>NW_027187376.1:10156211-10181062 GCF_028583685.1 Petaurus breviceps papuanus | reverse complement strand
AGAGAGAGAGAGAGAGAGAGCTCAAATCAATGAATTGGGCATGTAATTAAAAAAAAAAACTTAGAGAAAGAACAAATTAAAAAACCCAAATTAAACATTGGAAATCCTGAAAGTCAAAGGAGAGGTTAATAAAACTGAAAAAAAAAAAACATTGGTCTATTAAATAACAGGAGCTGGTTTTATGGGGGGGAAACAATAAAATAGATAAACCATTGGTTAACCTGATTTTTGAACAAAAGAAAAAAACCAAATTACCAGCATCAAAAATGAAAAGAGTGAATTCACCACAAATGAAGAGGAAATTAAAACAATTATTAGGAGCTATTTTGCTCAATTATATGCTCATGAATCTGCTAATCTAAGCAAAATCAATTAATATCTACAAAAACATAAATTGTCTAGATTAAGTTAACAGCCACAGTGACCAAGGACTGATTTTGATAGATTTAGCCCTTCTCAGAAATTCAAGGACCTAAAGCAATTCCAAGGAACATATGATGGAAAATGCCAGTCAATTCCAGAGAAAGAATTATGAAGCAGACTATTTTCTTTTTTGTTATATTTTGTTTTTTTCTTTCTCATGGTTTTTCCCATTCATTATAATTCTTCTATGAAACTTGACAATTGTGAAAATGTGTTTAATAGGAATGCATGCATAGAGCCTATATCAGATTGTAAGCTGTCTTGGGGACGGAGGAGAAAATTTAAAACTTATGGAAGTGATTGTTGAAAACTAAAAATAAATCATTCAATTTTTAAATAAAAGAATGAATAGAGGCATGTAAGAAAAAAATTGTCTAGGTTAACAGAAGAGGAAATAGAATACTTAAATAATCCAATCTTAGAAAAAGAAATTAAATAAGGCATCAATGAACACCCTAAGAAAACATCCCCAGGGTCAGATGGATTCACAAGTGAATTATTCCAAACATTGAAAGAACAATTAATTTCGATACAATGTAAACTATTTGGGAAAACAGGCAAAGAAGGAGTTCTACAAAATTCTTTATATAGTTTAAATATAATGCTATACCTAAAGCAGAAGAGCCAAAACAGAGGAGTCCTACAAAATTCCTTTTATGATGTACAGTACTGATCCTAAACGAGCAAGAGCCAAAACAGAAAAAATTCTATACCAATTTCTCTAATGAATATTGACAAAATTTAAATAAGGACATTATGGCAATATTTCACAAGGATCATACACTATGACCAGGTGAGATTTATACCAGGAATGCAGGGCTGGTTCAGTATTAGGAAAACTATTAGCATAATTGACCATATCAATAACAAACCAACAGAAATCATATGATAATCTCAAGAGATGGAGAAAAAGCTTTTGACAAAATACAACACCCATTCCTACTTTAGTAGCACTAGAAAGCATAAGAATAAATGGAGCTTCCTTAAAACAATAAGTAGTATCTCTCTAAAACTATTGGCAAGCATTATCAGAAGCTTTCCCAATAAGACCAGGGTGAGGAGGCAAGGAAGTCCATTGTCACTGCTTTTATTTAATGTTGTATTAGAAATGCTTGCTACAGCAATAAAAGAAGAAAAAGAAACTGAAGAATTATAATAGCCAATGAGGAAACAAAGCACTCTGCAAATATTATGATGGTATACTTAGAGAATCCTAATCAACTAAAAAATTAGTTGAAATAATTAACAGCTTTAGCAAAGTTGTAGGATATGTAATAAACCCACACAAATTGTCAATATTTCTATATATTACCAACAAAAATCCACCAATAAGAGATAAAAAAAGAAATTCCATTTAACATAACTGTAGACAATATAAAATACTTAGGAGTCTACCTGCTAAAACAAACCCAGGAACTATATGAACACAATTACAAAACACTTTTCACACAAATAAAGTCAGATTTATACAACTGGGAAAGTACTAATCATTCATTGGGAGGCTGAGCCAATATAATAAAAATAACAATTCTACCTAAATTAATTTACTTATTCAGTGCTATGCCAATTAAACAATCAAACAAATATTCTATAGAGCTTGAAAAAAATAAAATTCATCTAGAAGAATAAAAAGTCAAGAATATTATGGGAATTAATGGGAAAAATGTGAAGGAAGGTGGCCTAACCTTACCAGATCTCAAACTATATTATAAAGCAGTAATCATCAAAACAATCTGGTACTGGCTAAGAAATAAAGTGGTGGATCTGTGAAACAGATTAGGTACACAATATATCATAGTAAATGGCCACAGTAATTTAGTATATGTTAAACCAAAAGATCTAAGCTTTTGGGATAAGAACTGACTATTTAACAAAAACTGCTGGAAAAAAATGGAAAACAAATTGGCAGAAACTAGATAGAGATCAAAATATCACACAGTATACCAAGATAAGGTAAAAATGGGTACAGTATTTAGACATAAAGTGTGGCACCATGGGAAAATTAGGGGAGCATGTTATGGCTTAACTGTCAGATTTAAGGGAAGAATTTATGACCAAACAAGAGATAGAGGCATTACAAGATATAAAATGGATAATTTTCATGATATACAACTTATAAGCTTTTTCACAAATAAAACCAACACAGCCAAGATTAGAAGGAAAATAGAAATCTGGGGGGAAAATTTGACAGCAAATGTCTCTGATAAAGGTCTTATTTCTGAAATATATTAAGAATTAATTAAGATTTATAAAAAATACAAGTCATTCTTAAATTGATAAATGGTAAAACATGGATATATGGATATCCTATATGGATAGGCAGTTTTCAGGTGAAGAAATAAAAGCTATCTATAGTCATATGAAAAAAATACCCATCATCACCATTGATTAAAGAAATGCAAATTGAACAACTCTGAAGTACTACCTCATACCTATCAGACTGGTTAATATGACAGAAAAGGAAAATGATAAATGTTGGAGGGAATGTGGGAAAATTGAGAGACTAATGCATTGTTGATGGAGTTGTGAATGGATCCAACCATTTCAGAGAGCAATTTGAAACAACACCCAAAGGCTATATAATTGCACATACTCAGCAATACTGCCACTAGGACTGTATCCTAAGGGAAAAAATGTTTAAAAAGGAAAAGGATGGGGCGGCAAGTGGGAGCACCAGCTCCAGTGTTGAGAAGACCTGGAGATCAAGTTCCGGGCTCAGACACTTGGCACCCACCCAGAAACACCTGGCCGTGTAACCTTGAGCAAGTTACTTAACCCCAATTGCTTAGGGGCGGCCAGGTGGCTCAGTGAGTAAGAGCACCGGCTCCAGTGTCGGATGACCTGGATCAAATCGGGGCTCAGATACTCAGCACCACACCCAGAAATAACTGGCCGTGTAACCTCGAGCAAGTTACTTAACCCCGATTGCTTTAAAATAAATAAATAAATAAAAAGGAAAAGGATAGAATGTAATGGAATATTATTGTTCCATAAGAAAGGATAAACAGGCAGATTCCAGAAAAACCTGGAAAGATTTACACAAACTGATGCTAAGTGAAGTGAGCAGAACAAAGAAACATTGTACACACAGCAGCAGCAACATTGTGCAATGACCAGATTTGATAGACTTAGCTCTTCTCAGCAATGCAAGGATCTAAGACAATTCAAAAAGACTCATGATGGAAAGTACTATTCACAGCCAGAGAAAGTGGAGTCTGAATGCAAAGTGAAGCATACTATTTTCTCTTTTCTGCTGCTTTTTTTTCTTTCTTGTGATTTTTCTCCTTGGTTCTAATTCTTTACAACACAACTAATGCAGAAATATGTGTTGTTGTTTTTTTAAAAAGGTAAAAGCACCTATTTGTACAAAAATATTTATAATAGCTCTTTTGGGGTGGCAAAGAATTGGAAAGTGAAGGGATGTTCATCAATTGGGGAATGGCTGAACAAGATGTGGTATAAGATTATGATGGAATACTATTGTACTATAAGAAAAGATGAGCAGAATGATGTTAGAAAAACCTGGACTTACATAAACTGATGCAGAGTTAAGTAAGCAGAACCAGGAGTACACTGTACATAGTAATAACAATTACTGTACAATGATCAACTGTGAATGACTTAGCTGTTATCATCAATACAATGATCCAAGTCAATTTCAAAAGACTTATGATGAAAAATGCTGTCTACCTCCACAGAAAGAACTGATGGAGTTTAAATGCAGACTGAAACTATTTTTCACTTTATTTTTTTTTTGTGGGTTTTTTTTTTGATCTGTGTTTTCTTTCACAACATGACTAATATGGAAATATGTCTGGCATGACTGTACATGTATAACCTAAACCAAATTGCTTACTGATGTATGTGTATATGCATGCACACACACACACACACACACACACACATCTGTCTCTCTCATTTGTACGTAGTTGTGTTGTCTCTCCCATTAGACTGTGAGCTTCTTGAGAGCACAGACTGTTTTTTGTTTAGTATAGTGCCTGGAACATAGTAGACACTTAATAAATGCTTACAACTTGTTAAAAAAAAAAAAAAGAAAATGAGATGAAAGTCAGGGGATAGTAGAGGAAGAGAATCAGTGATATAAAGAATTTAGTTAAAATGCCGATATGCTAATTTTCATAAATCAGAAAGAAAAGTCCTAAGTAAACTAAATACTGGATTATCTAAACCCAGAATTTAGCCTGAGTGATGGTGAGTCATCTTGGTCAAGATATAAAATGGTCAGATTGAATTACACTTGGGGTAAGATTAAGACCCTGGCCATAAAATAGCATAAAACATAAATGAATACCTAAAGGGTAAAAACAAAAATTCACTTACATAGAGTTTTTATTATTGCCAAAACAAATTGTTGTTTTCTCCTATTAGTAGAAACTAAATAACATAAAAAGGCAAATAGTATATACACACACCAAACTTTACTAGGTAGACAATGTAAACACAAGAGCATACTTTTTTTAACCACCCAAAGTATACAAAAATGTTGCTCTGATATAGAAAAAAGTTTGCTATAACATCCTAATTACTGAAGTTAATGTGTATCATTGTTGGGTACCAAACAATTGCTAAATATCCAAAAATCTAACAACTTCACACTTACACCATGACACTTTTTCTAATGGGCTTCTCATCCAAATCTTCATCTGAGCTGCTGTCAGTTGCATCAGAGTCTAAACCCTCTTCAACATGAGACAACAAACCTGCAGCCGATAGTGCAAACTTCCGAATTTCTGCAATGCTGCACCTCGCGAAACCATTTTTTGTATCTTTCCACAAATCACTCTCTGAATTAGATAAGCAGACTTCTGGTTTAATTTCAGGGCATCTGTGGAAACTATTGTCTAGAATTCTGGCAGGTTCATGAAAGATCCTCATTCTTTGGGACTGATGTTTCAGAGAGAATTTCATCTGTTGACCACAGTGTTTAACAACATGCTTTGCCAGTAGCATCTGCAAGTGTTTCTGAGTTCTTTTGGCTTGGCTAAAGAGAACTTTTTGTTTGCTTACACAATGAAGTAAACGAGCATTCACTTCTTCTTCTTTCTCAGTGGCAGGGGAGCTAATAAGTACATTTGTGTGCCCAGGCCAAACTTTCTTCTGAGCACACTGCAAAAGATTCTTTTTACTCTCAGCACCAGAAGTCTTATCCAAAAGACCATTCTTTTGGTACCATTTACAATTTGGAAGCTCTACATTTTCTACACTACTGACTCTGGTTATATTGGAATCCAAAACATTTGGCAAATCAGCCATACACTGGCTTGTGGTCTCTGATAAAGGTTCCTTTTTGATGAAGTCTTCAGAATTAGGAGGACAAATTCTACTGAGCCTAATGCTGGTGCCATTCCTCAGCACGTTTTTTAGTTTATTGCAATTAGGGTCCCCTAATTTCTTTTGTTTGTAATTTTCACTATACATGTTTAATGAAGAATTAGAACTCATTAGAAAGACTGTCTGATAATGTTTTGAAGGCTGAGGAGAGCCAAAGTGTTTTAAATTCACAAAGTTAGTATTAAGGCCAGGTTCAGGAGTTGGAAACCCCAGCATTGAGCAATTAATCTGTGAAATGGAGTCTCCCTTTAGTTTTTCTTTAACAGTTCCTGGATTTTCCATACAAAGCACTGTTTCTGACTCCATGGTTCTAGATAAAGAAGATGACAAGTGGATGCCATGTCCCTTCATTTCAGCCTCTCTCAAAGCTGGGGTCATGGCGACTCCTATGGGTAATTGCAGGAAACCTGGAAATAAAATATGAAAATTAAAAATTAAAAATTTGTACACTTAGACATTAAGTTTTTTCACTAGCTCATAACCTTTCTAGATGTAGCAGTATACATACAAAGAACAGAATGGGGCTCCTTCCCCTTTCTAATTCTCCCTCACCCTCAGCTTTTTCTGTTAGTGAGACTTTAAATAGCTCACAAGAATGGCAATTGCTGTTCCCTCTATAAGACTGAGGCCTAAAACTCCAAAGCAACAAGACATACACATAGCAGGAATTCAAGAAATATCTAAGTGAATGAATTAATAAATACATGAAAGTTAATGTTAAGATACAAAGGAAAAATTTTCTACCTCTCAGTCTAGGCCCTTACTTCGGACATGACCTGTGATCACATAGTTTTAACAAAGGCTAGAATTAAATACTTTAAAACACACACACGTGTTGTATGTATCAAGTTATTTTATCCCTACATTTATCAGTATAATATTCACTTTTAAAACTTATTTTAATCCCCTGTACCAACATCTAAAACTCAAAATATTCTATTACAATAGCTATCTTCACTAAACACAAAGACCATGAAAATATTAATAACTTAGAAACTATGAACCAATATATTTTAACCTTCAGAAGAAACTCTCATTCTATATAGTGTACATACTTTTCTAACCATACTTAAACAAGAATTTCCTCTACCACACAACCAACAAATGGTCATCTAGCCTTTAACATTTTCAAATGAAATACAACCTACTAAGTACTGAGGCAGCCGGCCTATTTCACTTTTAGACAGCTCTCTTTGTTAGAAAGGTTTACGTTATATCAAGCTTAAATTTCCCTCTTTGCAATTTCTACCTGTTTGTCCTAGTTCTGCTCTCTATGGCCAAGAAGAACAATCCATCCATGTGATTACACTTCAAATAACTAAAGGGAGTTGTTACATTCTTCCTCAAGTCTTTCCTTAATATCTCTTCAAAATCCCCAGTTCCTTCAACTGATCCTGACTTGACAAAAACTAAAGGCTCTTCATCATTCATGTTATCTTCTTCTAAGTACATTTTACTTCTGAGAAAGAGTTACTTAGAGTTATAAAATATTAGAACTAGAAGGAGCCTAGGTGATTACCTAATCCAACACTTTCGTTTTATAGATGAAGAAACTGAAAAGCTAGTTGGTTAGTGGCAGACTCAAGACTAAGAACTTGCATTTCCTAACTCCTAGTCCAATGAATGCTTTATGCTAATCTACACTGACTCCATAAAATGGACATAAACTCATATTTTAACAGAGCAATACCCCATTATGGTATAAGCTATTATACCATGCTGTAGGGGAATTGCTAGGCATTGGCATTCCCCATCTTCAATATCTTCAAATATCTATACAGCTTCTTGCCTACATACAAAAGAGTATATGAATACAATAAATATTAGTACTTAAGCATACAAACAAGCAAAAGATATCACAAAAAATCTGGTCTGACTTGTAAGGAAGCACAGTTTAAAAAGACAAAAAAAGATTGTCCAGTTACAGCCCCAAAGAAAGAGAAACAAAAGCTAAATTTTATCTAATGTATCCAAAAATGAGAGTTTAATGGCTGAGAATCCCTACAATGGATCTCTGCAAATGTGAAGGTCCCAAAATGATACCAGATTAAACCTCTACAGTGTCACCATCCCCTCCAGGGCTACTTCTGCAACTTCCACTAACACTGGTGGTTGGGTCCCCGGGGGAGCACTGACTACTACTGCCAACACCATGTTTCAGCAGTATAACCCATCCAGGAGTACATCCTGGCCTTCTATCCCCTCCTACATTACCTTCCCAAATACAAACCACTTATGCTTTTTAAAGGTGTGTATGTATATACACACATATTTGTATTATGTGGATATAAAATTAACATGAAAATTATACATTTCTTAAAGGCATATATTATATATAAAGGTGTATAATATATGTGTATAGGATTTTACAATCCCTCTACATTTAGGCTTTAAAGTATCAATAAATAAGAAAACGGTTTAGGTTTTGTTTTGAGCATATATATTAGGAGGCATAAGCTGTCA
Source organism: Petaurus breviceps papuanus (assembly GCF_028583685.1). Lineage (NCBI taxonomy): Eukaryota > Metazoa > Chordata > Mammalia > Diprotodontia > Petauridae > Petaurus > Petaurus breviceps. The sequence continues at coordinate 10,172,824 of NW_027187376.1, read as the reverse complement.
CAGAATATATTGGGAAAGATTCCTCATGCCCTGGAATGTCTGAGTTGCTTTTATTTTCTTATACTTTTGTCATATAAAACAGACCAAAGCAAAATCTATTTTAAAGTGCACACAATCTTATTATTAAATAGTATTAAAATATTCTGACAATGGGTACCTTAGAATATGTGTGTGTATGTATATGATTGAAACAAAATCCTCTTATCTATTAACACTTTAAATCACCAATGCAGGGAGATTATAAAATCCTAAATTCAGTAACTTCATTTTATTATATTTTACATTAAAAAAAAAATTTAAGGGGCGGCTAGGTAGTGCAGTGAGTTGAGCACCGGCCCTGGAGTCAGGAGGACCTGGGTTCAGATCTGGCCTCAGACACTTGACACAAAAATAAACTAGTTGTGTGACCTTGGGCAAGTCACTTAACCCCAATTGCCCTACCCTCCCCCCTCCAAAAAGCAAAAAAAAAATATTTAAAAAAAAGCACACATTTAAAAAAAAATTCAAGTTCAAATAACAAGTCTTCTTAACACTCTAGCTTCTAACTCACAATGGAAAATGTTGTCCATGTCTAGAGAAAGAACTATTATTGCATCTGAATGTAGATCAAAGCATACTATTTTTACTTTTTTTTGTTTTTTCTTTCTCATGGTTTTTCCCTTTTGTTCTTATTCTTCTTCTACCACATGACTAATGTTGAAATATGCTTAATATGATTATAGATGTATAACCTATATTGAATTGCTTGCCATCTTGGGGAGGGAGGAGAGAGAGAAAAAATTTGGAACTCAAAATCTTATAAAAGTAACTGTTTAAAACTATCTTTACATGTAATTGGAAAAATAAAATACTATTAAGAGTAAAAAAAAGCACATGCAAAATGACAAAAAAACTTCTAGTTTCTACATTAGATGAAAAATAAATGCATCTTAACAGAATCAGCAGATATTCATTTTTTAAAAGCAACTTCCATCATATGGAAAAATGTTCCAAATCACAAATAATTTCATAAATACAAATTTAAACAATTCTAAGTTTCTATCTCATACCCATCAGATCAGTAAAAATGACCAAAAAATTATAATCATTGAAGGGAATATGAAAGAATGGGTAAAGAAAAACACTGTTAATGGACATGTGGTTTGGTCCAACTATTCTGGAAAGGAATGTGGAACTATACCCCAAAAGACACCAAACTGTGAAAACCATTTGATCTAGCAATACTACTAGCAGGCATGAACCAACAAGGGTCCACAGAGGGAAAGGGCCCATATGCATCAAAATATTTATAGCAATTCTTTTTGTTGTATCAAAGACATGGAAAGAAGCTGCTCATCAACTAAAGATATGTGGTTTCATCTAAAATCTGATTTTTCTGGTTTTTTGTAGATGAGGATATTCATGCTCATTTGTCAAATTGAGAATGACCAAAAAATCAATCAACTTCCAAGGTAAGAGACGAGAGAAGATATTCAGTCTTATCTCCTATACATTCTACATCCAGAACAAGTGGTATAATAGTGGTGACCATGTCCAGTGCAATATTTGTTGAATGTTATTATGTTTAAATTATGTTTATTTGGTATGAAGTATACCAGAACTCTTAAATGACCAGGCTATTGAATTCATAAAAGGATATTAAAGGAGAAACCAAGAATGCTCAATTTACACAACACACTGAAGAACTCAGTGTCCTCAAAAAAAAAGATACTTTTATGTACATTTATTTCTTGATTATTAGTGTTCAAATGATGTACACACTTAGAAGAAAAGAAAAAGGTGGTTCTTTAATATCAAACTGGATCCTGGAGAATCCCCCTCCAGTGGTTTTTCTCCCCAGTTCTATATTCTGCTATTGCAATGATTATCACCTTTGCTGAATATTTACATTCATGGAACATGCATCCTAAACTTGGTATTGGTCACAACATAGGAAAAAAAATCATAATTCTTTCTCCCTCAAGGAGTTAGTTTAATAATAGGGGGCTTCAGAACCTAAAATTCAAGTCAACAAGCATTTATTTATTATCTACAATGTATCAGGCATTATTCTAGGTGCTGGGGTATAATACAAAAATGAAACCCCTTCCAGGAGCTGACATTCTACTGGGGGAAACTACAAGGACACAAAAAAATAAATACAAAGTAATAGGAAAAGGAAGGCACTAAAAACTCGGAGAAACAAGAAAGACCTCTTGTAAGAGGTTGCAGTTGGGCTGAATCTTGAATAAAGGATAGGATTCCAAAAGGCAGAGGTAAAGGAGAGCGTTTTAGTTTTAGGCATGAGGGACAGCTTGTACAAAGGCATAAATGTGTAACAGTGTCATTAACACAATGTCATATACTGGGAACAGCAAATAAGCCTGATCAGTGAGAACAAAGGGTGTATAATGGGGAAGAATATGCAGTCAATCTGGAAAGAGGCTAGAGTCAGTTTTTAAAGACTTTTCTTCTTCAAAAAGAAGAATTTACATTTTATCTTCTAGGCCAGAGGATGCCACTGAAGCTTCTTGATCAGGGGAATAATGTGGTCAAAACTATGATTTAATTTGACAGCTGGGTGAAGAATGGATTGCAAAAGAATTGGTGGGTGTGAAAAGACCAATTAGAAGATTCCTACAATAGTTCAAGGGAGATATAATAAGGGCCAGAATCAGGGTGAGTATGGTGTGAAAAGGAGACATATGTGAGAAATGTTGCAGAGGTAGAATCAACAAAATTTGGCAACTGATAAGATATAGAGAGTGAGTCAGAAGTCAAGGAAGACTCCTAGATTACAATCTTGAGTTACTAGAAGATGATGATATATCCTCTACATATATAAAGAATTTAGAAGGAAAGGTAGGTTTAGGGGGAAATAGAATGAAGTAAGTTGCCTACAGAACATTTAGATATAACTGTTGAGCAAGGAGATGGAGTTAGGAGACTGAATACAGGAGAGAAATAGGGGAGAAGACACATTGGTTCCAGCAACTTATGAAACTACCTATTCATTGCTTAAACTACAAAATATCCAAACTCAATGTTTGCAAATTTTTTCACTTTGAAAAAGAATGAATAATCAAGGTACTGTCCACTCTATGTCATCTGTACAAATGGCAATGAATATACAATTTCATTCAACAATGAATATACAAATCACTATCTTTAAATAACTACTTTTTAACCACAGAATTCCACAATTACATTTGGCTTAAACCAAAAATAAGTCTTCTGCATAAGGCAAAGACAAAAAGTTTTCTTTCTGGATAGCATTAGTAATTAACCTTAAAAAAATATAATCACTGGCTATAGATAATCTTCAAGCTGGCAATCCAGAGTTGACTTTATGTATATATTTTCCTTCCAAGTTTAACCCTCAAATGTCTGAGATGTGATAAAATTAGTGAGGCTGCATAGTTCATAAAAGTCTGAAAATGACTCAAATTTTTTTTCTTTGATCACTCTGAAATTTATTGTTATTATAAACAAAATCAAATTTGTTTAATAAAGAATTTAAATGGCCAAATCATTGCTATTGCCATAAATTGTAATTTTTTTCTAAATTTATGCTTTAACTCAGAGAACATTCCTTCTGAGCTAAAAAGAAAATAAATTTTACTTGCAAAAATATTTTGTGAACCTTCAAACAAACTTTTCCCTGTTGCTTCCAAAATGTTTCTATTAGTGATTTAACCTGTAATTTTAAGGTGTCTAATTTTAAGAAGATTTTAAGATATAAATGTTTTAGGATTTGGCATTATTTAAATGGAATTCAGCAATATGTCAACATAGAATATTTAGCAAAACATGTACTCCATAGGTTGCTTAGAGTTGGAAAAAGACACAAAATGAATATTTATTGAGTTGGGCTTGATACTTAGTAACAAAACATTATGAATCAAAGTATCTTCCTCATAAAAATCTAACTGAACTTTTGGCAACTTTCAAATATTAGAAGCATACCATTCTAGAAAATCTCCCCTTCATTTGAAATAATGTAAGCCTATGCTAGCCTATACTAAGACTTGCTCCTGAGAAAATTTGCAGTAAAGGTAAATTTCAAAATCTTGTTTACCTTATTCTAAAGTCCAATCAATTCGTGTCTTTTATATTGTCTACTAAAGTTTTTTTTTAATTTTCAATCTGAAAAGTAATAAATCTATTCCTTAAATACTTAAAACTCACAGAATTATAATTTGGACAATTTCAGAGAGTGCTTACATGTATAGTAAAGGACAAGGAGTAATTTCAGGTAACAAAAAGAGAGCCAAGTTACTCTCTTGAATCTTCAGAAGCTGAAGGATCCTACAGTAAGGTGAATTAATATACATATATACACATGCACGTGTATATAAATGTATATGTATGTGTTCATGTGTATATGATTCATAGTTATCATTTTCTCTTTGACAATTTTTCCTTCAAAAAAAAAGGCACAATACAGAAGTTAATTCATAGGCTAATAAAATAAAGAGGAAAGCATTTATGCAGATTACTGCCTTCCACAGCTGCTCAGTAGAAACATGTAAATGTAGTTCTATAGTGTCATGCTTTCCAGATTCCTTTAGAAAACAATTTGAAAACTCTTAATTTACATCAGTTCGCTATAGTATTTGGCATGTCCTGGATATGGTTAGCTCAGTTCTTTAAAAGTTTATAAGTAAGAGTTTATTAGTGAGAGATTTTATAACTAAGAAATTCTGCTTAAAAAAATGAAAAAGGAATTCTCTCTGAAACTAAAGGAATTCAAATAAAGATAAAAACAGCTTGGGTGGTCACAGAAGACATCAAACAAATAATAATTCAAGTAGAGCTCATTATTTTTCAGTTATCAGTGCATGACTCAAAAACACGACTGAAGAATTAAGTTATCTACTTGATCACCAATGATGGTATGTAAACTTAGATACGGCAAGTTTACTTCTTAAAGTACATTACCAAATTAGTTCAGCCATACACTTTAATCTCAAATTAATTTTATGTGGCAGAATATGCAGGGCAAAGCATCTAAAAATATTACATGTAGGCCTCACAAATATGTCTAATAACCACTCAAGAATTAGAAGAGTGTAGGATTAGGCACAAAGCCACTGTTAGAACAAATAGATAATGAGAGTTAATAAAAGGTTTTAAAAGCAGGAGCATTCAAAACAATTCTCCCCATAACATAATATTTAATAATATCTAACATTAACAAAATAATATCTAACATAATATCTAAAGTTTTGAGATTTTCAAGGCATTCTACATGTTATCACATTTGATCCTCATAATAACCCAGCAAGTTAAGTGGTTTTGGTTTTGGTTTTTTTTGCTTTGTGGAGGGGGTTAGGCAGGGCAATTGGGGTTAAGTGACTTACCCAAGGTCACATGGCTAGTGTTAAGTGTCTGAGGCTGGATTTGAACTCAGGTCCTCCAGACTCCAGGGCCAGTGCTCTAATCACTTTGCCACCTAGCCACCCCAGATAGGTGCTATTTTTATCCCCATTTTATTGATAAAGAAATTGAGACTGAAAGAGATTAAATGACTTGGATTGAAAGAGATTAAATGACTTGCACAGAGTCACATAGCTATTGTTGTCTGGTACAGGGTTTGAAATCAGGTCTTCCTCACTCCTGGTATAGCATTCTATCTACTTTGCTACCCGGTTTCCCAATTTAAAAATAAAACCAAAACATTCATATCCATTTGCAGGCAAGAAAAAAATGCCAGAAAAACTAAGTAAAATGAAAATAACTAAGATACTAAGAGTAATGTATTGGTTTAAGATAAAATTTTGAAGTTCACATTGCCAAATAGCATTTTATTCACTTCAACATGGTGCATTAATGCCTTATTTATCTCAGATGAATGAGATAAAGAGCTCCATAGAATTTTCCAAGTAGCTGAAGCTTACTCCTTTAGATAACACATCTTTTTTTATAGTTAAACCATTTCTATGGAGAATTCATGAAGTATATTCTACATTTACCTACCATCTTAAACAGAGTATACTGAACAAAATGATAACTTTTCTTGAGGTCATTGTTAGGAATATAAATTATTATACTGTGTTTTAAAAAAAACCAGTCCCTGGAGTTACTAAGAAAACTGTTCTTAAGATGGGTTTTTTGGGGCAGCCAGGTGGCTCATCGAGTAAAACCACGGGCTCCAGTGTCGGGATGACCTGTGGATCAAATCCAGGCGCAGATACTTAGCGCCACACCCAGAAATAACTGGCCATGTAACCATGAGCAAGTTACTTAACCCCTATTGCTTAAAAAAAAAAAAAGATGGGTTTATTATAGTTGGTGAATTTGCTAGTTGATTCTGCTACTTCCAGTTATTCCTTTTATCACTGTTAACTGTCCTTTCTCAGAAGTTTTTTTTTAATCCCTTAACAGTCTCAGATCCCAGCTGCTTTTAATCTATAATCCTAGTCAGTATGTTTAACTTTAAAAATAGTTCTAGGACCAGGCCTAAAGGTGTCTCTAGGTTTTTCCTATATATAAAAAATAAAAGTGTGTGGATGGACTTTGTGACTTTTCTAGTCAGAGTATATCTGGGGCCTGATTTTCTACCTCAGTTTTACTAAGATGGAGATTGCTAGCTCAAGTGCTCTGGGGTCACCCCAACTGGCTCCCTGGTGCCGTGGAGAGCCCCCAAAGGAGAAGAACCTCAGCTTGGGACCCAAAAGCTCCTTTCTGTCCTGCCTGAAACCACCTAAATATTGTCTCTTGCCATGGTTTCCATCACTCTGTTCTTTACAGGTTCTATTCCTACCTGTAGGAATAGAATACATTTTCGGCTTTAAAATCATAAATGTGCATATATTACATATATATGCACACACATATATACACATATATATGTACATGCATACACACACACACACAGATACCACAGCCTTTGTCCTCAATTCTACTATAGTCCTGCATTAAGAGCCACTTCTTGAAGATCTCTTCCAGGATGTACCACTAACATCTCAAATTCAAAGTGCTCAAAACAGAAATAGCTTCCCTCACCAATCAACCCTTTCACCAAATTTCTCTACTTATTTTGAGGAAAACTCCACCCTCAGACAGCTAGATAGTGGAGTGGATAGAGTACTGGGCTCGCAATCAGAAAATTTCATCTTCATGAATTCAAATCTGACCTCAGACACTTACTTAGCTGTGTGATCCTGGACAAATCACTTAACTTTGTTTGCCTCAGTTTCCTTATCTGTATAATGAGATAGAGAAGGAAATGGCAAACTACTCCAGCATCTTGGCCAAGAAAACCCCAAGCAGGGTCAAGAAAGGTCAGACACAATTGAACAACCACAACAAACTACATTCTCAGGCACCCAGATGCATAAACTCAGATTAATTCTTGACTCTTCATTCTCTCCCAGATAGAAGCAACTGCCAAGTCACATCATTTCTATCTCCATAATGTCTCTCATAACTGTCTTCTTTCTATGGACATGGCCTCCACACTAGACCAGACAAGTCCTCAGGACCACTATGCTGAATTACTACACTACCTCCCACTGGGCCCCTTGATTCAGTCCTCCCTTCTCTAATTCAGTCTCCATACAAACGTCCAAATACTATTTCTAAGGTACAGGTCTGATGATGTCATTTCCCTTCTCAAAAACCTTCCAAGCCTCTCCCATTAAAGTATTTCTGGGATAAAATGCAAATTCCTCAACTTGTAAACATTTCAGATCTTTCAGTCTGACTCCAACCTACCTTCCAATCTGATTTCACATACTCCTCTTGATGAATTCTACACTCCAGACAAACTACAATAACAGTTGTTCCTGAACGTAACACTCCATCTCCCACTTTTACGCATTCACACGAGCAATCCCCCACTACATGCAATGCACTCAATCTTCTACTCTCCCTTGAAAAATCCTTTTCTTCTTCCAAGCCTCCACTCTGGTACTACTTAGTCCATGAAAACCCCAGTTATTAGTGTTCTTTCCCTCCCCACAATTCTGCTTGAATTAATTTTGCATACATTTTGTGTACTCCCTAACAGAAAGTAAGCTCCCTGAGGGTAGTAACTATTTTGTTTTTGTCTTTGTATTCACAACATCTAGCTAATGAGACAAAAAAACAAAACAAAACAAAAAAACACCATATGTCACAACAATCGTCCATATTCCAAATCACAATCTTTGAAGGAAACCAGTCTAGAAAATTTTGTAAAATTAAAATGGAAACTAAAACCTTCTTGGTATTTAAATAAACATATACTCTGTAATGATTAAGTAAATACTACTTTTAGGAAAGACTATTAACAAACAACATGATCAGGAAAGACTTTTCCTAGAAGGTGGCATCTGAGCTGGGGATTCTGAGGAAATCTCTGGAAGGAAGCTAGTGATTTTAAGAGATGGAAGTAAGGAAGAAGAACACTATACACATGAGGGACAGCCCTATTCAAAAGAATGGAAACAGAAGAGAGCAGATTTGAAAGGGACCTCAGCTGCCATGTAATTCAACCCTTATCTGAATAGACATCCCTTCTATAATATACCCAACTTGAGGTCATCCAGCCTTTGCTTAAAGAACTCCAAGAAAAGGCAACCCACCACCTTCTGAGGAGGTCCATTTCACTTCTGGGCATTTCACTTGTTAGGACACAGGTGGCTATGGTGGACAGTGCTGTACCTGGAGTCATAAAGACTTGAGTTCGAATCTAGTCTTAGGCATTTACTAGTTGTGTGACCCTAAGCAAGTAACTCACCCTTTGTTTCAGTTTCCTCATCTGTAAAATGGACATAATAATAGCACCCACTTCCCAAGGTTGTTATAAGGACAAAATAATATTTGTAAAAACAATTTGCAAACCTTAAAGCACCATATAAATAGTAGTTATTATTATTATGACTAATATCATTCTCAAATTTGCTTGTCTAGAACTTTTACCCATTGCTTCTGCCCTCTGGGGATAAAAAGAAATAGTCTAATCCATCTTCCACATGACAGTCCTTCAAATTCTTTAACAGTGAGATCATGTGTTCTCTGTGGGCTAAAAATCTCCAGTTCTTCATATGATATGGACTCAAGACCCTGGTAAGGTGGAAAAACTCAGAAGACTTTGGTTTACATGTGTGACATTAGGTAAGTCACTTAACTTTTCCAGGCTTCAATTTCTTCTAGAAAATGACAGCTTTGGACTAGGCAACCTCTAAGGTACCTTTCCAGCTTTAGATATGTAAGTATTAAAGCAGTTAGAAATGAGAATACAGAGAGAAATGATTTTCATTTTAGCAAGTGTCAACTCTGAATCACAGGAACAAGGGAGATCAAGAGCTAAGAGTTTGCTTAATACCATGAAGGTGCTCAGACCCCTACCCTCCAGGTTCTGTGATGACTTAACACGATGTCTAGAATTCGGGGATAGTGAAGGGCAAATAGCAGTAACCAAGACCCACATATAGCTGTGGCTGCAAAGAGAAAAAGAAATAAAATGAAAACTAACAAGATTTAGCTGCAGATCAAATAAATAGATCAAATCAGAGCAGAAAGGTTGCTATATTTCAACAGAATTTGATTGAGATAAATAAATAATATCTGAGGACTCACACTTTTGTTTACAAACCTCCAGTTAGAAAGCTTTATGAAACCTACTGTTAAGAGTCAAATATATACTAGGCCAAGTAGATACAAATTTAAATTGCTAGAGATCAGATAGTGCCCTGTTTGTATCTCTAAATGTTCTAGAAAAGCCTTACACATAGAGAAGCCAGCTGACAACATATATACTTGTCTAATTCTTAGTCTCTTATTCAAGCAACTTTTATTTCAAAGACTTTCCCATCACTGCTAGACAAGCATGTTTTTTGCCCAACATGGATTTTTTTTTCACCACTATTTTTTCTACAATTAAAAGGAAAAGGGGCCTTGTCTTCATGGCACAGTGTCTATAAATACTTCAAATTAGGGTTTTTTGTTTAAAAAGTAAACATCACCCAGAAGTCATCTGATGCATATTCCACAGGACCATATCAAGTTACAAAAGACAGTGAAAATACCACATTCCCTTTTCCCCAAACCTTTTAAGTTCAGAAAAGACAAAAGAGAATGACTGTAATGAACACTAGACACCACTTTGTTTAGTATAAATTCTTAAGCTTGTAGTAGTGTTCTAGTTCATAAAATTTGGAGCTATTAGTGATCGTCTAGTTCTATAATCTTATTTTTACAAACGAGAACACTGAGGCACAAGGAGTGAAGCCAACTTCTCCAAAGTCTCACAGGTGGTAAGCAGAACTAACTCAAGCGCAGATCCGTTGCTTCTAAATCCAGGGAACTTTCCACCTCACTGCACAATGAAGGACAAAAACTTCTACCAAAACAGTGGAAGAAAGCTATCTGAGGGAAGTTTTACTATCCTGGCTTAGCAGTGAGGCCAGACTTACTCCTTCCCCCTCCTTGGCGGACAGGAGCACTAACTTTACTACTCTATCCTCTTCCAAATACAGTCTCAGCGCCTTTAACAACTTCCCCTCCATTCCATCCCCTTAAGACTGTGCTGGGTTGGTCCAGTTTAGGCTATGCAATTAGGAAAGTCCCGCCCCAATAGAGCACATGAACTAAAGTTCAGAACATAAAACACGCACGAGCGCGCGCGCGCACACACACACGCGCACACACACACACACACACAATTACTGCAGCCATGGCCACACCCTAATATCTTAAAAAGAGATACAGCAAAGTGGGAGAGAGGATTTGAGGGTTGGTACCGAGGAAGGAAAGGGGAGGGCAAATGCAACCCACGTGGTCTTCCCTTAGCGCACGCGCCAGCCAAAACAAAAGAGAGGCGGGACAGACCCCGCCCTTCCCCCACGTGACCCAGGCAGGGTCCGCCCCCCCCTCTCTTTCCCTCCTCCTTGGTCCCCTCCCCTCAGGATCTCCCCAGGCTGTTCGGTTTTGGCCGTTTAAATTGGGCTCCTGTCCCGACCCCTCCCCGTGGGCGCGAGCTTCTGCCGGGGACCCAGTGGCTAACAGCCCCGAAAAGGCTCGGGGGTTGGTCGGGCGGTCCCCCCGCCGGCTAGCCAGCGCTCCTCCTGCTCCCCTCCGCCCGCCGCCACTCCCCGCGCTGCGGTCCCCAGCTCCGGGAGCTCCCCGCGCCCCCCAGGGACAGCAGAGTCCGCTCCCCCTCAGCCCGCCGCGGAGACCCCAGCCACTCGCCTGCTGGGGCGCCCCCGTTCCCCACCGCCGCCGCAGTACCGTCGGTCCGGCCGTGGTGGGGGCTGCTAAGGTGGTCTCCGGCCGCCCGCCGCCTGCCCGCCTCCCCCCCGCCCGGGGCGTCGCCAACTCTTCTCCACAGCTCGCCCCGGCCGCCGCCGCGGTTTAACAGTCCGGTGGCTGCCAGCAGCTCAGGACAGCTCGGGGGATGGAACCCTGCTGGGGGAGGCGGGGCCGGTCGCGGAGCCAGCCAATCGCAGCTGGGGAAGGGGCCGCACTATGCAAATCTAGGGCGGTGAGAGGTGGGGAAACCCCCGGGAAGGAGGTGGGACCCGCTGGAAGCGTTTCGGAGCGCTCGGGAAGCGGTCTGGGAGTCCGAATCCGGCTGAGCTATCCCTTGCCTTCCCTTCTCCCCCTCCTCCCACCCTGCGCATCATTCCCTCCCCCGGTCCGACGCGCACAAGGCCAAATAGAGTTGCTCCTCGACCACTGCTTCAGCCCACTGCGTGCCCTGAATTGTCCTCCAGCCTGCTCACTGTAAAATTAAGGTTTTCACGAAAGGCATCCCAGCTAGGAAAAAGGCTGCTGCTTGGGCAGAGTGACCGTATCACCTAGCTGGACCTGCATCTCACTCCGGACCCAAGCCATCCCAGGCACTCACCTGATCGCTTTCAAAAGCGGCTGCTTCTCAATGTTACAAAGTCAAAGCCTATGAGTGCAAAAACTCCGTATCCCCCGACCTGCTTACAGTTCCCGCAATCACCTAATTTCAGTCTCCTTCCTGGGCACAAGAAAGTTAAGTTAACTAGATTCTTTTAAAACCAGGAGTTTTAACCTCTGGATGATTTGAAGATAAGAAAGTATGTCTACTCCACAGTACCGCAATAAAATAAAAAAGAGACAGTAAATGGAGTGACTTGACGCCGGATATCAAATAAATATGGGAAATTTTTTTTTCGGGTTGATTATTCTTTCACTACGCTAATTATGTTGATATCTCATCTGTGATTTCAGTGATACTAAGGGGCTGGTTTTGAGTTTGGGTTTTTGCCCTGACCAGAGGTTTCTTTGGTTTAGAGAACTAGACCCAAGCAGATTGGAAACTGTTCAGCAGTTCATAGTCTTAGAGTTGCCTCAGGCTTCGAGAGGTTAAATGATTAGCCCAAGATCACTAAACCCTTATACTTTACAAGTAGAACTTAAATCCAGTTCTTCCTAGCTCCAAGGCTGGCTGTCAGGTTCCAGGAGAGTAGAGTGTATTCCGTAGCACCTAGCACGGAGCCTAACACTATGGCTTAATAAATGTTTGTCGATTGATTGATATATCAGACTATCTCTTTACGACAGTGGAATTATAGAATGCCTCCTCAAATACCAAATTTACACCGAATGCACTTGAAAAAAAATGTTCATACGGATTTTAGGTTCAGGATTACGATCAATTGCGGTTGTCTCTTCAGCTACATTAACTTAATAGAACTGTGGGAAAGATTCAGGAAAGAGATTTATGACAAAGGAGTAGAATATAAAAGACTGAAGGATTATGATAAAATGGAAGATGGGCAGATTAATCTATAAGAACAGACTGCGTGCTTTACAATAAATATAAAACTTTTATCACCTGGAGGGAGTCCAGACACAGGTTTTTGTTGTTTGGTACAAGGAACTCCCTCTACAAATGCAGATTCACAACTGTTCTGTAATCTGATAGCATTGAGAAGTTAAAAGATTTGTCTGGACAAGGTCACAGTCACTATGTCAGACCTGAATTTATTGGTGAGAATAAAAGTTATGCAAATTATTTCATCCTTCACTTTTGGTATTGTGCAATAAGGAAAAAGCCAAAAAATTCAGACAATGCTGAGTAGTAGTGTGAAGAACTGGATTTAATTAATTGATTTAATTAATCAATGAACAACACATTTATTTATTACCTTCTGTGTGCTAGGTACAAAAATACATAAATCAGACACAGTCCCTTTCCTTTGGTAGCTTGTCACCTACTTGAACAAATTGAAAAGATAAGTAAAAATAACAAGACAAAAAATGTTTGGTACCAAATGAATGAGAAAAATAATGAGTGCTATGGGAATCCAAAGGAAGGAAATAGCATAGGTTTCTATCTGCACTTCTTAATAGAAGGAATAATCAAATCATGGATATGTTTAAATTTTGGGGAAAGAAAAAGAAAATCTTAGTTTCTAAAATATATATAAAGCAGAACTTCCTACTACAATAACAACATTTAGATCAACTGAGAATCTTGGGGGAAGGATTTGGGTAGAAATGAAGAATACTGGAAATGTGTTGAATAGTCAATTTCCACATTGAAAACTCATTTAGAGCTAAGTATCGTCTTTCCTCCTCCTTCCCCCACTACTTTCTGGTTCATCCCAGAAAGCCATACTGGGATTATTCAGGTTAAAAATCCCGTTTGTTACTGGAGTTGTACTCCAGGCTCTGGACAACTGTCTCCATCATTCCCCTTCTCCCTCCTCAGCCTTCCTCTTACTTATATCTCTTATTTCTATAGCTTTACATTTTACAAAATGCTTTATATACATTGCCTTATTAGACCTTCACTACAAGCCTGTGACAGAGGTATTTTAATTATTTTCTTCTTTTCATAGATGGAGAAACTAAGACTCAGAAATGCTGATCAACTTTCCCATAAGGCACATAGATTAAGTGGGAGAGCCGATGCTCTGATTCCAAATCCCATGCTCTTTCACAATGATCCAACTTGAGTATTAGCAGGGTGTATACCAAGACTCAAAATGAAGTCTTTGGAAGTTTTTGTGCTGGGACACTCTTCTCGTATTAAGAAGTAATTTTAGTTCCTTGCTTTCTCAATATTAAGAAGTAATTTCAGTTCCTTGCTTCCATAACCAGATTTCAAAGGGAAGAAATCTAAGGGAGTAAAAAGATGATATCAGAGTGGAGAAAGGGATCATCAAGGAATCTTTTATACTGACAGTCACAGTTCCTGAGGCTCACAACCTTTGCAACATACTTGACTTCTCTCTTTTCATTGATTCCCATATGTAATGCATCACCTAGCTTTGCTAATTCTTTTCTTTTTTCATAGATTTATTCCCTTTGCCTTTCCACAACCTCTCTGCTAAATTCAGACTTTATCAATTTACTTCCAATTTATTTAAATAGATCTTAGCCTGTTTTCTTGTTTCTTGTATCTTCTTTTTTATCCTTTATATATCCTTGAGGGTAACTGACCCTGTAGGTGAGTTAGGGGGATGTCTACCCCAAGCATGTGAAGACTTCTGGGGTGAATGGGTAGATGTGAACAATTTGTTCCAACAGCCATGAAATTGACTGAATAGCTTGGATAGCTTACATCTAGGTAGACTTCAAAGATGCCAAGGTCATCTACTGCATCCCAGGCCATCACTAGTCACCTTAACTTTTGTCTTGCCACTGGACTTCTATTTCTCTGGAAGAGAGAGGCTGATGACTTTGTGAAACTCTGCCTCATTTATCTCCAATTCACCCAAAATTTAAAGCATCATCCCATGATATCACTGATCCTCTTAGAAAATAATGAACATCTTCAAAGATGTGTGTGTGTACACATGTATATGTATAATATATAATAAAATATATGTAAATATATGTAAACAAGGAAATTAACTTTCCTCAGACAAAACATTTTTAGGACTCAAGAAATAGGTCAAAATAGCACAAACATTGAATAAAAAAGTCTGTCTTCCAGACCTAGTGCCATCACTACTAAAGAAAGAACTTTCTGTACTTCTTCCTTGTGCTTAAGGAAGATCAGCATTATTTTTCATTGCTTCCACTGATGATAATTCCTAAAGAACAAGTATAATCACATCACTCTTCTGCTCAAAAAACTTCAGTGGCTCCCTATTGCCTCTAAGATCAAACAAACTCCTCTGTTAGCCATTAGAAATTCCTCTGGATCTTGTACTAGTCTACCCTTCCAGGCTTATTGTGCATTTACTCCCCTTCATTTACTCTACAATCTAGTCAAACTAGCTGACTTGCTTTTCTTCATATATGACCTTCTGTCTCCTTACTCCAAACACCTAAAATGAGCTTCCTCCTTACCCCTGAGACTTCTTAGATACTCTAGCTTCCTTTGAAGTTCATTTCAAGCACTACCTTCCATATGAGACCTTTTCTGATTCCCTAATTACTAGTATTATACCCGAATAATATTGTATTGTATATGTCTTGGTATCTGGAACACTTAGCATAGTGCCTAGCACATAATAGGTGCTTGGTTCATGCAGGCAGCTGGTGGCACATTGGATTGAATGTTGGGCCTGGAGTCAAGGAGAGAGACCTGAGTTCAAATGTGACTTCAGATACTTTGCATCTGTGTGATTCTGAGCAAGTCACTTATCTTCTGTCTGCCTTTTTCTTCCCAACTGTAAAATGGTGATAATAATAGCACCTACTTTTCAAATAAGAATCAAACGAGATAATATTTGTAAAGTGCTTAACACAGTCCTGGGCACATTTTTTTTTTTTTTGCTTTTTGGAGGGGCAATTGGGGTTAAGTGACTTGCCCAAGGTCACATGGCTAGTTTTGTGTTAAGTGTCTGAGGCTGGATTTGAACTCAGGTCCTCCTGACGCCAGTTCTGGTGCTCTATTCCCTGTACCACCTAGCCGGCCTGCTGGGCACATATTAAATGCTACATTTAATAAATGCTTATTCTCTTTCCTTCCCTTTCACCCTAATAAATGCTTGTTGATTGTGTGAACATATTGTTTCTGGATGGAATGTAAACTCCTTGAGGAAAAGGTTTGTTTCATTTTTGTCTTTGTATTACCAATTCTTAGGATATTACTTGGTGCTCAATAAATATTTGCTAATTGATTGCCAATCCCATGTTCATTTCTACATCTGTCTTTACATATTACCTGTCCTGTCTTAGCCGGAAACTCACATCTATTTAGAAGGACTCTTTGTTACCCTACTATCTCTATCCACTTTAGTTTGGAATTTTAACTACAGATTAGTCATTATTTTCATAGCTGATATGCATAAATCTGTTTTAGTGTATTAAATTACTAAGCAGTAGATGACTCAACACATATCTGAAACTGTTCCTGCTAGTTGCCATGTTTCTCCAGCTCATGTTAATAAAATAAACTGTTGTGCTTTTCTTTTCCGATTGTTTTACTTTAGTCCTGCTCTTTATTCTTTTAGCCAAATGGGGGATGGTAGAGAGCAGAAGAGAGGAATCACTCTTAAAGAAACAGTACACCTTTACTTTCAGTGCCAGAACATAGCATTACATTTCTGCCACAACCTTACTATCTAATATCCCTGGGAACAGACCAATATGTAAAAAGCTATAGGTATAAGGATTGAGGTGTGATTATACATTAATAAGACTAATTTAGCCATTCAGGAAAGTTAGGAGAGAGAGAGAGAGAGAGAGAGAGAGAGAGAGAGAGAGAGAGAGAG
>NW_027187376.1:10137403-10156201 GCF_028583685.1 Petaurus breviceps papuanus | reverse complement strand
GAGAGAGAGAGAGAGAGAGAGAGAGAGAGAGAGAGAGAGAGAGAGAGACAGAGACAGAGACAGAGAGAGACAGAGACAGAGAGAGACAGAGACAGAGAGACAGAGACAGGGAGAGAGACAGAGAGAGAGAAAGTAAGGAGGGATTGTGGTTGGGAAACTCTCTGTTTACAGTTTTATATGGATGCTGCCTCTGTTCAAAAGCTTGTTTGATTCAGGAAAATATCTTCTAGAACCAGTTAATAAGCCAAACCAGAAGATCAATATCTTTTTATTTTATGGAATAGTCAAGTTTGGGTATGAACAACAACAATTTTTTTTTAAATCTACCTTCAGAGATTTGCTACCTGAAAGTAATTCTTAGAAAAAGTAGAGTGAACAATGACATCATTAGGACAGATGATTCCCAATGTGGCTTGTCTTTAAGGCAATAATGCTCATTTGGATGTATGAGACCTAGTATATTTTAAAGAAACAGTCACATCAATGAATATCTATACCTCAGCAAGGAGAATTTATTCAAATCAACTTTAAAAAAATTATCTTATTTTTATTGGTATATTTTTTCGCCATGTGTTTTTAATACCCCCCCTTTCCCTCCACTACACAGCTAATCATCCCTTGTAGCAAAATAAAATTTTAAAGAAGAATAAAAAAAGTTCAGCAAAACCAAACAGCACATCAACTGTCTTGAAATGTATGAAATATTTCTCCATCTTAAAATACATTCTATACTTATAGTCCCCCTTCCTTGCCATGAAGAGAGGGAAATGCATCTTTTCAACTCTTTTCTGAGGTAAAGCTTAATCATTACAATTTTGCATTTTTTCTTTTTGTTATGTCCATTTACATCGTTGTTGTATATTGTTTTCCTTCTTTTCCTTATTTCACAGCATCTGTTTCATATGTTTTCTATGCAATAATATTCCCTGATGTTCATGTGCCACAATTGGTTTCCCATTCCTTAGTCAACAAGCATCTATTTTGTTTCCAGTTCTTTAATACCACAAAAAATGCTT
The DNA here is from genome assembly GCF_028583685.1 of Petaurus breviceps papuanus. Lineage (NCBI taxonomy): Eukaryota > Metazoa > Chordata > Mammalia > Diprotodontia > Petauridae > Petaurus > Petaurus breviceps. The sequence goes on along the minus strand of NW_027187376.1, from coordinate 10,155,185 downwards.
CTATAAATATTCTACTATATAGAGGACCTTGCTATCTTTGACTTTCCTAGAGTATATGCCTAGCAGTGGGAGTCCCAGTGCTTATCATAGTGTCTGACACTGAGTAGGTGCTTAATAAATGCTAATTAATTAACTGAGCCAAAGGTTATGGGCATTTTAATCACTTCTTAAAAAGTACAATTCCAAATCAAAGCAGCTATCTTTAAAAGCTCCACACACCCAAAAAAAAAAAATCTGCTCATCCTGCACGATAAGGCTTTGTTGAGGTAATTAACAGTTATTGGCATGCTTTCAAACATTAGTGAGCACAGTACTTGACATAAATAACACTCTGATTTATTGGGAATTTATTTTGTTGAGATGCCTTGGGACAATTTTTCTTTCTGTACAAACATATCTCTGAAATTATGGAAATCAAAGGAAAAAAATCACTTAACCTGCATTTCCAGCAGTGCTTCTGTTACGCATATTTCTGCATCACTTTTTAAGCCTTGGAAGAGGGTTCCAGTTTTTTCTTGTAAGTGTTCAGTCTTCCCAATTAGTCTATAAATTCTAGGACAGGGAAGCTGCCTTCTTAGTGCAGAGTTGTTGGTGGGTTTTTCTTGTTGTTGTTGTTTTTTTGGTGCAACTCAGAGGGACAGTGGATAGAATGCTGGACCTGGTGTAAGAAGTTCCAGAGTTCAAATCCATCCTCAAATATTTACTAGCTATGTGACCCTAGGCAGGTTGATTTACTTCTATCTGCCTTAGTTTTCCTCATTTGTAAAATAGGGATAATAATAGTATAATAATATATATAATATATAATATTATCATATATTATATAATAATAAACCTATTTCTCAGGGTAGTTGTGAGAATAAAATGAAATAATATGTGTAAAGTACTTTGCAAGCATTAAAGTAATATATAAATGCTATTATTATGATTATTATTATGCACATGACATGTGCACTCAATGAATGTTGGTCTGCTGTATTTCAAAAGCAGAGAAAGCCTGTCCTTGAATTGAGGTAAATTGCTATATGGGATTAGGATTCATATATAGGTTTCAACTGGCAAATTAAAGAATGGGAATCGGTCATCTGTAGGCACTATCCCTTTGGCAAATCATTAAAGCACTGTTTATAACCTTTTTTTCATTGTAAGACACATAATTCCTATGTGGCAATTCCTACGTTTGCCACATCACATGTGAGGAAGCAGAAAAAATGCCCAATGGACATGAGGCAGACCTTCCTTTGAAAAAAAATTATACTTGACTATGCAAGCAGAGATAGAAAATAAAGAAGACAGAAACAAGAGAGAACAGAGACACAGGCAGACATAGACAGACAGAGACAGAGAGACAGAGAGAATGTAAGAACTATAGTAGAACTGCAAATTGTACAAGAGGAAATTAACTCTTTTTGGAACAATGGCTGTTCCAAAACTTTTCTTTTGTTGTCTCATCCCCAACTAAATCATGCCCCTCACTTTTCTAACTGATAATTTACCCTCCTAATTTACTGAAAAGAATGAGGACGTCCAACAGGAATCGTTACTCAAAAGTATCATCTTTTTAAATGTCTTCCTTTCTTCTAATCACAAAAGAAAAAAAAACCTAACTATTCATTAAGGTTAATCTCCCTTCCCAAATAATCAACTTCCTCTCATCTCCTTCAGGACCATAATCCAGTAGTTACACTTTGATTTCATATGACTTCAACCTCTCTTTTTGCCTACAGACATACTCAGCTCTCCCTAGCATGTACAGAAAAACAAAAGAACAGATACCTTAGAAGCTAGAAATTATTAGCAAAGTAGGAATCAGATATACTACAACATTTAATGTTATGACAAGAATTATTGAAGTACAATCAAAAGGGATAAACATTGAGATTCCTTTAATGGAAAAAAAAACTGAGTTGAAAAGAAAAAAACACAAAGAAAGAACAAAAAAAAAACCCACTTAATATTATATTTTGGGAAACTACAGAAATATTTCCAGAAGTATCAGAATCAAAATGTAATGTGCAAGTGAACAGACTCTACATGATGCAACCAAAGAAGAACTTGACATTTAACTCACACAGAAATACTACGGTTATGTTCCAGTGCTCCCAGCTAAAAGACAAAAAAATACTGTAAGTGGTCAGAAACAAACAGATCTTGTATCAAGGAACTTAATGCAGAAATACACAGGACAATTCATTGTGGGAAATGAAAGAAAATGCTACATTATGATCTAACAAAAAGCAAAGAAAAATAACTTACAAAATAGTGACAACAACTGACATTTATATTGAAGTTTATAAGGTTTGCAAAGAGCTTTTTTTATGAGTTGTATAACTTATCCTGTAACACTGAGCATATACTAGAGGACAAAAAGAGTTTTGATGACTTTCAAGTGTTCCTTTTAAGAAAGTCAGATCTGGGCAATCTTTGAAATATAAGCACACTAAGAAAAAAGACACTTAAGAAAGGTAGAAAAGTATTCAATGGCTCAAAATTCAGTCAACAAGCATTTATTAAGCACCTACTATGCTCCAGGCACTGTGCTAAACATTCAAGATACAGAAAAAGGGAAAAGATAGCCCTTTCTCTTGAGAGACTCACAAACTAATGGGAGTAAATAATAAGCAAAGATGTACAAACAAACCAATATATAATAATTAGAAAATAATTTATAGAAGGAAGGCACTAGACTTAAGAGAATTTGGGAAATACTTCCTGTAGGAGGTAGGTTTTTAATTGGGACTTGAAGGAAACCAGGGAAGCCACAAAGCCAGGCTCAAAAGGATTAGATGATGACAGTATTGCCTACATACTGGAGGAGGTGAAAAGACCATTGTCCCTTAGAAGTCTAAGAATGTCTGGGAATTGTTGAGGAAATTGTCATGTTCTGGGCTTGGATGTTCAAAAAATGAGCACCCTAGTGAAGGACAGAATAGGGGAAGAAAGGGACTTTGAATTTCTCATCAAGGGCAGGTAGGTGCATTCTTACAATTTTACTTACTATCTCTAAATGAAATAACATGTATAAAGCATTTAGCAGAGGATCAGATTTATAGCAGGTACATAATAAATGCTTGTTCTCTTCCTTTCTCCCCACCCTCCTACTTATTGTGGGTATGGAAATGGAACAAATTAAGTTCCCATGTGGATCAGACTGGCCCTGGGCCTATGAGTATATCCTCCTCTTCTAGCCTGAATGACATAGGGATACCCAGGCTTAAAAACATTTTCCCCCCAAATCAATCCCTGAGTACCTTCAAAATTCTGTTGCCTCTAGCATGGATTTCTTCTGAATTTATTTAGTCAAATTCATCTATTCTTCCTAAATTAATCTTAAATTAACTCCCTCCCCTTGCTCTATGTCAAGCTTTCTGAGCATTTCCTCTTTACTGACCTTTTTCTGCCTATGACTTTTTGCTGTTTTATAAAGCAAAATTGCTCTTAATATCCCATCATTCTTCTCCATAATGTTTTGTGAATGATCTTGTATTCTTAACTGGTGTTGTCTTTACCATATCTCTTTAACATGCAAGAAAATTGTATTAGTTGGCAGAGATGATTTCTGCTCTCTTTGTGCCTCCTCATGATGATTATCAGATTAAATGTCATTACATTTATTCACTTTCCATTATTTTAGAGTATGCAGCATACTTGAAAAGTTTAGGTTAGAACTGTTGTAACTGCATACAGTGTCATCTCATCTTTAGCCTTTCTTCTAATTTAGTACTATCTTTGACTTTTGCTATAATTAATTAATAGTCTGATTACACCTCAACAATTCATTCAGAAATCACTCACATAATTTGTATTTCCTGTTTACATATATGTATATTATATATATATTTATATACACACATATATGTGTATATGGGGAGAAAATGTGATATTCCATGTTTTCCTCTATTTTATTCAGGTTATACAAGAGAGTCTTCTTTTGAGAAGATTCTAGACTTTGGTCTCTTTAATTTCTTAATCTCATATTATATATTTTTAAAACCTATTTATCTCACTCTTTTGCATTGAAGCCACAGTAGGCCAAATGATTTGTTGATTTGGATGAAAAGATTTTATCAAGTACTTAAAGGAATTTCTCTGTAGAGAAGTGAATTGAGAGGAGCCATCCCATGGAGAATGCTCAGAATTGTCACATTTAAGCTTTGGGTCACATGTGACTCTTAGCTACAGGCATTTACTTTGACATGATGAAGAGTTCTCTTATTAACTATAGACCCAGAAGAGTTGATGATTCAGTAAATAAATGAAAAGGAGAAACAATCTCCTTAATCTCCCTCTCTCTTTCCAGCTAAGGATTGTTTAAGCACTGTTTTGAGTTACTTCTTGAGAGTGGTAAGGGAAGGGACAGATTGCCCTAATTCCCAAGTCTAGCCTTAGTGGGACTATGAACATATGGTTCCAAATCTAAAGATGTCCTGCCTAGGCACAACTGAGCCTGGATATGGACTGCCTCTTTTATAATGGTTCTTTCCTGATTTTAAGATTATAAATCCCAAGAGCATGTGTCCTTGCTTGGAAGTCACCCTGTGAAATGCAAGAGGTCCAGAGGTCCTGGATCTTACCATATTATGCCAGAGCTGAATGATGTCAAATTACTCCAGAGCTCTTGAAGAGATATTTAGCATTACTTTTGTGTGTAGGACTAAATTATCTATTTAATGTCTGATTTGTATTATAAATGGTCCCTTTTTACTTCCCTTTTAGGGAAAACTCTAGAAGTGAACCATAACCCTAAACCAGTGTTTCCCATTTAGTGACTTGTAAACCCCTGTCCCAGAATTTGTGCTCAAAATTCTTTAATGGTACCTAAATCAATGAGTAATTGCTCAGTTATGTTATAATCAAGACATGAAAGCTATATTGGCAAGTCTGGTTTTTTAAGTAGAAAGAACAATATTTGAAAATATTTATTTGTTTCTATAGATAAACAAGTAGAAAAGCAATTGAAGCTTCATATTTGATAAGTTATTAAATTACAAAAAAGAGAAACTAATATACTATTGCAGAAAAATTAACTTTGCTGTATGCCAAAGCAATTGCCAAATGTGTTTTTAGAGATGAGTATTTAAGAGATTTAAGAATTTTGAGATAATACCTATTTCTACCAATATAGTACCTCATCAGATAAATTCTATCTTTGATGATGCTGAATCAGTAATTGAAGAGTTAACAAAAAATGACAGTTACACTTTGCAAATAGATAAAACAGCTTATGTTTGTAATCTAGCCATTTAAATTATTTTTATAAGATATGTACGATATGGTAAAGTGGAAATGAATATGCTATTTTGTCATCAGTTAATAGGACATACAAGTGAGGAAGATATTTTTATTTCAGTTAACTACTTTGAAGAAAAACAAAGCAATTGATCTTCTTGTGGAATTTGTACAGATGGAGTAAAGTCCACAAGTGGACAATTTGGGAGCATTGTTTTTCATATTAAAATTTAAAATTAACATGAATACGGAATAGACATGCAGCAACATGCACAAACAAGCTTTGGCATCAATGAGAATGCCATAGCAACTTAAAAGTGTATTAGATGTTGCTGTCAAAATAATTTATTTTATTAAAAATAAAGACCCAATCTCAATTGTTTATTCTTTTATGTAAAGAAAGCATGTTCTACTTCTTACACCCAAAGATGCTAAGTGGCTTTCCTGCTACAGTTATTACTTGTCTAATTTGAATTGAAAGAAGAGTTAGTTTTCTTCTTCACTGATAATCTTTTTTACTACAGTGAATATAATGTGACATGACTTCAACGATTAGTATATTCATCATACATCTTTTTATACATTCATGAACTCAACTTATTACAGGGTGCAAATACAAGGATATTCAAGTTTTAAGACAAAAAGCATGATTAAGGAAAAATTTTGGAACCACACAACTGAAAATAATAGGGTGCTTTGTGATGTTATGCAATTTCTTATTAGAAAATGAACTTTCTATCATACTGTCATGAAAGACATCAGTGATTGAATTTTTTAGAAATGACTTGTAATAAATATTTTCCTGAAATTTCTAATAAATTAAATTTAATCCACAGTCTATTTAATATGTCTTTTAGGATCTTGGCTAATGAATTGAAAATGATTGAAAAAGAAAATTTAATTGTCATATCAAGAGATTTTGAACTACAAATAATAAAAAAAATGAGTCATAAATTTTTTGACTAATGTTAAAAATGAGTTTCTATCTCTCAACAAGAGGGCTTGTAAAATTTTCCGATCATTTTCCATCACATATATGTGTAAATGAGTATTTTCAATTTCTTCTTTTAAATCACAACATAGAAATAAACCCAATACAGAACCAAATGTAAGATTGTGCTTGTTTGGTGTTGACTTACATATTGCAAACCTTTATTTTTAAAAAAGCCCTAAATCAAAATTAAATTTATATATGATTATTGTATTATGTTAAAACCTTCCAAGTCATAACTTGTTATTAAAATATTATTTATATTCAATAAATTTAATAAGATAAAGAAACTTAATATGAAATCTTGTAGATTACTGCAAGCATATGCAGTCTTGTTGGATTACTCCCTTTAATTCTTACAAAATGTCTTACATAAGAGATTCATAAGTATTTTTTATAATTTAATATTTAGAGTTTTTGCAATTAGAGGTAGAACAAATTTTTATATTTTATAATTACATAAAATACATTTAAATTTTGAACTTTGAGGGGACAAAGGTTATTATAGTTATTGAAAGCATTTAATGGATAAATTAAAAAAAATTATGAGAAGCATATGGTTGTTCTGGTGGATCGCACAACTCTTTTTGTTGCTTTTGAAAAAAGTTCTTGGAACAAAAAGAACAAAAACAAAAACACTGAGAAACATTGATCTAAGCTATAGTATATGTAAATTTTTTCCTGGGGCCCCAGGGTGAGGTTTTAATGAGCCAAAGAATGTGAGAACAGGGAGCCTAGTTTCCCTTTCATTAGAGGCTAGGATTTCCAGGACTGAAAGAAGTCCTAACCACCTACCTGAATATAGGAGAGGGAGTGGGAACAGCACTCCAGCCTTTGTGAACACAATAGTGGTAACTTACAATCTTCTTCTATATATGTTGGCACATAGGTTGCAATTATCTTTATAGTAGTTTCTTTGTTTACATTTACATTTGTTTACAGGCAAGATAACCAAATATTTTTCATTGCCTTCCTAAGCATAAGGAAACTGACAAAATTTTTTATTTGTTTCTTCAAATAGAATCTGTGATCTTTTCCTTCCCTTAAGCTACAGTTTCTTAATGTTGTCTTAAATCAGTCTAATACTTCTGTTCATAGCAAGGTCTACTTTGAAATGTTTCAGTATCACCAGAAGTACATTAACTCGTTTGTTCCTGGAAAAGTATTTCACATTTGGAACAAAAGTTATTTAAACATTGTGGGTGGTCTAAAACAGTGATTTCTCAGTACTCTCTCCCTCTTTCCTCTACTAAGTCACCATTACTGAAAAAGGAGAGATGCTAAACAAGATTGAAGGCTATTTCATACTTTGCTTTATGAGATGCTATGGTCAAATATTTCATTAGCTAGTGATCATCAGCTGAAATTCAACATATCCTAAACAAACTCATTAATCCCCCTCTAAACTTATTCGTCCTTCTGACTTCACTATTTCTGCTTTCAGCACTATCATTGCCCTGTCTCCCCTGTTCAAAACCTTGGAGTTATCTTTTATTTTTCTCCTGTCAATTATGCTGTCAATTTTACCTCTTTCACAATTCTCATAAGTTTCCCCTCCTTTGCATTCCCAATGGTAATGATAGGCCTTCATTACCACACTCCCGGACTTTTGCAATAGCCTCCATCATTGATCTTCCTGCCTCCACTTTTCCCCCCTTTCCATTCCATCCTTCATACTGATGCCGAATAATCTTTCTCATGTACAGATCTGACCATGTCACCGTTCTGCTTAAAAAAACCAAACAAAACCACCCAAAAGAACAACTAACAACTTTTCTCTGCTCCTCTTCACCCAAGGAGTAAAGTTAAACACTTCTCTTGAGTCCTACAATGTCACCCTCAATCTGACAATACTTTGCTAATCCAGGCTCACACTACTCTCATCTACATAATCTATGCTCCAGCTAAAGTGGAGCATTGGGATGGTTTGCCCAATATGCAACTTGCTCATGGCTCTCTGCTTATATTTACCCCATTCCTTCTACCTGGAATGCCTTTTGTTTCCTCCTTTGTGGAGCTGATCTTGCAATTTGTCCTTTGAATCCCAAATCAATCACTATGCTTCTGCATGATCCCCTTCTCCCCCACTGGCAAACATCTCCTCCCACTAACATGAGACTGTTATTTCACAGGTCTAACAAAATTGATACATAAAGTGCACTGTGTCTAGTTATGTTTGTGGTTTAAGTTCCTGCTAGATAGTGTTGTTGGTTTTTTTTTTAGGGTGAGGATTGCATTTTACCTAAACTTTGAATCTCTCCTAATACTTAGCTACAATGCTGTGCATATTAGGTATCTAATAAATGGTTCCTGATGTAGAAAGTCTGGCTTGGTACAATTTTACCAATTTTGAGAGGTCTAAGACAGTGCTTTCATGTTTATAGGGAATTCCTGTTAACACTGCAGACCATCACCTTCTCTACAACCTATGGTTTTATAGTTATTTGTGGGCACTAAGAGCGTAAGTGATTTTTCCATGGTCATACAGCTACTATGTGTCAAAGATAGGACATGAATCCAAGTCTTCCTGACTCTGAGGTTGTAGTATATTGAGCAACTACTGTGTGCAAAGTGTTATATTAGGCAGTGTTGTGAGGAAGAAGGACAGTTATAGAAATAGTTCCTTCCCTTAAGAAGTTTATGCTGTGGTTGGAGAGACTATACATAAACACTCCCCAAAAGCTAAATAACACATAAGCAATTTTAGAAACTGACAGAGTTGTCTGTGAAGGAATGGTGAAGATAAATGAACTGGTCCCTGAAGACTGGGTTGAATTTAGATGAAAGAATGTAAACAAAGGTATACATTTGTATATATATAAAAAAAGAATAAAAAGTATTTTTAGATAAAGAGTTGACCAGTTTGGCTAAAATGCAAGGTTTAATATTAGAGATATGACTCTTAAGGTAGATTGGAGTAAACTAATAAAGGCACTTGAATTTAACAGTAAGTTTGAACTTCTATGGGCAATGGAGAATCAGTTCGCATTTTTTTAAAGCAAAAGCAGTGACATGATGGGAATAATGTTTATAAGAAAATTGATATAACAGATTTTAGCGATATACAGATTTTCAACAGTCATTTGGTATGTTGTTCTCTTGGTTGCACTTTTATCAGCTCATAGAAGTCTTTCCAAATTTCTGTGAATTCCTGTGGGCCTTTCCCCACACTGTAATAGCAAACTCATTTATTTAATGAAGTTATATACCAATACATGGGCACCCACTTTTTTCTACAACAAAGAACGCTAAGATTATTTTGGTATATATAAGGCCTTTCTTGTCATTTGTGGGGATATCTGACTAGTACTGAGATTTCTGGGTTGAAGAGTATGAATAATTTAGTGACTTTTCTTCCATAGTCTCAAATTGTTTTGCAGAATAGTTAACCACTCTAACAACCTCACCAATGTGTATTAATGTGCTAGTCTTCCTACAAACCCTCCAATAGAAACTATTTAACTTTTTATCATCTTTGACAATTTGATGCAGTTGAGAACACAGTAGAAGTAAAATTTAAGATTAAAAATCTTGCAAAAATGTAATGGTAAGGGGTGGCCAGGTAGCACAGCGAGTAAGAGCACCGGCTCCAGTGTTGAGAAGACCTGGAGATCAAATCCCGGGCTCGGACACTTAGCACCCACCCAGAAACACCTGGCCGTGTAACCTTGGGCAAGTTACTTAACCCCAATTGCTTTAAAAAAAATAAAAATAAATGTAATGGTAATGTACCTTACTAGCAATAAAAAGAAATATAGAAACCTCTCATTGTTATTATTTTGTAAAGAGACTCTAAAATGTACAATATTACACACACACACACACACACAAATGACTGTTGGCTTAACTTCAATAGTTGCTATAGCAAAAAAAAAAATCATTATGCTGCAGTAAAGCTCATGACAAGCCTTTTCCAATTTAACTAGACTGGCCAGCAGATAAAGACCAAGGCAGTCCATTACTGGGCTTATATTTTAAGTCTTTCAAATTTGGTAAGAACTGTCAGAACTTGCTTTATGCTGTGAGAGCCTGCAAGAGCACAGGCAGGGCAAGATTCATGAAGAGTAGGATTTGAATGACATGTGAATTTATAACCCTAAGCCAATTTACTCATTAAAGAGATTATGCAATACAAGAAAGGTTATGCAATACAAAAAACTCTTTCTAAGAATTTATTTCTGATTCTGATAGATAAGGGATGTATCTGATACACATTAAACTGCTCAATTAGATCATGTAATAATAACTTTTCAAAAAATACACCCAAATTTTAATACTATTTCAGAGTTATCCCTTGAGAATCTAATTCTGTGATGTACAAGTTAAGGACTGGGCTTTCAAGTAGAGTCTAGTACAGGGGTGGGGAACCTGTGGCCTCGAGGTTACATATGTCCCTCTAAGTCCTCAAGTGTGGCCCTTTGACTGACTCCAAACTTCACAGGATAAATCCCCTTAATAAAAGGATTTATTCTGTAAAACTTGAACTCAGTCAAAAGGCCACACCTAAGGACCTAGAAGGCCATATGTGGCCTTGGGGTCACAGGTTCCCCACTCCTGGTACGGTATCTAAGATGGGGAAAAAAATACATGACAATGATATGAATGAAGGCAATGAAAAAGGCAACAAAATTCGGGTCACATGAAATGGACAGCTTTGGTATTAAAATACTGAGACAATTTGATTTGAATTCAGGTCCTCCTGACTACAGGGCTAGTGCTCTATTCACTGCAACTCCTAGCAGTTCCTGAGTTCATCATTTCTTATACCAGAGTAATATTCTATCGTGAACATATACCACAATTTGTTTAGTCATTCTCCAATTGACAGGCATCCCAGCAATTTCCAGTTCTTTGCCACCACAAAGAGAGCTGCTACAAATATTTTAGAACATGTAAGTTCTTTTCCTTTTTTTCCTAATCCTGTTGGGAAACAGACCTGATACTGGTATCACTAATTTAGCCCACTAATATGACCCACTAATAGTAGGTCAAAGGGAATAGGCAATTTAATAACTCTTTGGACATAATTCCAAATCTCTCTCCAAAATAATTGGATCAGCTCACAGATCCACCAACAATGAATTAAGGTCCCCATTTTTCCATATCCCCTCCAACATTTGTTACTTTCCCCATCTATCATTTTAGCCAATCTTATAGGTATCATATGATATTTCAAGGTTGTTTTATTTGCATTTATCTAATCAATAATGATTTAGAGCATTTTTTCCTATGACTATAACTTGTTTTGATTTCTCCATCAGAAAACTGCCTGTTTATATCTTTTGACTATTTATCATTTGTAGAATGACTCAAATTCTTATAGATTTGACAAAATGCTTTATATATTTGAGATGTGAAAACTTTTATCTGAGGAACTATCTCTAGATTCCCCCCTCCCAGTTTTCTGCTTTCCTTCTGATCTTGGCTACATTTATTTTATTTGTATAAACCCTTTTTAATTTAATGCAATCAAAATTATCCATTTTACAACTCACAACACTCCATCTCTTGTTTGTTCATAAATTGTTTATGTATCCATAAGTCTGGTAGGTAATATGTTCTGTGTTCTTCAAATTTTCTTGTAATATCTCCCTTTATATCTAGGTCATGCATCCACTTTGACCATATCTTGGTAAATGGTATAAGATCTTGGTCTATGCCCAATTTTTGACAGATTACTTTCCAGCGTTCCCAATAATTTTTTACCAAATAATGAATTCTTATACCCAAACTTAAGTTTTTATATTTGTCAAACACTGGACATGTTTGTTTGCTGCTGTAGAATGTATGTCTACTCTGTTCCACTTATCTACATTTTTATTTCTTAGCTAGTATCACATAGTTTTGATAATTACTACCTTATAATATAGTTCAAGATCTGGTACTACTAAACCTCATTCCTTTTACATTTTTTTCCCATTAGTTCTTTTGATATTCTACATCTTTTGTTCTTCCAAATGGATTTTGCTATTTTTTTAGCTCTCTTTTTTTTTTGTAATTTCATTGGTATGGCATTGAACATATAGATTTAGGCAAAAATGTCATTTTTTTATATTGGCCCTCCCTAGTCATGAACAATGAATATTTCCCCATTTGTTTAAATCTGATTTTATTTATGTACAAGATTTTTTTTTTGGTGATTTTCTTCATATAGATCCTGGGTTTGTTTTGGTAGGTGTATTCTCAGGTATTTTGTATTGCTTAGAATTATTTTAAAGGGGTATCTCTAACTATCTTTTCCTGCAGGATTCTGTTGGTAATAGAGGAATGCTGATGATTTATGTGGGTTTAGTTTATATCTTGCTACTTATCTCAAATTATTCATTATTTCAATTAACTTTTTAGTTGAGTTTTAGGATTTTCCAAGTTTATCATCATATCATCTGCAAAAGAGATAGTTTTATTACCTCATTCCCTATTCCAATTCCTTCCATTTCTTTTTCTTCTCTTACTACTTTTGCTAGAATTTCCAATACAATATTGAATAATATTGGTGACAGTGGGTATCCTTGTTTCATATCTGATCTTACTGGGAAGGCTTCTATCTTATCCCTATTACAGATAATGCTCGTTAATGATTTTAGGTAAATGCTTCTGATCAATTTAAAGAAAACATCATTTATATCTATATTTTCAAGTGTTTTTTTAAAATAGAAATTAGTATTGTACTTTATCAAATGCTTCTTCTGCATCTATATCATAATTTTTGTTACTTTTATTATTGATATAGTCAATTATGTTAACAATTTTTCTTATGTTAAACCATCCTTGCCTTCCTGATAAGAATCTTGCTCAGTCATAATGTATAATCTTTGTAATACATTGTTGTAATGTTTAGCTAGTATTTAATTTAGGATTTTTGCATCCATATTCATTAATGAAATTGGTTTACAATTTTCTGTTTTTTACTTTTCCTGGTTTAGGTATTGGTATCATCTGTTTCATAAAAGGAGTTTGGTAGGACCCCTTTTTTGTCTCTTATTCCAAATAATTTATTTAATATTAAAATTAGTTCGTCTTTAACGTTTGATAAAATTCATTTGTAAATCCATCTATACCTGGTGCTTTTTTCTTAGGAAGGTCATTTATGGCCTGTTCAATTCCTTTTCCTAAAATAGGTCTATTTAGATATTCTATTTCTTCTTCTGTTAATCTGGTCAGTTAGTATTTTTGTAAATATTTTCCCATTTCACCTACACTGTTCAATTTGTTGGTAAATAATTGGGCAAAATAACTACTTATAATTGCTTTGATTTCATCTTTTTTTGATGGTATATTCACCCTTTTCATTTTCATTTCTTCTTTTTAAAAAATCATATTAACCAATGGTTTATCTATTTTATTGATTTTTTTTCATACCAACTCGTAGTTTTATTTATTAATTCAATGGTTTTCTTACATTCAATTTTATTAATTAAATTTTTAATTTTTAGGATTTACAATTCAGTGCTTAATTGGGGATTTTTAATTTGCTTTTTCTAGTTTTTTCATTGCATACCCGGTTCATTGGTCTGCTCTTTCTTTTTTTTTATTGATATAAGCACTTAGAGATATGAATTTCCCTCTGATTACCACTTTTGCCATATCCCATAGGTTTTGATATGTTGTTTCATTATTGTAATTTTCTTTAATGAAATTGCTAATAGTTTCAGGATGTGCTTTTTTTTTGCTTTTTGGAGGAGGGGAGGTAGGAAATTGGGGTTAAGTGATTTGCACGAAGTCACAGGCTAGTTTTTGTGTTAAGTTTCTGAGGCCAGATTTGAACTCAGGTCCTCCTGACTCCAGGGCTGGTGCTCTATTCACTGCACCACCTAGCCTCCTTGCTGATAGTTTCTATTATTTGTTTTTTAACTTGTACATTCCTACAACTATTACCTAACTATTCCTACAACTTTTAAATGTCCTCTGAAAGATTTTACATATAGGTTTTCATATCTCTCATAGTAAAGGGATACTATTTCTACAATTTTAGCTGATATATATATATATATATATATATATATATATATATATATATATAGGGGCAAATCTTTTACAATGGTTAAACTTCCTTAGAAAATGGTGACAATTTTAAGTGTTCTTTTATGTTTTCTCTTTTTTATTATCAACACCTTTTGTAAATAGTTCAGGTACTTGAAGTTGTCTCAACTGCATGCTCTGTCTTCTCATTTGGCATTCATTTTTATTTTTGTTCTAAAAAGGTGGTAATTGAATTGCACAGAAAGTTGATTTAGACATGGCTCTCCTATCAGTAGCCAGTCATTTCCTGCCTATTAAAATGTTTCATTTTATTTGTAGTATTACTGAATACTTGTCATGTCCAGTGTCTCAACCCTAAGAAAATAGTTATGATTCATAGGTGTGAAGCTTCTCTTTGGTCTATGACCTTTTGACCCTTTTTGTTATTTAATCCTGATTCATGCTTTCCAATACATTTTTGTCCTCTTCTTCTCTACCACCTTTGCATTGAAATTACTGACCATTGAAGTATATGTTTATTTAATATGAAGGGTATTTGAAAAATTTCTCAACAACTTCATCTTTGTGATTAATGTTAATACATACTGTGCAATTATTTTCATGATTTTTAAAAACTGTTCATTATAAGTACTACAAGATGAACTAGTGTCCCATGAAAAGTTTCTCATTGCCTTTAGAAGTATGACACAACCAATGTCACCAATTACTTTACTGGTTTCTCCAAAGACTTTGTGAGTCATCCTTCAATTTAGGCACAACTTTCTTTACTTGCTGGTTTCATCTGTAGCAAGAATTTTAAAGACAGATTTTATTCAAAAAATTTTTTATTCTCCAGTAACATGTCCACTTAGTGGTCAGTGGAAAAGTCTATCCCATTTATATCCAACAAATAATGCTTATAAGTAATCTGAAAACTGATTCTTTATATCCTTTGATATCATCACTGCAGAAGTACAGAAAGGGCCACATAAGCTATGTGTTTAATGGTTGAGCCACAGCTAAAGAATTCATCACCAAAAGTCCAGTCTACTGACTACAAGTTAGTTTCTCTGTACTTAACTAGACAGGTCTTTGAAAAGCAGACTAGTTCATTGTCAGTTCAAAACCTTTCTAGCATGGTGGAACTTGCCAGGGGCATGGGCTCTGCTGGCACAGAGTTAGAGAATCTGAGATCACTTCCATACCAAAAAGATACAGAATAAGTTTTTGTGGACACATTTTTAAAAAATCCCTATTATTTGAAGGAGTTCTAGCCTGTCAATATCATTTTAGGTCCTGATTCCTAGAACTGAGTTGACTGCAAATTTTATAAGGATACCATCTATGTCCCCATACAAGTAGCTGCTGATAAAAATGTTCCCTCAGGGAAAATCTAATAGTCAAGAAAATATTTTGTCTGAGTCAAAAGCTACAGAGAAAGGAAATCTACCCTGGAGCATGAATAAATGGGTATGGATCTACAGTGAATATGTGTATAAATTTAAGAAATAACAAGCTTTCAACCATACCTCTGTCCTCCCCAGTGAGAAGTAAAAAAAATGAAATAAAATCCAAAACAAACCCAAAACAATACACAATGGCAGACATGCCACTTTGGTTTTCATGGTTAACAAGAATAATATAAGTATTTAAAATATTTTATTTGATGCTTCACTAACATACACAAAACATATTCTAAAATCATGTGGCTTATTTGCAAATTAAATTGCTGCATTTATTGACATTAACTAATTTATTCTCAAATAAGGGCCATGAGAGCTTTGAGAGCCATGAAATGTACTAAAGTTTTTAAAGAAAGTTAAGGGAGCAAATGATAGTTCTCTTACAAATTAAAATGGAAAGATCAATACTAATTTAAGTAAGGCTTCATTAGGCACAGGAACTGAAGAAATTATGTGAATAAT
Organism: Petaurus breviceps papuanus; assembly: GCF_028583685.1. Lineage (NCBI taxonomy): Eukaryota > Metazoa > Chordata > Mammalia > Diprotodontia > Petauridae > Petaurus > Petaurus breviceps. The sequence continues at coordinate 10,139,081 of NW_027187376.1, read as the reverse complement.
TTTAGCAAAAGTCAACTGGACTATGTTAAATCAAACTCAAATTAGAGTAATTTTAAAATTTTAGATTAAGTTCAAATTTGAGCCACTCAGACCTTAAAATGTATTACCCTTTTTATGTAAAACTGTTAAAAGTTAAGCCTCCCATTTGAAAATTAAGAAGTTAGTGTATAGAGAATTCTCCCTCAACAAAATAATTTTCCATCTCCAAACTTTGGTTCATTCCGTAGAAAAAAAAATTTAAACACATTTTCCCTTTCCAGGTTGTATCCTATCATCAAGAAATTTAAAGCTGGATCAACAGTAATTGGATTCCAGGATGGGAGCAGATGTTTACTTGTCATGTACAATCTCTCTAGCAATCAGCTCTTTCATTATTTCATTGGTTCCACCGTAGATTGGCTGGACACGGGCATCCACATATGCTCTGCGTGGGAAGGAGGAAAAAGAATCAATAACAGAAGCCTTAAAGATAGTAAATTATATACCACCAGATAATGGGTAATTATTTTAAAGTTCATGTTAGATAGTTACCAAGAGGGAGGGAGGGGTAATATTTTTTAAAAGCTTTTTTTTTTTTTACAGTTATATTATCCCTGGATTGAAATAACCACAAAACACATATTTCATTTCTTTAAATAATCTGATACAATATGAACTATAACACGGAGATTGTAATTCCTCAAGAAAATTCCAAATTTACTTAAGCAACATAGTTATGATTTTTTTTTCCAATTTAATCTTCTACAATTTACCAACATAACTACAGGAGGCAATTACCCCCCGGTCCCTTTTTTTGGTTTAAAAATAAAAGTTTTAATTTCCTTCAGGTCTCAGTGTTTCTAGGTAAAATTTCAACCTAAGAATTTTTTGTAAAAGAAAAAAAAACTTTACATTTTTCCAATAGTCTCCCATAGTTATAAGGTCAATGTTTAGAAAAGAATATTTCTTACAGAAATAAGGGAAGTCTCCTAAATTCGCAAAAAATCAATATCTACACTATCGTGATATGCAGGGTTAACACACAGAGACTTTTCACCTTCCAGTTCTGTGAGAGAGGGGGTCTGCTACTTTCTCACTTTAAAGGCGAGGACACCAAATCCCAAAGAAATTCAGTAATTCTGGCACTTCCGATTAATGGCAGTTATTTAGAGGTAACAATCAATGAAAGTGCTGTGAGAGTTAGAGGTTTCCACAGGTTTCCATACTCTTTCATCAATTACACAGTAGTTCATACAATTCACATTAGGCAAGGCAACGGGATTAACATTAGCTTAGTTCTTTTCTCTAGGAAATGTGTTTCAAGACATTTTCTACAATTTCTTTAAGGAGTGAAAATTGGATTATTATACAAAACAGACAAATATAACATGCCAACTCTGTAGAAAATGTGGCCAAAAAATTCTTCAATCTGACTCCATTTTTTTACATATACTCTATATTCCTGGATATCCCCTCCACAGCATTAACATACAAATAGCAGACACTTAAATGTTTGCATTTAAGCACTATCTAAGTTATTTTTAAAAGTCTGATTGCACGCCAGTTACTGAGACTTTAGATCTAGGGACAGTGGTGTTCTCTGTTTTTCACTTTTACATTCTCTGTCTGTCTGTCTGTCTCTCTCTCTCTCTCACACACACACACACACACACACACACACACACACACACACACACAC
>NW_027187376.1:10052286-10137393 GCF_028583685.1 Petaurus breviceps papuanus | reverse complement strand
CACACACACACACACACACACACACACACACACACACACACACACACACACACAAACACACCTCTTTTCCCTGCCTCTTTCTCTACCCTCCTCTATCCTCTCTCATACTCCTTTCTCCCTTGCCTCTTTCTCTGCTCTCTCCCTCTTTCTCCCCCTTTCTCTCCCTTCTTTTCTCTTCTTCCCTCTCTCTGTTTCTCCCTCCTTCAACTACCAAAGCCAATGCTCACTATGTTCACATTCCATTTTGCCAATCCCAAAGAAACTAAAAAAAACTAAAAAAAGTGATGTTTTTTGTATGTTTGTTTTTAGGACTGACTTGGTCATTTTCCCATAGATACAAACCTTTCAAAGTAGCTCACACTGATTCCTTAGGACAAAAGATTTAGAGAAGAAAGGGATCAATGAAGCTCATCTGATGATAAAACACATCCATGAAGACCTAAGGTCCTAAAGTCCCACAGATAGTGAGTATGAGAAGCAGAATTTGAACTGAGGTCCTGACTTAGAGACAGTGTTCTTTCACTATAGCATACTGCTTCTTTAAATCATTCAGCAAACCCTTTATAAGTTACTTGTTAAACCCAGCCATGAACATATTAACAGGAAAAAAAAACAGAAGGAATGTTTACTCATACCCAGCCACAAAGTGCCAAAGCTTATAATGTTTCTCTGACACCATGAGATGAAAGCCTAAGTGAAAATGAAATAAATTAATTTTCTTTGACTAGATGGGGGAAATATGAAGCAGCCCTGGATTTGGAGCCTGAAGAAGTAAGACGGAATATTTCTCTTACTCTACATGTGACCTCATGAAAGTTACTTAACCATCAGTTTCCTCAACAATAAAACAAAAGTGGAATAATATTATCTCTATGATCTCTTAAAACTTCAAAATTCTATACTGCTAATTTAAAGTTACTTTCCATATAAAATGAAGTCTTATCACGTATCTTATTGCATCTTATGAGAAATAAAACAAAGACTTTTTCATTGAATAAGAATTATGGCAGAGTAGAAAGACCTGAGTTCAAGTCTCTCCTTTGATACACAGCAGCTGCGTGATCCTAGGCAAATCACTTAACCTCTCAGTTCTCTAGGAACGTCTCTAAAACTCTAAGTTGGAGATGATTTGAATTGATAGAGAAAGTATATGAAATTACAGGTCAGGCCCAAGTGTCTAAGAATAGCATATTAATATACTGCACTTATCTAATTAACTTTCTTTTTTTTTTTTAGCTCTAATTAACTTTCTGATACTAAGGGGTTATATAGCTACTTTTTAATTCTTCCTTCTGTGTTTAAGAGGAAAAATAAAACCCAGTTCTTTTGAATGCTCATATAACCCCTAGACTGCCAAGAAGGTTAATAATTATTTTTTGGCAGAAATGAATCTCTCAGATTCAGACAATGTGTGTCCAATGTTCCATCAGGCTATGCCTTTTGCTTCTAACTGACCTAAAGTGATTATCCCTGAAAAAGACAAGATCAGCAATTCTGTTGTGCTCAAAGCATCTGGATGCTGGTCCCTCTCCATTTTGTGTGCCTTCTTTAAAAACCCAAATTAATGTTTAGCTATTTTATACCAGTGACTCTAGAAATAGGGGCAATAGTTAAGTGAAAGAGAAGTACATAATCTCTCTTTATTTCACTCCATTTCTATTAGTGCTGGCACTTAAAGAAAGCCAGGGAAGCCAGGAGGCAAAGAGGAGGAAGGGATGGGGGACAATCAGTGAGTGCTTGGTTGTCTGATCCATTGTCACTGGATCAGAGAGTATGTGGAGTGGTGTAATGTATTTAGAAGACTAGAAAGGTAGGAAGCCATCAAGTTATCAGAGGCTTTGAACCTCAAAAAGAGATTTTATGTCTGATTCTAGAGGTGACAGGGAGCCACTGGAGTTTACTGAGTAGAGGTAGGAATGGGGGGGGGTATGATGTGACATGGTCAGACTTGTACTTTAGGAAGATTACTGCGAACAGAAAATGGAGGGTTCACTGAAATGAGGAAAAGATTCATTCTCTAGCAGACCAACCAACAGGCAACTGTAACAGTCCAGGCTTGAGGTAATGGGGGCCTACACCAGGATGGTGGCAATGTCATCAGAAAGAATCAGTAGGGGTATGTGAAATGTTACAAAGGTAAAATCAACAGAACTCGACAACAGATTAGATGTAGGAGGTGAGAGAAAATAAGGAGTTGAGGATGGCATACAAATTTATTTCTAATATCAGTGGAATATAGGGATGAAAATACCTGTTTTTGATTTATGACCTTTTGGAGACAGTTCTAAGAGGGTTTATATATAGCAAAAGAAGATCCAGTAGAAACCTTACCTGTTCTATTTTATTTAAAGACTAAAATAAATATGCCATGATTAGTCTGAACCAGGGGTGGAGAGCCTGCAGCCTTGAGGCCACATGTGGCCCTCTGGGTCCTCAAGTGCAGCCCTTTGACAGAATCCAAACTTCACAGAACAAATTGCAGTTTGGATTCAGTCAAAGAGCCACCCTTGAAGACCTAGAGGGCCACATGTGGCCTTGAGGCTGCAGGTTCTCCATTCCTGGTCTGAACCAATCAATACCTACCAAAGATGAGAACATTTGCAGGTTTATGTGTATGCTGTTTCTATTCTTAACCAGTTCATAGGGGTGTTTTGTTTTGTCTTGTTTGGATATGACTGACAGCTGCTGTTCTCCTAAGGGGTTAGAAGCACACCAAGATGGTTATAACTAAGCCAGACAAAGTGACAGGTTTTGAAAGCCTAGAACTGCCCAAGTTTGAAGACAAATTTAGAAAAAGAGTGGGTTTTTTTTTCCTTCCTTCAGATAATCTAATAAAATTTAAGTAAAATGAGGATGGTTTTTATAAATCCCACAGCCTTCTCACTATTGGATTAGAAATAAAGCAACCTTTTGTGTGTTAAGACTGAATTTTTCTTTTTTGTGGAGACAGTGTGTAAACTGTTAATCTGGGTGAGTCAGAGAAAAAACACATTCCCTAGCTCAGTGAGGAAAATGCTGTGGGAAGACCGATGTGGCAAACACAACAGTGAAGGGAGGGAGTTAGTTATGAGGAGGGAGAAACCTCTGGAATGTGTGTGTGTGTGTGTCTGCCTATTTACAAATTGGCATGTTTCCACAGACAAGTCATAAACATATAGCTTAGTCACAGAATAGGTACCTTCAAACACTTATTTCAGGACTGCTACTAAGAGGAATTGCCTTATTTTTTCCTGCAAAATCATCTTCAATAATTAAAACATTAGGCCCTCCTTTTGTCTACATCAATTTTAAGCAGCTAATTTTTTAAAGATTCAAAAAACATAATGGCTCGTGGTCTTATTTATTACAAATTGAAAAGATCAAATGAATGAAATGAATATTTATAATGATACTCCCTCTTTCTTTTCACTTTCCTACATTTTAAACATGATTTAAAAAACTTTGTCCAAAGGCCAAGAAGCAGTATTGCTACCATATGCTTCGACACATATGGTCATCCTCAGTCATCTAGCTAATGGATAATGTTCTCTGTACTTTATTTATATTCAATGGAATTCATGATTTTTACTTGCTCATCTTCAAAAAGAGTATAATAAAATTATTTTTCTTCCTAAGAAATACTCACTTTGCAATGGGGTATTCCCACATGTATCCCCATCCTCCATGGAGCTGCACACAATCATAAGCCACAGTGTTTTGTAGCTGAGATGCCCTAAATAAACAAAATATGGGAGGAAAAAGGACCTTTTAAAATGGATTTCTGCAGAATGGCCCCAAATCAGGGGATGGTTTATTTATGACCATGTAACTATATAAGTTTATGGAGCCATTAAACTCTCATATACATACATACATATATACACACATACATATCTAGATAGATACATGTCATTTTTGATAGGCAGCTTATACACATATGTCATTTTTGATAGGCAGCCTACATAAAAGGATGTATTATGTAGGCTGCCTATTAAAAATGACGAATTATTTTTTGTACATTTAATTTTCAATTAATAAATATCTACTTTCTCTCCTTTCTCTATCTCACACTCCCCAAAGGCAGCAGAATTTAAAAGAATCAGCTCTTAGATGGAATTACGAGTATGATTAGCAGATGTTTTCTGTATAATATAACTGCTCATCTAAAAGCACATATAAAGATAAATTTTAAAATTCCTGCATAGAACCTTCTTAGTTAATTATAGCTTTTGCCAGGCTTTTATTAATGCTGTGTCCATGTAAATGAAGTAAATATTAAGTTTAGCCTATTACATTCAGCCCCTCCTCCCCCACCAAATGATACCATGTTTAGGATGAACATATTTACTTGACAAATCACTTGGATTCACTGTTTTACTCAAATTTCCTCAAATTTCAACAATATAGTCTAAATCTCAGTTTTGAAAAAGTTATTCTCTGAATTCATATCACCAAATTCATTAGCACTTATAAATGTAATTTGTTACAGTCATAAAAGACTGACCATTTATAGGTAATAGTAAAGCCCTAAGGAAGAATCACCGATTAAAATTACATGCCTTTAATATAGCAAAAACATATTTACATAAAAAAGAATTAACCATATTTATACAGTGTTGTTTTTCAAGTACAGTCTAATGGGAAGAACTAAAAAAAATGAAGTGTTGCATTCCCCGCACCCACCCATCTCATCAATCTTAAGGCAGAATTCCATGAAAAGATAACAAAATGGGAATTTTATCTATGCTACTTAAAAAATAAAATGCAATGTGACACTCGGATTTGCCTTCTTCCTTCCCAGTCTGAAAAAAAAAAGAAAAACTCAAGGCAAACCTATAATAATAACAGAAACAATTTTCTATCTTAAATAATTTTTAGTTCAAGAGGTAGATCTGTTTTGTAAAAAAAAAGTACAATAATCTGTTTACAGAAAAGGTTGATAGAAACTCTGGGGGTAATGACATTTGGAATTTTGGAAATACCTTTATTTGGCAAGTATATGGAATATTTTCTAGATTCCAACTAGCTGTTTCCTTGCTTTATCTCTTAATCCGAGTTTTATCATATCAGGTATTTCCAAAGAATGCTGAGAACAGCAGATAGAAAAGCTTTTCAAAATCTGTCTATATTTTGCTCTGTTATATGTGAAATTAGAGGGAAGAGAAGGGGATAATCCAATTGAAAACATCTCCCCAAATGGCGCCCGTTCTGAATTTCTACTTGCTACTTTCCAACCTGCAATTAAATTATTTGTGTAAGAACACAAGCATTATCCTACTTATTTCTGCTTGCTTTCCTTCTAGCCTGACTGAATTTGAAGTTAATGAATAATGACAGAATTTTTTTCCCCACTGTATTTCCAGGGTAATAAATTGTTTATTTATTTATTTTAAAGAAATGAACCTGCTATTTCTGACTTTCTTCCCATATCCTTTGGTCTTAAAAATCTATATGAAGTTTGAATGAACTCTTTCTCTTGTTCATAATTATTATATTCCCTTTATTCAATAGCAGAACATTTAATTTATTCAAATTGGGCATTATTCTCCTGTCTTAAAATAACACTTAAAATGTTTGACTGGATAATTAATTCTTTCTCTTTGAAACAAATGCTTCAAGTAACTTTGAAAATGGACAGTTTTCTGATGGGGACAAATCATTAGTCCTAGTTTAGCCTTTGGAGGAGTTAAAAGTTCATTACCAACCCTCTTGACAGATGAATCCTCAGCCTGGATTAAATGGTTGGTTTACTGGTACTCTTTTGCATTGATATGACCTCCTCCTTCTAAGGGACCTCTATGGGTAAAGTTGGCCCACTTCCACAGCTTTCTGCAAAGCACCACCCTTCAATTACTGGAACATACATACCAGTATTTTGCCATGGAAGCAGAAGCCGAGTCCAGACGTTTTGCCTCATGCAGCTGCAGACAGCTGTCCACAAAAGCCCTGGTCACACAGATGTGTGTTTTCAGTTCAGCTAGTTTGTGCTGCACTGTCTTGTGTCCAAAAGAGGAAAAGGAAATTTTTAAAAAGGGAACATGTGAGAACTTTTAAATGCATGGTTTGTCCAAAAAAAAAAATTGTAGGGACCTTCCTGGCCCCAAATGGTTATGTTGCATTTTGTTCAAAAGTCAAACTCTTACCATCCCAACTGGTACACTCAAAATCTTAGTGCTCAGGGAAATTTCAAAGACGGGAGAAAAAAAGATGGAAAAATTAAAATTCTTGTTGGCTTTCAAACATTAGATCATAGAAGCTATTTCTTTCAAGTTGGAGCACCACCTTGAGGCTCAGTAATTCTTGACACAGCTGTTTCTTTTTTAAGGTCTGTGAGCCAGCCATTCCTCTGAATCTTCTTTAGAAAATGCCACTGTTCCCTTCTTTTGCATTGGTCCTGAGCAGTGGTATTTATGGCTTCCCTTTCTTTTTCACTGCATACGTGACCAGATTAACTAATTCACCAGCACAGGTGCTTCTCCACTGATGGAGATGGAAAAAGAGAGGCCTATCTATGCCTTCGTGTTCTATAAAGGTCTTTGTCTTGGGCCCCAGATCACTATAGCACTAAGCAACTTCGTCCCAATTCTTAGTATTTCCTTTTATTTAAAAAGACTTTAAAAAAAATTAGACACTCAAAGAACAAAACCAATCAGATAAATAAGCCTACAAAACTGGTAAGGATAGCATCATACTCAGAACCTGATAAATTAACAAACAATATGTTGCCTAACAAAAGGCTCAAGGTTCTGATACCTTTGATTAAGTTTTTCTTCCTTCTTTCCTTAAAAAAAAAAAAAGGTATAATTGCAGTCTTAGGTTCAAGCCCAGCTTGACATATACTGGTTATGTGAACCTGGGTAAGTCACTCTCTTGGTGCTCTAGGAGAATTTTTAAGATTCTAAACTGTACAGAGGATGCCAATCTGCACTAGTAGAGGGAATTTCCTCATCCAGGAGTTCCACACAGAAATGAATTCACAAATGTGGTAATGTTCCCATTGCTATTATTACAATCACTGTTAAAGTTAACCACCCCTCTCCTCCCCCTTCTATACCCCCAGGAGCAATAACAATTCAGGGTTATTCAGTTTAGAAATAGCATACACATAAACCAAATCCAAGTCCTAAACTGCAATCACAAGAGAACTGTCCTGGACCCAAGGGCGATGATTCCTGACTTGATATTATTGCTGGAACAGCCATAAAACCAGTCTTATTCCATGTACACTGCTTGAGTATGCAAGTGTCCCTGTAATCTCTGGAAAGGGAGAACAGGGAAAGCAAGACCATGCATTGGTCCATGGACAGACAAGGTTGGGGTACAGAAGGCTCTGAAGGACATGACAAGCTTAACAGTTTAGCTATAAAAGTCTCATCTCCTGAAGCTTTTACTGCTATCTGCCCACTCAAATTGGTAACTGCTTAATAAATGTTTGTCAACTGACTGTCACAAAGTTGACAAACATTTATTAAGCACTTAGTATATACCAAGTCCTGTGAAAAGTGCTTTGGATACAAAGTAAAGCAAAAACTTGGCCCTTGGTCGCAAGGAATTCACATTCTAATAGAGGGTGAGATAACGTGCAAGAAATTGTACATATATGGAGAGTACAGATGGAAGGTAATCTCAGAGGGAAGGCACTAGCAATGGGGAGGCACCGCGGGAGGTTTCTCACAGAAGGTAGGATTAAAGCTGAATCTTGAAACAAGTCTAGTAGAGACAATGAGATGAACGTTCCAGGCTCAGGAGATAGTCAGAGCAAAGGCATGAGTTGTGAGATGGCAAGCTTAACAGTTTAGTTCTAAAAGGCTATCCCTTGAAGTTGTTGCTGCCATCTGTCCACTGAAATCGGCTTTGCCAGTTTGGGAGCTTTTCTGGGAGTCTGAGGAAATGTCTTCCAATGTCGTAGGAGACTCGCAATCTTCCCTCTACCACTGCTTTTCTCTCCTCTTCTCACTTTTCCATTTTTTTTCTGCTTGTTTTTTTTTTCTTTTAAAAATCACAGTCAAAATTCTCTACCATAGGGAAGAAAGTAGGACTCCTTTGCCTCTAGGTGCCCCTTTGAGCAAATTTAGCAGTTGGTCACTAAATGAAAAAGATGAACAAATACTATTCCACTGAGACTGAAAGTGAGGTAGATCATTTTAAAATCTATTTCTACTCTGTATCAAGCATTGTACTAATAAATGCTTACTGACCAACTGACAATAACAACATCCGTGCCTCATAATTGATACCACATTGGCAAACTTAGGACAATTTTCAAAATATGGAAGAATCAAGTTCACTGAGTGTAATTCTCCCAGGGGAGAAGCTACTCTCAATGAGTAAGTCAAGTACCCTTGGAAAAATGGGGCCCATTTGTAATTCTTACTTTCCTTTCTAGGTTAAGCTCTTTACTACCTATTACAACAGCTTCTTACTTGCTCTTTCTGTCCTCCTACATTTCTTCCTATCTCGTCCATACTGTCAAAGTGAAATTCCTACAGCACACCTCTGACCACAACACACCCCTGCTCAACAACCTCTACTGCTCCCTATAGCCACTAGGATTAAACAAAAACTAATTTGTTCTTAAAATCCTGCACAATTTAGCTTTAGCTAAACTTAACAGAATTTATACACAAAACTTTCCTCCCCCCGTTAAATTGTGATCTCCTGGCAGGTAGGGACTGTCTTTTGCCTTTCTTTTTATACCCAGAGTTTATCACAGTGCCTTGGCACATTGATGCTTAATCAATCCTTACTGACTTCTCACAATCTATATAATTTAGCCCTGATTGAACTACCTGACATTTCTCAAAGAAGATTCCAACTCTCATCTCAATGGGTTTTTATCACCGGGGGCACTTGCAGACACTGCCTAAGCAAACACTACCCTACTCTACAAGAACTACCTACATTCCATTATTACCAAGTAGCTGAATTACCAATGAAAGTTAACAATAGCATCAAGGCATTTAACTTACATTCTAACTTTCTGTTAATGAATTCTAAGCTTCCCATGGTATTAAACATCAATTCATGCTAACTATAAATACTAATATTCAAATAATACACTGAAAACATTTTTTTTCTATGTGATAAACATTATTAGAGTCAGAGCTGGAAGGGACTTAGAGGTTATCTAGTCTAGCTGGATTTGTTAATTATAAAACTAGTTAATGAAGAAATAGTTAACCTAGTTTCTTACATATTAAGATTAAAATGTTTGTCTACCCCCATCGTTTTCATAACTAACTGTGGGAGGCCGGGAATGAGTCATGTTCTTGGTATGTTCTCTCTCGAAACCCCAATTTCTTCCCTTTTTATCTCAGAATCAGAAAAGCAAGAATACATTTTAAGCCTAGGAGAGCAAAAGCTGTGGATTTTTCACTGCTTTGGAATGGATTGAGATTTAGGAGATTAGAAAATTGGATTTAAATTCCAATTAAATACAAGTGGGTAGCAGGAAAAATGCAGGCAGAGGTCTTGTTATTCCGACTATTGTTTTGTATTCTGTGTGTCTCTGAGTTGTATTTCCTATTTAATAGGAAACTGGCAGTCTTGTCATCTTGTGGTTCTCTTCAATTTCAATTGCATACAAAGACTGGATTACTAGATCTGAAAATCCTGTAACAGAAGGGCTATTTGCAAATTTTAGACCTGTGTTCAAAAATAAGATTCATGACACATTTCCAAAAGATCACACAGCCACAAAGTATCCAAAGGTGGTTTAACAAATGTTTAAGAAGTGTTATATTGTTGTATAGCTTGGTTAAATTGGGTAAAAGGACAATCCTTTCTTCAGAAGTCTCATTTAAAAATGATAGTTTTAACTTGCACTAGATGTAAGAAAAGGCCCTTTCCAATTCCTCAAACCACTTTTAAAAAATCAGCTACTTCAGGGGCGGCCAGGTGGCTCAGCGAGTAAGAGCACCGGCTCCAGTGTCAGGATGACCTGGATCAAATCCGGGCTCAGATACTCAGCCCTACACCCAGAAATAACTCACCGTGTAACCTTGAGCAAGTTACTTAACCCCAATTGCTAAAAAAAAAAAATCAGCTACTTAAGTGAGGTAGCCTTGGAGCAGTGGGTGAGACTGAGGGGCTTGGAGTCAAGACAACCTGAGTTCAAATTCGGCCTCAGATACTAGTTGTGTGACCCTGGGCAAGTCACTTAGCCTTTCTCAGCCTTAGTTTCCTCATTTGTAAACTGGACATAATAATAGCACCTACTTTCCATGGTTATTTTGAGGACCAAATGAGATAATATATGTTCAGTGCTTTATAAACTTTAAAGTGCTATATAAATGTTAGCTATGATGATGATGGTAAAATAGAATAATTTGAAATATCTAAGAAATCTTAGAAAACAAATTTACTGCAAAAGCTTAATGGTCAGTCTCTGTAGCCTCTGACACAATTAATTTGATCCTCTTCTCCTGGATATTTTCTTCTTTCTGGACTTCGAAGACACTCTGTATTCTGATTTTTCTCTTCCCTATCACATTATTCCTCTTTTTTGATTACATCTACCTCATTCCTGTTAGCAGAAGGGGGGCAGTCCCCCAAGACTGTCCTAGACCCTCTTCTCCCTCTATCCTACTTTCCTGGGTGATATTATCAGCTCCCATGAATTCAGTGATCATCTCTATGCAGATGACTCTCAGATCTTACTTGTACAACCCTACTCCAGTCTCAAATTAGTAACTATCTATTAGCTATCTCAAACTGGATGTCCTATGGACATCTTAAACTCAACATGTCCAAAACGGAATTCAATATCTTTCCCCCCCCCCAAACAGTCCTGTCTTCTGAGTTTTTCTATTACTGTTGAAGTTATCACCATCCTTCCACTCACCTAGGCTTATAACTGAGGTGTTATCCTCAACTCCTTATACTCTTGTCCCCAATAACCAGTTAGAGGTCAAACCACCATTTCTGTCTTTGAAACATTTCTCATCTATGCCCTATATTCTCCTCTGATACTGCAACTACCCTGACACAGTCCCTCACCAGCTCAGCACTGGGCTATTGTAATACCTTGCTAGATAGTTTTCTTGCCTTGAGTCTCTTTTCTATTCTAATCCATTCTCTACTCAGCTGTCAAACTCATCCTCCTAACATACAGGTCTGACCATATCACCTCCCTACTAAATAAGCTGCAGTGGTTCCCAAAGATCTCCAGGATCAAATATAAAATCCTCTGGTTGTCTTTCAAAGCCCTTTGTAACCTGGCCCCTGCCTCCCTTGCTCATCATACCCATGTACTCTGCCACCCATTGACACCGGCTTCCTTGTTCCTTGTTAAGACATTCCATCTCTTGACTTAGATCATTTTCACTGACTGTCTCTGATGCCTGGAATGTTCTCCTTCCACATCCCTCTCTCCTAGCTTGCTTAGTTTCTTTTAAATCTCAGCTAAGGTCCCATCTCCTATAAGAAGACTTTTCCTGTCCTCCTTAATCTTGGTATCTTCCTTTGGAGATTAACGTGTGTGTGTGTGTGTGTGTGTGTGTGTGTGTGTGTGTGTGTGTGTGTAGGGCAGCTAGGTGGTGCCGTGGATAGACTGACTCTGGCCTGGAATCAAGAAGACTACCTTTACTTTGTGACCCTGGCCAAATAACTACCTGTTTGCCTCAGTTTCCTCATATGTAAAATGAGCTGGAAAAGGAAATGGCAAACAACTCTACTGTCTCTGCCAAAAAACCACAAACGGAGCCATGAAGACTCAGACATGGCTGTGACAACTCAACAACAACAAACACACTGTTTGCACATGGTTGTTTGTATGTTGCCTCCAGGGACTGGTTTTCACCTTTCTTTTTATTCTCAGCAGTCAGCCTGGTGCCTGGAATGTTGCAGGCAATTAATAAATACTGATTAACTGACATATTTCTATCTTTCCATTCTCTCACACTACATAAAAATGTAAAAAGCAGCTTCAAATATTTCTGTGAGAAAACTGCTGAGATAATTGTCCTATTTTCCACCATTATCTGCAAAATCACAAGTTTTCTAAGATACCTGAGCAAAGAATGGAGTAATATTTTCAGATTAACCGTCACAACTTAAGTACAAGTGTCAAAAGCTTCTAGAAACATAGAATTCAGGGTTAGAAAGGTCCTTAGGGATTTCGTAGGCCAGAAGTTCTTAGCTTGAAGTCCTAGAACTGCCAAAAGATTCATGGAGAGATTTCAAGGGGTCTGTGAAGTTGGATGGAAAAAAATTACAACTTATTTTCACTAACTTTCAACTGAAATTTAGCATTTCCTCCAATTATTAAAGGTGTTAAAATATTCTGAGAAGGCTTTACCAGTTTGCCAAAGGGATCCATGAAATAAAAAAGGTTAAGAACCCCTAAGTCTAGTTTAACACTCATTTTACTAAAGAGGAAAGAAACAGAGGCTCAGATAGGGGACCTGACTTGCCCAGGGCCAAAGTGGTAAAGAGTAAAAAGTCTAGCACAGACCTCCAGAGCCCAAGGGTGTGCTGGTCAATGATTCACAACTGTTACTTGAAAAAAAAAAAAAACATAAGTAGGGCACACTTTTAAGTTCAATCTGCAGCATTAATATTTTCTCTATCACTTTCTTAAATTTAGTCGATTAACAAAACCATAAATCAAGTCCTGATTTTTAGTATTGTGATATCCCAGGTACACATGTTTATACTAAAAATATAAGCTCTTAGGAGCTGGTTCAAACTAACGCCAGCATACCCCTACCTGAGTCCACAGTCCAGGGTTCTTTCCACTTTTTGGTCCTTTTACAATCAAATAGCAACACACAATATTAGGAAGTGGGAGCTCCCAGACTCTAGAATACTTGTCCCTTTCACTTGCTTTGCATGCTACCCACTACGACTGTATGTTTTTGTGTGTTTAATGCTTTCTAGTGAGGAAGAGAGTAAAAGGGAGAAGAATTAGGTAACTTCTCAGGAGTTCAAACACAGAGAATGCTATTTATTTGTCCTACAGAGAGAGTTAAGAGCAACCTTCACACTGCTAGAAGTGAGTTGTACGTATTTTGTAGGAACAAAGACAGAAAGTTAAAATAGACAATAGTCAAAAAACTGGTCAATAGTCCAAACTCTGCATTTTAGGGACAAGGAAAATGAGGCACAAGTAGATTAAGCAATTCGTCCAAGACCACACAGGTAGCAAATAGTAGATAAAGGATCTGAACTCAGATCCTCTGATTCAGAACCTAGCACTCCTGGACTTCACTGTTGCCTCCTGCCTTATCAGGTGGTGAGTTCCCCTCAATGAAAGTTTTTTTTTTTTTTAAAGCAATCGGGGTTAAGTAACTTGCTCAAGGTTACACGGCCAGTTATTTCTGGGTGTGGTGCTGAGTATCTGAGCCCGGATTTGATCCAGGTCATCCCGACACTGGAACTGGTGCTCTTACTCGCTGAGCCACCTGGCTGCCCCTAAGCAATTGGGGTTAAGTAACTTGCTCAAGGTTACACGGCCAGGTGTTTCTGGGTGGGTGCTAAGTGTCTGAGCCCGGGATTCGATCTCCAGGTCTTCTCAACACTGGAGGCGGTGCTCTTACTCGCTGTGCTACCTGGCCGCCCCCAATGAAAGTTTTTAAGCAGAAGATAAACAATCATTTGCTGGCAATTATCAGTTAGAGAAAGGTTGGATTGTTGAGGTTTCCTCCAATTCTGAGATTCTAAGCACATTCTGCTGAAACCAAGATGTCAGGTCACCAATGACTTAACAGTTACTAATAAAATGACTTTTACTCCCTCTTCATCCTTCTTGACTATTCCATTACATTTGACTATTGTTATTTCTTCCTTTTCCTCCTTGACACTCCTTTTTCCTTCGAACTTTTGTGACACTATTCTCCATGGTTTCTATGCCTTTCTCAGTCTCCATTACTGGCTTTTCACTCTTAGTTGCCATTACTGTTTTCTCATCTCACCTCTAAGCATAAGTATCTCCAAAGATTCTGGCCCTGTCAATCTCTTTTGGTTCTGTGCTCTCTTTGAAGTCTTATCTATTCCCATGACTTCAATTATCACTTCTATATAGAGAACTCCCAAATATAGAGCTACAATCTCTTCCATGAATTCCAGTATTGAATTTCCATGTTTCCATTGGATATGTATATCTAGCTGTCCATTCAAAAGCTTATAACTCAACACTAACTTATTATCTTTCCCCCTAAACTTGTACCTCTTCCTAACTTCCTTTTACTAAATATGGAATCACCCTTTAACTTGCCCTCCCAGGGTAAAAAATCTCACAAATCATCTCTGGCTATTCCTTCTTCCTCACAGTCAATCATTTGCCAAGTTCTTGACTCCTGCAATAGCCTCTTAATTAATCTCCCTGCTACTCACTTCTCCCTGCTTTAATCCATCCCTTACACAGTTGCCAAAATAATCTTTATAGGTCTGACCTTTGGATTCTCCTTCTCAAACTACAAACTCAATTTATTATTCAAGCCCCTACACAAGCTGGCTTTAATTTACCTTTTGAACCTTATTTATGTGACTACTCTCCATACTCCCTACTTCCTGGACAAGCTAAACTATCAGTTGTTCCCTGACCTTATCTTGCCCACTCATGACACTTATTTAAAAAATAGCACCAAAAAAGCATAGCTCACAAAGTTTAGTGTGTGAGTCAGATAAAGAAGCTTGACTGTTATTTCTAGTCGGGGCACAAAGAGGCGCAGGTTAGTCCACAGATAAGTCTCTGTGAACCAAAGGATCCCAGAACCACAGCTATAGATTTGGGAGGGACACAAGGGGTCTAACTCCCTCATTTTATAAAAGAGGAAATTGAGGCCTAGGGAAGTTAAGTTCATACAGGTAGTAAGCATCAGAAATAAGATCTGAACTCAGGTCCTGCCTCCAAAACTAGGGTTCTTTCCATTATGACATGCTTTGTTATAAGGACTCTGATTACCAGTAATTTTGTGAGTGCATAAAGCAGAAAATGAAGAACAGTTTGGGTAAATAATCAGTTATCTACAGTTGCCCTTTGAAGCAAGGAAGGAGACTTTGTCTTTTTCAAGGAGAGAACAGAACCTTGATTACATGTTATTAGCTTTAATAATTTGTCATTAGCCTCAGAAAGGGGCAGGAACAGGCAGGAATATGTTTTTATCTGAAGAATACAGAATAGGGCACTAGGAGGGAGAGAACTGTAACAAAATTGCTCTGTTTATCTGAAATGTAAAGACAAGGAGACTTCTATTTTATCTATGCTTCCTTATTCCTTCAGTATCTTAAATCTTTCAAGTTTTAGGCCTACTACCACATCCTCTAGCAAACAGTCTCAGATACCAATCTCCTGAAATGACTGTCATTTTAAGATCTGACCTCTGCTACTTTATGCACCTATTAAGATAGGTATAAAATACATATAACATTTACCTAGGACAGGCACTACAAATGGACAGTGAGTGAGCCTACAACTGAGTAAGAAGGAATAAGTGGGCTGGAAGGCATTCAATAATCCCAACCTGCTCCCAAAGCCCATCTTTCTCATTCTGTCAATAAGCATGCATTAATATTTGGCTATTCCTTCCCCCTCACAGTCCTTATTCAATCATTTGCTAAATCCTTGACTCCTGCAATAACTGCCTAATTAATCTCCCTGCCCCTAAGTATACATCTCCCAGCTTTAATCCATCCTTCACACTGTTACCAAAATAATCTTTATAGATTTAATTTGTGAATTCTTCTCCTCAAAATACAGACTCAGTCTCTCCTTCGCTGTATTAAGATAAGATACAGTCACCACTGTCCTTTCTCAAGCTGGACTCTCTGACGGGCTGGCCACACTGTTCAAATGCAAAATGTAGGGTTGCCAAAAAGACTGTTTTATGGAAAGCTCACACAGGGCAAGCATTCACTTGGTGGTCAGAAGAAGAGATACAAGGACACTCTCAAGGGCTCTCTTAAGAACTTTGGTATTGATTGTGTGACTTGGGAGACACTGGCACAGGACTGCTCAGCATGGCGTTCCCACATCAGAGAAGGCGCTGTGCTCTCTGAGCAAAGCATTGAAGTAGCTCAAAAGATACATGAGATGTGCAAATTTAGAGAATCCACCCCAAATGTTGACATGGACTATCTGCGCCCGACTGTGATAGAGCATTTTGAGCTCGTATCGGTCTGATCAGCCACCGTCGGATACACTGAAACTTGACTTTAGTACAGTGATGACATTTTGGTCCTCTTCGAGAACAAAGGACAACAACCCACCAACCAACCAAGCCCTTGACTCCTGCAATAGCTGCCTAATTAATCTCCCTGCTTCTAAGTCTACTTCTCACTGCTGTAATCCATCCCTCACACCGTTGCCAAAATAATCTTTATAGATTTGATCTGTGGATTCTCCCTTTCAAAAAAACAAACTCGGTCTCCCAATTCACTATATTAATTGCTGGAGATAAAAGAAACATAAAAGACAGTCTTAGGCACTTACTATCTAATAGGAGAGACAACATGAAAATAAGGTATATAAAGGGTGAATTGGAAATAGTCAATAGAAGGAAAGCATTAGAAGTAAGGTGGATTTTACCTGCAACTTGAAGGAAATCAGGGAATCCAGAAACAGGAGACAGAGAAGAGGAGAAGACAATTCTAGGCAAGGAAAAAAGCCAGTGAAAATGCCCAAAGTTGGAGATGGGGTGGGAGTGGGGTGGGGAAGGGTAAAGTGTACAAGGTATAGGAAGACTAGAAAGGTTGGAAGAGGTTGTCCAGGTTATGAAGAGCTTTGAATGTCCAAGAAAGGATTCTGTATTTGATCCCAGGAGTCAATGGACTCTATTAGTGGGGTGTAGGGGAAGGGTAACATGATCATATCAGTTCTTTAGGAAAATCACTTTGATAGCTGAGTAGAGGGTAGAATGGAGTAGGGAGAGACTTTTGACAGGGAGACCAACCAGCAGGCTACTGTAATAATCTGGGCACAAGATGGGAAGCTAAGTGGTATAGTGGATAGTGAGCTGGACCTGGAGTCAGGGAGATGTGAGTTCAAATCTAGTCTCAGACACTTAATAGCTGGGCAAGTCACTGTTTGCCTTAGTTTTCTCATTGTAAAATGAGCTGGAAAAGGAAATGTCAAAACACTCCAATATCTTTGCCAAGAAAACTCCAAATGGGGGGTGGAGTCAAGATGGCGGAGTAGAAGCAGGACCTCCGCTGGGCTCCGGCTTCCACCTTCCCCAATCCACATAAAAAGGGGACTCTAAACAAATTTTGGAGTTGCATAACCCACAAAATGACACAGAGAAGCTAACCTCCAGCTGAGGACAGCCCGGCAGGCTGGCAGGAATTGGCCAGCTCAGTGCTCTGGGAGCCGAGCCCAGGCCCATGCCTCAGCTTTAGCCCCAGGGAGGGCTTTACCAGCCTCTGGCCAGAGGGACTTCAGATCAGCAGTAGCTGTGGCCATTTCCAGATTTATCAACACATAGATATGAAGGACAAAGTGAGAGGTCAGTGCAGTCTGGACTTTGGGATCTAATAAGTGGGAGTGTGTGGCTTTTGCCCCTGGGGCGAGAAGCTGCTGAACTGCCAGCCAGCAGCACGTGGCAGCTTCAGCTCCTGGCCTGCAGAGTGTAGGGGGACCAAGCACCAGTCTGAGGGGTAATCACTCTTGCTTTAACCTTCTTGGATCTGGATTGCAGTCTAGGGTGGAGGTCCTGGGGTGTGTGTTCAGCTTGCCAGAGCACGTGGAGACCTCAGAGAGTGCACCTATCTAATACCTCTGGCAGCTGAGAAAACCCCAGCTTTTGGGACGAAAGACCCCCTGTCTGGTGGCAGAGTCCTACTATGGCAAAAAGCCCAGAGGTCAAGTGACTGAGGGGCAACATGAGCAGGCAAAGGAAACAAAGCAAACAGAAGATTCCAACATTAGACTCCTATTTGGGGGACAAAAAGGAGCAAAGCATGGAACAGGAGGAAGACAGTGAAGTCAGAACTCCTGCACCAAAAGCTTCAAAGGAAAATATGAGCTGGTTACAGGCCACAGAGGACCTTAAGAAGCAGATAAGAGAAGTGGAGGAAAAATTGGGAAGAGAAATGAGAACAATGCAAGAAAATTACGAAATCAGAGTCAACAGCTGACTGAGGAAAATAACACCTTAAAAAACAGACTAACTCAAATGGCAAAAGAGGCTCAAAAAGGCAATGAGGAGAAGAATGCCTTAAAAAGCCGAATTTGCCAGATGGGAAAAAGAATCTGAAAAGCTCAATGAGGAGAATCATTGCCTCAGAATTAGATTGGAGCAAATGGAAGCTAATGACTTTATGAGAAATAAAGATGCTGTTAAACAGATGCAAACAAATGAAAGAATAGAAGGCAATGTAAAACATCTCATGGGAAAAACCACTGACCTGGAAAATAGATCCAGGAGAGATAATTTAAAAATTATTGGACTACCTGAAAGCTATCATCAAAGTAAGAACCTAGAAATCACGCTCCAGGAAGTTCTCAAAGAAAACTGCCCTGATGTTTTAGAACCAGAGGGCACAACAGAGGTTGAAAGAATCCACCAATCACCCCCTGAAAAAGATTCCCAAAAGAAAACTCTTAGGAATATTATAGCCAGGTTCTGGAATTCCCAGATTAAGGAGAGAATATTACAAGCAGCCAGGAAGAAACAATTTGAATATTGTGGAAACACAATCAGGATAACCCAGGATCTGGCAGCTTCTACACTGAGGGATTGAAGGGACTGGAATATGATATTCCGGAGGTCAAAGGAGCTGGTATTAAAACCAAGAGTCACCTACCCAGCAAAACTGAGTATCGTGTCTCAGGGGAAAATATGGTCATTCAGTGGAATAGAGGACTTTCAAGCATTCTTGCTGAAAAAACCAGAGTTGAATAGAAAATTTGGCATTCAGATACAAGAAGCAAGAGAAGCATGAGAAGGTAAACAGGGAAAAGAAATCATAAGGAACTTATCAAAGTTGAACTATTAACATTCCTACATGGAAAAACAATAATTGTAACTTATGAAACTTTTCTCAGTAGTTGAAGGGAACAGAAATATATATATGTCTATATATGAAGGTATACAGGCATATGAATACATATGTGAATGTGTGTATATATGTTTATAGGTATACATAGAGAGAGGGCACAGGACCAATTTATCAGGAAGGGATGATACTTAAAAGGTGAAATTAAGAGGTGAGAGAGGAATATAGTGAGAGGAGATGGGGAGAGACAGAATGGCGTAAACTATCTCATATAGAAGAGGCAAGGGAAAATGGTTACAATGGAGGGGAAGAATAGGAAGGCAAAAGGGAATGGGTCATCCTTATTCCCACTGAATTTGGCTTGAGGAGGGAATGAAATACACACTAAATAGGGTATCTCACCCTCCAGGAGAGTAGGCGGGAAGGGGATGAGAGGGGGGATGATGGAAGGGAGGGCAGGCTGGGGGGGAGGGAAGTTGGGAGTACCCACTTTTGAAAAGGGATGGGATCAAAGTAGAGAATAGAACAAGGGGGAGGTGGGATAGGAGGGAGGGAAATATAGTCAGTCTTTTACAATATATCTACTATGTTATTGTTTTGCATTAGCCACACATGTGCAACTTATACTGAACTGCTTATCTTCCCAGTAAGGGTAGGAGACAAGGGAGGAAGGAAATGAATCTGGAATTCAAAATTTTAAAATCAAATACTCAAATATATATATATATATATATATGTACACACTATTATTAATACTATTTTACATGTAATTGGGAAATAAGATATACAGGCACTGGGGCATAGAGATCCACTGGAAAAGTCGAAAGGAGTATGGGAGCAAATATGGGAGAGAGCCGATTGAAGGTGGGGATATCCTGTGGGACTGCTATTTTGGGGCGGTGGGTAGGGGAAAAACGGGGAGAAAATTTGTAACTCAAAATCCAACAGAAATGAATGATGTAAATTAGAAGTTAATAAAGCATTTGGAAAAAAAAAGAAAACTCCAAATGGGGTTATGGATAGTTGGACATGACTGCAATGATTCAACAACAGCAACAACAAAGGGCTCAAGGTGATGAGGGCCTGAACAGGGATGGTGCTAGAGGAAAGAAGGGGGAATAGAAGAGAGATGTTATAAGATAAAATTGCTAGGAAGGTTGCAGACTGAATATGTAGAGGAGGAGCGGGAAGAGAATGAGTAGAGAAGTATATCGGGATTACTAGCCTGCTTGACTGGGAGAATGGTAGTACCCTCAACAACAAGGAAATTAGGAAGGGGAGACAATTTAGGGAGAAAAATAAGAGGCTTTTTGTACAAGCTGAGTTTAAGATGTCTACAGGACAACCCCTTTGAGATACTCAATAGGAAGCTGGAGACTGGAGGTCAGCAGAGAGTTTAGGCCTAGATCAGTAGACCTGAGAAGCATCAGCAAAGAGATGGTAATTGCATCTATGGGAGTTGACGAGAACACCAAGTGCAATAACATTGAGGAAGAATAGGAGAGGGCCCAGGACAGAGCCCTAGAGATGCCCATCGAAACCAATATCCTTATAATGATACTCTGGCTATATGCTCATGAATCAATATTACAGCCTCCATAGGAACAAAACTGTAGGCAGCTGAAAGAACGAAAGATAGATGCTGGTACCGGTATGCACTGTGGCTTATTGCCGATGATGATCTGCACATGGTGAGGAACACAATATACACACGTATGTGCGCAGACACCATATATGGAGGTTATGGCCTTCTCTCATGCCTCCCTTTCCTTGGCCTTTTCCTACTGACACCCTTGAACACATACTCTTTCTTCAGTCCCTTTTCTTGGTTTCTGTGCACTGTGACAGAAAGTACAAATGAGAACACAGATCCATGAGGAAAGTAAATTTCCAACTAAAACACTTTGAAGCAATCTACAGAAGCAAATGTTTTCCTTACTATTAAATAGTAAGCAAAGCATTTGAGTGTGAAATGTCATGGTTCTCTTATCTCATTATAATCTTAAGATTACCTTTTCCCACAGGGCATAGGTTGCTTAATTCAGTTTTTCATTTTTAAAAATATTTCACATTTCAACTGATATTTCTGGTTTTTATAACACCTTGATTAACCTATTCCCTACACAGGCAGTCACTGTAAAATTTTTAAAAAGAGGAAAAAAAGCAGGACAGCAAAACCAACTAGTGCATCAACCAAGTCTGACAGTACACATAATGTTCCACACCCACATACCCCAACCTCTGCAAGGAAGACTAACTTAAAAAACTAAAAAAAACCAAAACAGCATAGTAATCTATAGAAAATGTGGCTTACTCAGAGATTTTGATGTGGTGGAGGGAAGATAATCTAAATGAAAGATTTAGGGAGTCACTGGAAGGTTTTTAAGAGTATAAATGACTGAAAAAGTTATCTTTCAATTATTCCAACACTTACTGAATGCTTACTATGTTCTGTCTAGCTCAAGATATACAAAGATAAAGAAAACACACTCTCCAACTAGAATGGTGGGACATATTGCAAGCCCTGACTTCTTAGTGGATGCCTGGATTCACCAAGACTCTACTCATGGCTGGGAAATCAATCAAACATTACAGTGGTGGTAAGAAGGATCCACTGGATATTGTACAACAAAAAGAGCAGGAGAAGAACTTGAGTAAAAGAATAAGGAATCTGTCAAGTACAGTGTTGTAATGGTATTCTTCTTTAGGTAGAAATTGGACTAGCTGGTTTCTAAGACCCTTCCACCTTGGATCCTCATGAATTTCTTCAAATTATGGATGAGAAATTATGATCAGTAAGTGTCATATACATTAACAGTATCCTTTAATGTCCTCTAAATATACTTATAAATAATTAACATAGTCATACTCCTATATTTATATAAAATATAATAAATATATTTAGGTGAGATAAAGGATATTTTTGATGTATCTGACACTTATTATTCCTTTAAAAATGAACTATGTCATTCATTTGATTTTAATAGGCCACTGGCAATCATTGCCTAAATGGTAATTATTATTAATCTTCATTTTGAAGAAAGCAATGACCATCTAAAGGTCTGAAATAATTCTTCTGGAGCTGTCACTGCAATGTAGATCCAAGCAAATGAGAGTAGCAAGAAACAGAGGTACAGAAACTATACTTCTCTGAGATTAGGCATCCCTACATGTCTTGTTTCCTGGTGGATGACTATTGCTGCTGTTCATAGGGCCTTGTCCTTCAAGCTCACTTGAAATTCTTACTAGAACTGAACCATCTTACATCAGAAAGGGGCTTGTTAGCATGGTGAAATATCCAACAATAATAAGAAACTCAGAGTAAGATGTTGAAAATTGCTCAACCTAAGCTTACCTGTATATGTGCAATTGTTTTCCCAAAAGCTTTTCTCTGCTTGACATAATTCCTAGTTTCTTCAAACATAAATTCACATGCAGAAATGGCAATATCAGCAATCAATAATCTTTCCTGTAAACAAAAAGAGAGGGACTCTGAACATAATTCTGATTACCTGTGAAAATTTTTAATTATAGTAAACCCCCCCAAATAATCTTCATAAATGTAATACCTAAATCCCAGAATGCTCTAATTTTTTAATTAATTCTTTAATTTATTAATTTGTTTGTTTCCTTTTAATTTACAGGATTCAATTCCACAATTCCTTGAATTTCACATTTTGTCTCCCTCCCTTCCCCCCCCCCCCTTGGCGTCTTATAATCAAGTATAGGATCTGTAGATACTTTCACATTATACAATGGTCAGGTTATAAGGATGGATTGTACCAGCTGGGATGAAAAATGGTATAGAGGACATAAAATCAAATAAGAGAACAAAAAAGATCAGGTAATTTGCTTCCACCTGGATATAAATTTAGTTCTTTCTAGTTCTTTCTCTGGATGCACGTTTTTCTCTCCATCATGCGTCTTTTGGGATTGACTTATATCCCTGCATTGTTGAGAAGAGTCCAGTCTATCAAAGTTGGTCATCACACATATGTTGTGTCCGTAATTGTGTACAAATTCCTCCTGGTTCTACTCTTCTCACTCAGCATCAGTTCTTTTAAGCCTCTCCAGGTAAATATGAAGACCGCCTGCTCCCCGTTTCTTATAGCGCAATAATATTCCATAACATGCATATACCACAACTTGTTCAGCCATTCCCCAATTGATGGACACCCCCTTAATTTCCAATTCTTTGCCCCAACAAAAAGAGCTGCTTTAAACATTTTTGTACATATGGGTCTTTCTCCCATTTCTATGATCTCTTTGGGATATAACCCTAGGAGTGGTATTGCTGGATCAAAGGGTATGAAAGTATTTATAGCCCTTTGGGCATGGTTCCAGATTGCTCTCCAGAAAGGCTGGATCAGTTCACAGCTCCACCAACAATGCATTAGTGTTCCAGTTTGCCCACATCCTCTCCAGCATTTGTCATTTTCCTGTTTTGTCATCTTAGCCAATCTGACTGGTGAGATGTGGTACCTCAGAGTTGTTTTGATTTGCATTTCTCTAATCAATAGTGAATTAGAGCATTTCTTCATATGCTTATAGATAGCTTTAATTTCTTTCTCTGAAAACTGCCTGTTCATATCCTTTGACCATTTATCAATTGGGGAATGACTTGTATTCTTATAAATTTGACTCAGTTCTCTGTATATTTTAGAGATGAGTCCTTTGTCTAATTTTTCTTAGCATCTGTGAGGAAAAACACACCTTGAAGGAAAAACTCTGTATTATATCAACAAGTATTTATCACATGCCTACAGTGTGCTAGACACTTCTGTTAGGGACTGATGTTACAAAAGCAAGTACTTCTATGTATCTGGATGAGATGTCCTGCTCCACCCCTACAATTCGGATACTGCACTTGGATTCACTGTAAATATTATTAATGAAAATAATCAAACGCATATTACTCTTGACTAATGAACATTTATTTGTTCAGTTGTTTTTCAGTCATGTCTGACTCTTCATGACCCCATTTTGGGTCTTCTTGGCAAAGATAATGGAATGGTCTGCCATTGTTTTTTCTCCAGCTCATTTTACAGATGTGGAAATTGAGGCAAATGGTGAAATGACTTGCCCAGGGTCACAAAACTTGTAAATATCTGAGGCCAGATTTGAATTGAGGAAGATGATCCTGGCACTTAGGTCTGGCACTTTATCCACTGTGCCACCTAGTGGCCCAAACATTTATTTAGTTAGTGCCTGCTATATGCCAGATACTGTGCAATGCACTGAAATAGCTCCTGCCTTCAAGGTGCTTACATTCCCTGGGTGAGTAGAATATATACATATATGTGGTGTCCCAAAAGTTTAAAGTTTTAATCTTTAATTAGCTTAAAGAGCTTATTAATTTATTAATGATAATAAATATAATATAAACATTAATTTTATTTAAATTCCTTACTATAATATAAATACTAATAAAATGGCTAATATAAAATTATATTATAAATATTAAATAATTATTAAAGCTATGGTATCTAACACTCTATCAAGAATACACAGAGGACTTGGTCTTGGGAGTCATCTAGTTGTAAAATTTAATAAGCTTAAAACTGCACTAAGATTTTTGGGATATCACATATGGTTACAAAATAGACAAGGTGACTTTTTATTAGAACACTGGCAGCTGAGAGGATCAGTAAAGACTATTTAGAAGGTGGCACTTTAGCTGAATCTTGAAAAAATCTTGGGATTCTAAGAGATAGAGCAAGAGGAATTACATCCCAAGGTTCAGAGGATAATGGATAGTACAAAATCATGGAGAGAGGAAATGGAGTGTTGGGTGTTGGGAACATAAGATTGGCCCATTTGACTACACCACATAGTATATGATGGCAAGTCATGTGTAATAAGGCTGAAAAGTGGGGACCACGTTGTGAAGGGGTTGAAATGTCAAACAGAAGAGTTGTATTCATGTATTCATTTCTAGAGGTAATAGGGATATGGGAGGCATTTGAATGATTATTATAACTATACTATTTGGAGGTAATAAGTTACAAGTAAGAGATTATAGAGAAAGAAAAAAAAAGGGACCCAAGACAAAACTCTGGGTTTCACCTCTTTTAATAGGCATGATATCAATGAAGATCCAAAGAAACCTGAGACAGAGTAGTCAGACAGGGAAATAGAAAGCAGAGAGAACACCATGTCATGAAAACTCCCAAAGAAAAGATTATCTGGAATAGAATAAGGGTAGAACAGTGTCAAATGCTACAGAGAGATCAAGAAGGATGAGGGCTGTGAAAATGTTGTTATATTTTGCAGTTAAAAGCTAAAGAACAAGGAAAGTTTTCTCTATTGTGGGTTGTCAGTCAAGTGTTATTGTACTGCCTTTTTGTCATTGTATGCATTAACAATATGCTCCTAAAGTGTGGTCTTGATCTATCAAGCTCCCTGTGGGACAAAAGCTGATGACCCATCCAGGGGAGAAATGAAGAAACCTAGAATGCCCAGGCTAACTGCTGTCTCAGGCAGATTTTGACCATGGACTGTGTTGGAAGTAGTCCACCCCAATTTACTACTCACAATATGGACAGTTTTGCTCTAGTCAGAACATGGCAGCTGCCTTTGTACCAACATGAACTGCTTTGTGATCACTCTGAGAGGCAGTGTGGTAACATGGAATGCACATTGGACTGGATTTCAGGAGAAGACATCTCATTTTAATTCTGTCTCTAACATTTATTAACATTGTGTACATGGACAAAGTCATTGAATCTCAGATTCCTTATCTTTAAAATGGAAATAATGTATATAAAATAAATACATGCAAATGTATATAAATAAACCTTAAAGTACTATAGTGAGTGTTAACTATTATATTTGAAAAAACAAAAATATTTTCATCATTACAGTGTAATCAACTATAAAAATGGAGAGAGGAGTCCAACCCTATACAGCTTAAACTTTGTCAACTAGAACTAAGAAAATTATTTGATCCATATTAATTATTTGCAGAGCTGAAATCTGCCATCCAATATTATTTAGCTGACAGTTTCTAGACTGGCAATCTGATACGAATATTCACCTTTTAAAGTATTGTGGAATATTATGTAAAAGCACTTATAAAGTCTGCCTGTTCCCTAAAAATATCCTTGACAATATTGCAGCAATTTATGTATAAATTATTCTCATAAAATTTTATGTATATGATAAAAGAGCTAGAGCTTGGAAACTACTAATGTTCTCTCAATTGACCTTTTTTGGGGGGTAGTAATAAGGTGGGACATTTCCCCTATGCTTTCAAATATTCAGATACCTTATAAATCTTTTTTCTGAACACCTTCACAATTTTGTTGCCTCCAGCATGGATGTCTTCTACATACATTTAGTCTAATCTAGTTGTTTTTCCTCTCTTTAGGGCTATTCCTAGGCTATCTGGGACTATGATGTTAGAATCCAAGTATGGTGGCTCCCTCTCCTTGATAGTGAAAAGTGTCTGTTATAAAAATCCTTCTAGATTCTTTCTATTTTTCTTCCATTTTCATTTTCTTTCATTTTCCTCCTTCTGCTTTCAGTCTTACTAAATCAATCTTGAGATGATTTTACTTAATTGGGTCTATAGTAAAGATCTCTTTTTAACTGGTTTTTAGGAAAAAAATATTTACTTTATTTGGGGACAGTTACTATGATATAGTTGCCACGGACGAAGAATTCACCACCTAGTGACCAACCTACTGGTGGTGAACTTTCTGTACTTAGCCATGTTTTGTCTCAAACCACAGATTCAGCCTACTCTCTGGCTCAGATCAAAACCTGTCAGGCATATAATAACCTGCCAGAATCTACAGTCAGTTGGCACAGCATTCAGGAAACCCAGGATCACCTTCAAATTACAATGAGATATCAGAATAGTCCTTTATAAAAGCATGGATAGTATAAGATTCCCACCAAGGGAATTAATAGCAATAATAATATTATTACTATTATAGGACTGCCAATGACGTGGCTATCTACATGCCAATTCATTGTTTCTAAAGGAATAATCATGGATTTAAACATATGGAAAATATTATATTAACAACATTTAAACAACTCAATGATACTTCCAAAACATGAATAAAAAATGGCATACAGGCTATAGGCAGCCACCATGAAACAATAAGAGGATTGGATCGGAAATCAGCGAACACCCTAGTTCTAGTAATCTTAGTTCAAATCCTAGTTCTATGAATGACTATATCTATGTGATCTTGGGCTATACTTGTGATGGACTCAGTGTGTTAATTTGATGGTCACTTCCAGACTTAAATTTTATATTCTAATCTGTGATCCATGTTTGCAGTAATTATAGAGTATCATTTATTAGAGCTGTAGGAGCCCTCAAGTCATTTAGCCTAACTCCCTCCCCCTTTTACAGATGAGGAAACACAAGCCCAAAGAGTGATGTGCCCAACGTCATATACTAACTAGAAACAGGATTTGA
This sequence comes from Petaurus breviceps papuanus, assembly GCF_028583685.1. NCBI lineage: Eukaryota > Metazoa > Chordata > Mammalia > Diprotodontia > Petauridae > Petaurus > Petaurus breviceps. The sequence goes on along the minus strand of NW_027187376.1, from coordinate 10,110,044 downwards.
ACATTGGCTCCAGGAGCTCCAGTGACCTTTCCAATACACTACAGATGTCTACAGGCTATGTGTCATTTGACTAAATTTCATTATGAAGAACTTTTTCCTTATTTACTATTAAGTATGGCAGAACTGGGATTCAAATACAAGTACTATGTCTCCAAATTCTACCCTCTGCTCACTCTACTGCCTCATCATTGCCAAATTTTCTATGAGCTAGAGTAGTAGTAACTTTGTTATTGTCATGCCATTAAATCACCTCCAGATAATTCTGAAACTACAGAGACCAGGGTTACCAGATTAATTTCTCCATCACTTCTTTCTACAGTCATACTGACTCGAAATCCAGGTTTTCTTTTTCCCTTGACTCACTTTTATTTTTTTTTGCTGAAAGTTACATGATAACTTTATTGTACATTTAAGAGGAATAGCAAGTTGTATAAAATAGATTTGCAGCTTCATGTGCAATCATCTTTTTTTCTTTTCCAATTTATTTATTTTTAGTTTTCAACATTCATTTCCACCAGATTTTGAGTTGCAAATTTTTCTCCCTTTCTTTCCCCTACCCCCACCCCCAAAATAGAAAGCCTACTTACTGAATACCCCTTCCCCCAATCTGTTCTCTCATATCCTCCCCCATTCCCCCCCACCCAACTTTCTAGTAGGGCAAGATGGATTTCTATACCCCAGTGCCTGTGTATCTTACTTCTCAGTTGCCTGTAAAAAAAACCAATTTTTTTAAACATTTGTTTTTAAAACTTTGAGTTACAGATTTTTTCCCCTTCTTTCTTCCTTACCCACCCCTACTGGGAAGATAAGCAATTCAATATAGGCTGTACATGTGTAGTTACATAAAACATTTCCCTAGTAGCTATATTGTGAAAGATTAACTATATTTCCCTCCATCCTATCCCGCTCCCCCAATGGTTCTATTTTCTCCTTTGACCCTGTCCCTTTTCAAAAGTGTTTACTTCTACCTATGCTCTCCCCGAATTTGCCCTGCCTTCTATCATCCCCCCTCTTATTCCCTTCCCCTCTATTTTCCTGTAGGGTAAGATACCCAATTGAGTGTGTATGTTATTCCCCCCTTAAGCCAAATTCAATGATAATCAGGTTGTCCCATTCCCTTTCACCTTCCTGCTCTTCCCCTCCATTGTAACAGTTTTCTCTTGCCTCTTTTATATAAGATAATTTAACCTGATCTATCTCTCCCTTTCTCTTTCTCCCAGCAAATTCCTCTCTCACCTCTTAATTTTATTTTTTAGATATCATCCCTTCATATTCAACTCATCCTGTGCCCTCTATGTATACATGTACATACATATGCCTACACTCACATATATATTTATATACACATATACTCTGCTGTACATATATATGTATGTATACATATATTCCCTTCAACTCTCCTCATACTGAGAAAAGTCTTGAGTTAGAATTATAGTTTTTCCATGTAGGAATATAAATAGTTCAACTTTAATAAGTTCCTTTATGATTTCTTTTTCCTGTTAACCTTCTCATGATTCCCTTGCTTCTTGTATTTGAAAGTCAAATTTTCTATTCAGCTCTGGTTTTTTCATTAAGAATGCTTGAAAATTCTCTATTTCATTGAATGATCAATTTTTCCCCTGAAACATTATACTCAGTTTTGCTGGGTAGGTGATTCTTGGTTTTAGTCCTAGCTCCTTTGACTTCTGGAATATCATATTCCAAGCCCTCGATCCCTTAATGTAGAAGCTGCTAGGTCTTGTGTTATCCTGATTGTATTTCCACAATACTCAAATTTTTTCTTCCTGACTGCTTGAAATATTTTCTCCTTGACCTGAGAACTCTGCAATTGGCTATAATATTCCTAGGAGTTTTCTTTTTGGGATCTTTTTCAAGAGACAATCAGTGAATTCTTTCAATTTTTATTTTGCCCTCTGGTTCTAGAATATCAGGGCAGTTTTGCTTGATAATTTATTGAAAATGGTGTCTAGGTTCTTTTTTTGATCATGGCTTTCAAAGTCCAATAATTTTTAAATTATCTCTCCAGGATCTATTTTCCAAGTTAGTGGTTTTTCCAATAAGATATTTCACATCGCTTCCTATTTTTTTTTTTGGTCTGGATTTGTTTTATAGTATCTTGATTTCTCATAAAGTCATTAGCTTCCAATTGCTCCAATCTAATTTTGAAGGAATTATTCTCTTCAGTGAGTTTTTGAAATTCCTTTTCCATCTGGCAAGTTCGGCTTTTTAAGGCATTCTTCTCCTCATCGGCATTTTGGGCCTCTTTTGCCATTTGAGTTAGTCTATTTTTTAAGGTATTATTTTCTTCAGCATTCTTTTGGGTCTCCTTTAGCAGGCTGTTGACTTTCTTTTCATGATTTTCTTGCATCATTCTCATTTCTCTTCCCAATTTTTCCTCCACTTCTCTTATTTGATTTTCAAAATCCTTCTTGAGCTCCTCCATGGCCTGTAACCAACTCATATTTTTCTTGGAAGCTTTTGATGCAGGAGTTCTGACTTTGTTGTCTTCCTCCCATTCCATGCTTTGATCCTTTTAGTCCTCCCAAATGGATTCTATGATCTGTTTGTGCTTCCTCTGCTTGCTCATATTGCCAGCCAATTATTTGACTTTTGAGCTCTTTGCCATGGTAGAACTGTGCTTCCAGAATGGAGAGAGCTTTGTCCCAAATTTCTGGGGTTTTCACAGTTGCCAGGACTATTAGGAGGGCACCCTCTCTACAGCCCCACAAGCTCTGGCACACCCCAGTACCAACACTCAAGACCATGATCCAGATCCAAGCAGGTTAAAGCAAGAGCAATTACCCTCTGAATGGTCTCTTGGTTCCCCTACAATTTGCAAGTCAGGAGCTCTGGAAGTAGCCACGGCTGCTACTGTATCTCTGCCACCTCTTGCCCTGGTGGCAGGGGCCGGATTGCACTCTTCTGTCCTCCTGTTCCAACAGAATTCCACACTGACCTTTTACTTTATCTTTGGCATTTATGGGTTGAGAAGTCTGGAAACCACCACAGATGCTGGTGATTCACTGTCCTCAAGTCTGCTCTGGCCACCGCTGCTCAGGGCCACCCTGGGGCCAGAACCACAGGCTCATGTGAGACTGTGCTCAGCATCCAGGTTGGTGTGTTAGACCCTTCCTGTTGGCCTGCCGTGCTGCCTTCTGTGGGAGATTTGTTTCTCTCTGTCACTCTGTGGGTTCTGTAGCTCTAAAATTTGCTTAGAGTAATTTTTTACAATGTATTGGAAGTGACTGGAGTGGGAGTTCATGCCAAGTTTGTGCTTCTATTCCGCCATCTTGACTCTACCCCCCTGAAAATCCAGGTTTTTAGTAATTAAAGATCCTTTTGTGGTACAAAATAAAATATTTTTTTTACATTTAAAGGTATAATTTAAGTTTTAATTCCTCATTTAAAATGAGAGAAGCAGTCTGATGAAAAAGCACATATTGATATTTTAAATTAAATTTCATTTTATTTTGAGTTCCAAATTCTTTCCCTCCCCCACCTATTGAGAAAACAAGAAAAATAAAGTCCATTACAAATATGTATAAACATACAAAACAAATTTTTGCATTAATTATATTCCCAAAAAATAGGAAAAGAAAGAAATAGAAGAAAAATGTTTAATTCTGCCCTCTGACTCCATCAGTTCTCTTTCTGCAGATGGACAGCTTATTTCATCATGAGTCCTTTGAAATTATGATTGGTCATTATGATGAGCAGAGTTGCTAAGTCTTTCAGAGTTGATTATTTTTACGATACAGTATTACTATATAAATGGTTCTCCTTGTTCTGTTTACTTCTCTATTTTAGTTCATACAAGTCTTCCCTGTTTTTTCTGAAACTATTCCTTTCATCATTTCTTATAGCACAATTGTTCCATTACATTCATATACTATGACCTGCTTAGCCATTCTTTAGTTAATGGGCATCTCCTCAATTTTTAATTCTTTGCCACCACAAAAAGAACTACTACAAATATTTTTGTACATATGGGACCTTTTCTTCTTTCTTTTCTCTCTCTGTGGAATAGTTCTAGTAGCTTTGTTGCTGGGTCAAAAGATATGTATATTTTAATAGCTTCTGGGGTCAGTTCCAAATTGCTACCTCTGTCTTTGGAGTGTAAGAAGGTGGAGTATCAAACTCCTCCTGATGTCTTCCTTTATAGTGGGCAAAAATGAGACTCTCAACTCACCCCACTTTGCATCTGCTCACCTGACTGCTTCAATTCTATACAACAAGATGTCCTGACTAGGATAAATTCATCATTTCTAACCTCACCACCATGTTCCTAAATCAAGTATTGATTGATACCACATCCCTAAGCCTCCTCTCTCTCTGACAGACTGGAGGACAGAATACCAAACTCCTCCCAATAATTTTCTTTACAGAGGATAGGAACTAGATTCTCAGCTCATTCCACTTGGCATCTTCTGTTCTACCTGGTTTCAACTCCATGGAACAACCACCTGGTGTCCCTTCCCTCCTCCCAACTTTCCTGCCTCCTTTTGTGTGTCCCCACATTATAACATGGGGTCATTGTGAGCAGCAACTGTCTTTCTTTTTATTAACTATACCTCAGTGTATAACTGAGTGTATAACTTAGCACAGTGCCTGGCACATAATAAGCACTTAATTTAATTGAATCAGATTGCTTTCTAGAAGGGCTGGATTGGTTCACAGCTCCAACAACAATGCATTAGTGTACCTATTTCCCCACATCCCTTCTAGCATGTCATTTTCATTTTTTTTTCTCAGCTCACCAATATACAACAGGCATGAGGTGATACTTTAGAGTTGTTTTAATGTACATTTTCCTAATTTTTAGCTATTTAAAGAATTTTTATATGACTACTGGTGACTTTGATTTTTCTAAAAACTGCCTGTTCCTATCCTTTAACCTTTTAGCAAGCAACTGGTAAATGACTCTTACTTTTTATAAATTTGAATAATTTCCTTATATATTTGAGAAATGAGAACTTTATCAAAATACCTTGCTGTAAAATCCCCCTCTTCCCCAGTTTCTTGCTTTCTTTTTGCTTTTTGCTGTACTGGTTTTTGTTTTGGCAAACCCTTTTTAATTTAATATAATTAAAATTATCCATTTTATTTCCTGTGAACCTATCTAATAATACCTTTTAGTAAAATGTGGTTTCCCTGTTTATCTCTTTTAATTAGGTTTAGTTTTGCTTTTTGTTTTGTCTGAGATCATGATTGCCACCCCTGACTTTTTTACTTCAGGTGAAGCATATTACATTCTGTTCCAGTCACTTATTTTAAATCAATGTACAGCTTTCTGTTTCAAGTATTTTTCTGGTAAACTACATATTGTTGGATTCTGGTTTCTAATCCATTCTGATAGTTTCTTCCATTTTATAATGACTTCATCCCATTCATATTCACAGTTATGACTGCCAATCATGTATTTCTCTCCATTCTATTCTACTATACTTATCCTTTTTTTTTACCCTGTCCCCTCTTTAAGAATCTGTTTTACTGCTGAACACTGCCTCCTTTAATATGCCTTCCCCTCTTTTTTCCCCTCTTTCCTTTTCCATTACTATCAATTTTATTAACCTCTCTTTTGATTTTCAGGATTTCCATTTTGGTGTTTAATTGAGGAATTAAAAATGTTCTGTTTTTCTAATTTGTTTTGTTTTTTTTAAGTTGCATGCCCAATCCGTTCATTTGATCCTTCTCTCTTTTATTCATGTATACATTTAGATACATATTTTCCCCTAAGCACTGCTTTGGGTGAATCCAACAAATTTTGGAATGTTGTCTAATTGTTTTCATTCTCTTTAATGAAATTTTTAAAAATGAAATTATTGATTGTTTCTATTATTTGTTCTTTGACACACTTGTCTTTTAGGATTAGATTATTTCATTTCCAATTAATTTTTAATCTCTCTTTCCATTGTTCATTATTGAATGTAATTTTTATTACATTATGATCTGGAAAGGATGCATTTACTATTTCTGCTTTTCTGCATTTGGTTGTGAGGTTTTTATGTCCTAATACATGGTCAATTTTTATGTAGCTGCCAAGTACTACTGACAAAAAGGGGCATTCCATTCTATTCCCATTTAATTTTCTCCAGAGATCTATCATATCTAAATTTTCCAGAATTTTATTCACTTCTTTAACTTCTTTCTTGTTTATTTTTTGGTTGGATTTATCTAGTTCTGAGAGAGGAAAGTTGAGGGCCACCCCTACTAGTACAGTTTTATTATCTATTTACCCCTGTGACTCATTCAACTTCTCCTTCAAAAATTTAGATGCTATGTTATTTGATACATGTATGTTTAGTATTGATGTGACTTCATTATCTCTATGGTACCTTTCAGCAAGATATAGTTTCCTTTTTTAAATCTCTTAATTAAATCTATTTTTGCTTTTGCTTTCTGTGAGATCATGATTGCTACCCTTGCTTTCTTTGCTTGAGCTGAAGTATTAAAGATTCTGCTTCAGCCCCTTACCTTTACCTTGCACATATCTCTCTCCTTCAAATGTATTTCTTGCAAATGATATATTGTAGGATTCTGGTTTTCAATCCATACTGCTATCTGCTTCTGTTTTATGGGTAAGTTCATCCCATTCACATTTATAATTATGATAACAGTGTATTTCCCTCCATGATATTTTTTTCTTGTTTGTCAGCCTCTCTCTTTTACCTGCCCCCTTTTCCTCTGCACAAGTGTTTTACTTCTGATCACCACCTTCCCCAATATACCCTCCCTTTTGTCAGTCCCCCTTCCTTCTTCTATTATCCCTGTCCCTTTTTACTTCCTTATAGGGTAAGATAGATTTCTATATCCATCTGAATGTGTCAGTTATTCCCTCATTGAGCCAATTTTGATGAGAGTAAGATTTAAGCTTTGCCACCCCCCCCCCCATTATAATAATTTTTTCATGCCTATTTATGTGAGATAAGTTACCTCATTCAAACTCTCTACTCCTTCTTCTACTGCAAGCTTCAGGGTTTTGGTTTTGGGTTTGTTTTTTTCTTCTGCACTGTTCTTTTCAGAATTAGTTCTGGGGTTTGGGAAATTTTTGGTGCTTCCAAGGCAGTGTGACTTAAGGAAAGATGTAGTCACTGCTCTTTTGGCATACACTCTGGTCCTTACCCAGGAAGGGTCCCTGATCCCTTGGAACTGTAATTGATACTGCTCTTCAAGGTCCCTGCTCCCTTGGGATGGGAAGCAATACTGTTCCTTAGAGTCCCTGATCCCTTGAGGCTGGAATTGATACCATCAGGGCTTTCAGTCTCTCCTCTCCACTCTTAAACTATGACCCAGAAGTGGAAATAGGTGATGGAGTTGACAAACAGTTGCCTTTCAGGGCTCCTACTTCGTCTTCACCAAAAGTGCTCTTCTCTGCTCTTGAACTATGACCCAGAAGTGGGTATAAGCAATGGAGTTTGGAAATCGTATCTGGTCCTGTGTCTAGTGCTAGCATAGGGGTACTCTGTAAACTCTTTCTAACAAGTCGCCAGATTCCGTCTCTGGCTTGACAGCTCCCTAAGCTTCATCTGCTTCTGTCACCATAACCTAGTTCTACCACTGGTGCTTCTTTAACTCAAGCTCTGGGGTAAGTCTCCTCCCCCATGTCATGGATCTCTTTTTTAACCCCCTTTGTTGTCTTGGGCTGGAAGAATGTCTCCCTCTGACCTTTGGTTGGCTCTGCCACTCCAGAATTCGATTTGCAGTGTTAATTTAAAGCTGTTTAGGGGCAGCCAGGTAGCACAGTGAGTAAGAGCACCAGCTCCAGTGTTGAAAAGACCTGGAGATTGAATCCCAGGCTCAGACACTTAGCACCCAACCAGAAACACCTGGCCGTGTAACCTTGAGCAAGTTACTTAACCCCAATTGCTTAGGGGCAGCCAGGTGGCTCAGCGAGTAAAAGCACAGGCTCCAGTGTCAGGATGACCTGGATCAAATCCCGGGCTCAGACACTCAGCACCACACCCAGAAATAACTGGCTGTGTAACCTTGAGCAAGTTACTTAACCCCGATTGCTTTAAAAAAAAAAAAATTTAAAGCTGTTTGGTGGGGAATGTCGGGAAAGCTCAGCTGAGTGCTTCTCCACTCTGCCATCTTGGCTCCACCTCTGGAAGTCTCTTCCTTTTCTCTTAACCCCTTTCCCTCCTGCTTCCCTATAGGATAAGATCAATTTCTATACCCAACTGTGTATTTATGTGTATTCTTCCCTCCTTGAACCAGTTCTGATGACAGTGAGTTTCAAGTGTTGCCTGCTCCCTCCCCATTATATAAACACTTCCTTGTAGATTCCATATATGTGAGAGAACTTTCCCTGTTCTTCCTCTCCTTTTTTCCCTTCTCCCAGGGTATTCCTCTTTTTTACCCTTCCTTTATCCTTCTGAGATCATCCAAATACAATAGAATCACACCTAGGTTCTCTGTCTAATTAGACAATTAGACACCCTCTAAGAGCCTTGGTCAAATAAAGTTCTGAAGGAGGTTAAATGTATCATCTCTCCATATAATAACATAAACAGTTTAACCTTTTTTATAGCCTTATGAATTCTCATTCATATTTACCTTTTTATCCTTCTCTTAAGTACTGTGTTTGTCACATTTTCTATTCAGCTGTGGTCCTTTCATCAGGAATGCTTAAAAATCCTCTATTTCATTAAATATCCATTCACCCCCCCCACCTTAAAATTATATTCAGTTTTGTTGTGTAAGTTATTCTTAGTTGTAATCCTACATCCTTTGCCTTCTGGAATATATTTCAAGACTTCCATTCCTTAATTTTGGTAGTTATTAAATCTTCTTTCATCCTTATTGTAGTTCCTTGGCACCGAAATTCCTTCTTTTTGGTCATTTGCAATATTTTCTCCTTGGTCTGGGAATTCTACATTTTGGGGTTTCTTTCAGGAGGTTTCAGGAGATTTTCAGGAGGCAATCAGTAGATTCTTTTAATTTCTACTTTGTCCTCTGGTTCTAAGATATCTATGTGTTTGGTTTTTTTTTTTTTGGTAACTTCTTAAAATATGATGCCTAGGCTCAATTCTAACTTTTATTTTCTTCAGCAAGATTTTGTAACCTCTTTTACAAAAGTGGTAATTCTCTTTTCACAATTTTCTTGGTTACCTCTCATTTCTTTTCCCATTTTTTTCACAACGATGTTTATATGGTTTCTTAATTTTTTTTCTTTTAAAAAATCTTTTTGGTTAGCTCTTGCTTTAACTCTTCTAGGGATTCTTGTTGAATTTGTGTCAAATTTGCATTTTTCTTTGAGGTTTTGCTTGTAGATTTTTTCAAGTCATTGTCTTCTTCTGAGTTTGTGTTTTGACCTCTTCCTTGTCACTATAGTAGTTTTTTATGGTTGGGTTCTTTTTTTGTTTGCTCATTCTATTTCTTGACTTTTACACTTCAGAGGGGAAGGGGGAATGTATGGTCTGAACTTCTGCTCCTTTCCCAGCTTGGTCTGGGGACCAACAAGTTTTCAATCCTTCCAAAGTAGCATGATACAGGTCACAGGAGGGCAGTCTGTTCACTGCCCTCCTGGTCTGAGCTCTGCAATTTCCTGACCTGGCTTGGGTCTGTTGGCTTATGTGTAGTTGATATTTAGTAGAAAGCTGTTGTATTCAGTCACTGTTAGTTCTTTGGAAGGTTCTGAAGGTTTAAGAGCAGCTGAACTGCTAGCTCCTCTTTGGACTTTGTCTTCTGCCTTGGTTTTTCCACTGCAGGGTTATGTTGTGTATTGTTATATTACATTCTGGAATTTGTTCTGTGCTTATTACTCAGCTAGGACCTTGCACTTGGCCATGGCTGCTCTTCTCTTCCCTGGTCTCTGATGCAGAACTGGATAATGGGTGACAGAGCTGCTAGATAGTGCCTGTTCCTGCCCCACGTGTTAGTTCAGGAGTGTCTAGGTCTTCTTTCTGTCCCAGTTCTTCTTGCGCTGGTGTTTTATCTTTGTTGTCTTTCCATCACTGGGTACTAGAATGTCCCTGTCTTGCCACTACTACTGCACTGTGAACCGTTTACTTTTTCTTAGCTTTCCCAATCATAAGTCATTCAGGCGTTTTTCCTAGATTGTTAGGGAGTAGGTATGTTCAGGGGCAAAAATGCTGATGTCAAATGTATGGGAAGGTAGAGTCAAGATCACACCACCATCTTGACTCTACCTTCCCATACATTTGACATTTCAATCCTAGTTGCCCAAATATTCCCTAAAACATCCTTTTAACTTAGAACATGAATATCCAGGTTTCAAAACCAATTGAAAACAAATAGAAACACACTGTTAGCACCCACCAAGGTTCCAATCCATCCTATTCTACTTCACATTAGTATTATACAGAGGTGGAAGTATATTATTTCTGTATATGATGCAGGTATGAATGCAATTTGACCTTACCTGTGGGAGCTCTGCCATGAGGTAATAGAAGCCTTTGTTTTCTTCTCCAAGTAGGGCACTTGCTGGCAAACGCATATCTTCAAAAAACAACTCTGCTGTATCCTTTTTAAAAAAGCACACAAGTCAAGAAAAAAAATCCTATTTTATGATCATACGAGGATAAATACAAGGAGATAGTATCTTTCTACAAACTTACATGTAAAAAGGACAAGAAATCTTGAACCATACTAAGATTTTTACTTGGTTACTTTTTTAGTTTTTAAAAGTTTTTTTTAGTTTTTGGTTATTTTTACTTGGTTTACATGATGTGTGGGGGAAAATCCATTTGGCTAAGAGTGATAGAGACTATATGTAATACGTGAGATGTATTGCAGGTTAATAATAATAATTCATAAAAACAACCACACTAATAGTATTTACATAGCACCTTCTATGTGCCAGGTATTCTGCTAAGTGCTTTTACAAAACTCATCTTATTTGATCTTCACAACAACCCTGGGAGATTATTACTAATCTCAATTTACAGATAAGAAAATGGAGGCAAATAGAGCTTGTGACTTTCCTAAGGTCACACAATTAGTAAGTGTCTGAGGCTGGATTTGAACTCAGGTTTTTCTAACTCTCCAGCACTCTGATTACTGCCCCACCTAGAAAGTTCAATATCAAGCAAACGTTGTTATTAACTAACTATTGCATGCACTATGACTTACCTGAGCTTTCAATCCCATTTTATGAAGCTTTTGTCCCTTGATGAATCCTTTCATCCCATTTTCCACTAGGAAAAGGCTAATACCATGGGCAGGAGAGCGAGCTTCACGGTTTGTAACAGCAACGACGATCACTAAATCACTCATCCACCCATTAGTAATGAAGACCTGTATGAAAACATTTAACATCAATATACTTTACAATGCTCCTAGGAGACAGGTATAGTGTAATGTTAGGAGTGCTGGCCTCATAGCCAATAAGACCTGAGTTCAAGTCTCACATACTAGCTGTGTGATCCTAGAAAAGTCAAATTAACCTCTTAGTACTCTAGGCACCTCTCTAAATTGCAGCAGAGGGGTCAGTCTGCATTGGTAAGGGTTCCCCATGGCAATGAAATCACAGGTCCAGTCTTTATGCCTGTTTTGTAGTGTTCCAAGTCTGTGTGCTGAAAAGGAAGACTGCTATTTCATTCAGAATAAGTCAAACATATTATGAGATGCCTGCTCCCCACTTGTGTAGAGTCAGCTAACCAACAAAAGCATTCATTTCTAAGAAAGGAATGTAACAGAAAAAAATCCAAGTGCTGCTAAGAGCAGCATCTCGCAGTATTTGTTCTGCTAAGACTGTAAAAAATGACAGGCAGTATACCTTTTAAAACCAAAAACAGTTATCCACTGGACAGTTAGAAACCAGCCTAGAATGAAATACCACTGTGGGAGCCTGAGGCAAAGTCATATCACAGGACTGTGGCATTTACGTAACAATATTTAAAAGGTCAATTCTGCATAATTCAACAAGCTTTTACTGCTAATCTTCTATGTCCCAAATGGGAATGTCAGGACCTCTCCCCCCCCCAAAGGCTATAGATCACTGGCCTGTTCTTCCTGGGGATACTCATATAAATAAATACAAAGTGCATAAGAAAAAAATACAAAGTAATTTGGATATGGGAAAGGAGAGGGAGCACTCCCAACTGGGGAATCAGGAAAAGTCTCTTACAGAAGGTGGATCTTGAGTTGAGCCCAAAGAAGTTTGCCTTACAGACTGGAGATGGACTACAATGCATGCAAAAACATCAATTAGGCCATTTTGGCTAAAGTGAGTGAGAGGGAAAGCCTGAAACCTTGCATTTTTCTCTTCTTAGGGGTAGCTCAAAGTATAAGATAAAGACAAAGAACAGAACCTGTCACCTGACAAATCACAATAATAACTTACACTTCTTACAATAACCCTAAGGAGACAGTTAAATTAGATCAAAGAATCACAGATTTAAAGTTGGAATATATACCTTAGAGGTAATCTGATTTAACACTCAGGTGAAGAAAGTAAGGCCAAGAGAAGTTAAATGTTTTCCTCTAGCTCACACAAGGAATAGGCTTCATGAACAAGAATAGAACCTAAATGCTGACTCCAAATCCAGGTATCAGTCCAGGATCCAGCTTGCCCATTAGTTTTACCTTCCAGATGGTGGAACTTCAGAGTGCCCAGCCTAATGAATGGCAATAATGCTACTAGAACGTGGATCCCCTGACTACAAATCCAGGGATCTTTCCAATTTGTTATATCTATTTAATTAGATTCAAATCAACAAATATCTCTTAAGTGTCTACTATGTATAGGACAGGAATACTTCACACATATTCTTGACTATTTCTCCTTCAAAACATGGTACTGGATTACCACTTCAATTTTAAACCTAATTTCCTGAGAAGAGCCCTGAACATCTACCTGTCTGTCCTTTAACGCCACACAAAAGATTTTTACTGTATCTTACAAAGGTCTATGGGGTTAAAAGGGGGCATATTACCTTCAGAGAAGAGTCCTACATTTGACCTGGGGTGAGTAAGAGCTCAGTGACTTAGGCATATCCCACTTTAAACTATGCAGTCTCCTTCTGTATCTAGATAGATACCTATCCATAACAGGTTGGAAAATGTTAGAGATAGATTCTAAAAGATACACATAATTCCAGGATTGAGAGACAGCCAGTGCAAAGATGAAGAGACAAGAGATATAGGGTCACGTGTCTGAGAGACAGACAAAAGGTCAATTTGGCTGAATCCTAGCATAAGAGTCAAGAAATAACAGTTAGGATAAAGGTTAGCACAGTGCTTGGCACATGATTCCTTAATAAATGTTTATTGGCTGAGTAATTGAAGGAATAGATTGGGAACATGGTATAAAGAAATGTAGATGACAGAGACGTTTAGAAGATGAAATCTAAGAAAGGATAAAGTAATAAAGCATGTGGCATTAAGTATTTATATATAAATTAAGAGTAATAAACAAGAACAAAGAGCCTTAACACAAGCAGGTAAATTTGACCTCAGAGCTATCACTTTCACTTTGGTGGAATGTGTCTGTCTGATGAATGGAATACAGCTCTAGAAAGATATACTATATTTTATGCACAAGGCACAAAACTTACAGAAGCAGCTAGGAGTCCTAATGGATAGAGTCCCTACCCTAGAGTCAGGAAGACCTAAGTTTAAATTCAGTCGTAGACACTTACTAGCTCTGTGACCCTGGGTAAGTCACTTAACCTCTGTCTGCCTTAGTTTCCTCATCTGCAAAATAATACATGATATGTACAATATAAAAATATTTTAAATAATACATGATATATACAATATAAAATATTTTAAATTTTATACTTTATATAAACAGATTTTTTAAAAATACAAACACAATCAAGCAAAAGAGTCTTGTCATCAAGGAATTTATATCCTACTGGGGAAACAACACATATGGAAGCTAAAAACAGGGTATGAGTTAGAAATTGGACTGAAATCGGTTTGGCCAGAAGTGCTGGGTTGTACATACCTTGCTACCATTGAGAATCCAGTCACTTCCATCTTTCTTTGCATTTGTTTTTACTCCCTGTAAGTCACTGTAATTGGTAAGAAAGAGGAAAAAAATGAAAAGAAACTAATGTCAACACCCAGTAAAAATCCAGTGACAAAACAATACAGAAATAACTGGTATAAAACATAGGAGGCAATATACTAAGGTGGATTTAAACATATCTTTTGAAACTTTCTCAGGGCATAAAGGAAAACACTGTCAACTTAATGTTACAGAAATTATAAGCACTGTATCTTCTGTTGCATTCAAAAGGAGATATATGTGTATATATGTATGTATGCATATACATAGTAATGTACACAACATAGGTAACTATGAAAATGGGAAAAATGTGCATGTCCTATTAGTAAAATGGAAAAAAACCTTCAATTTTGCCTCTGTACTGCCAGTGCCACTGCAGTGCTTGTAACATAGTAGGTGCATAAATATTGATAAGTAATTGATGGCATGATACGAAAGCACTTCAATAAGACCTGAGTTCAGATCTAACTTCTGACACTTAGCAGCTGTGTGACCCTGGGCAAGTCACTTAACCTCTGTTTGCCTCAGCTTCCTCAACTGTAAAATGGGGATGATAATAGCACAGTTAGCACAGTCTTCCCAGGAGCAGAGATCCCAGAGTATGTTTGACCATGGCTGGCCAGATGGAAAAGTTTAAGACAATAAATAAATGGATAGAGAAGAAAGAGTACTAATTTTCTCATTTTATTGGTATGAATGTGTCAAATGAATAAATGTGTTGAATGAATGGTTAAGAACAAAAACAAATGTCTATGGAACAAATGTGTATCTTTCCCATGCCACTGAAGAAGGCAGAACCAAGACCAGGTAAGTGTGGGCATGATGTGATGCTTCCTGGCTAAGATAAGCTCAGCATTTCACCACAGCTTGGATGGTGAGGTCTGACTCAAGTCTTCTGTTACCCAGGGGCTAAGGACTAGATACTCACTGCCCTAGAGCAGGAGGAAGCATAATAAAAGGGAGAGAGGGATTTCAATGTGGGATTTGCCAGACCTTCACAGAAAGGGAGATAGCCTCAGGAAGATGATAGGAATTCTAAGCCAGCAGAGACAAAGTCAACATGAAAAATTTCCTTAAGCACAAATCTGATGATGCCATACTTCCCTTCTCACTCGATTCCAATAGCTTCCTATTGCCTCTAGTATAAGATATAAATGCCTCTATTTAGCATTTAAATATCTTCACAACATGGCCCCAATCTACACCTTCAATTAATCAATAAACATTTGTTATTAAGCACTGGCTCTGTGCCAGGTATTGTGGTAACCTTTTGGCATTATCTTCTATTATTATTTTCCTGTCCTTGTGCTAAGATCCATACAAACTGATCTTCTATCCACCAGACTCTATCTCCTAACTCTTTGTCTTTTTTGTTTTGTTTTGTCTTTTTTGGAGGAGGGAAGGCAGGGCAATTGGGATTAAGTGACTTGCCCAAGGTCACACAGCTAGTAAGTGTTAAGTGTCTGAAGCTGGATTTGAACTCAGGTCCTCCTGACTCCAGGGCCAGTGAACTATTAGCTGCCCTCTAACTATCTGTCTTTGCACTGGCTGTCTCTCAATCCTGAAATTCACTCCTGTCACCCCCCTCCCCCACTCCACTCCATCTCCTCTTCCCTTTACAATACAATACAACGCAACACAATACAATACAATACCCCTTACAATTCAATACAGTACAATACAATACACCTTCCCAGATCCCTTCAGCTGCTAGTGCTGCCCTCTCTTCCATACTACACTCTATTAAACCATGTGAATGAGGGATTCACACTCACTGGGTTGTTGTGAGGATCACAAATGAAGCAGTATTTATAGAATGCTCAGCACAGTGTGTGGCACATCTGTTATTGCTATTGTTCAGTCATTCAGTTGTGTCTCTCTATGACTCTGTGGACCATAGCAAGTCAATACTCTCCGTTGGGTTTTCTTGGCAAAGATACTGGAGTGGTTTGTCATTTCCTTCTCCTGTGGATTAAGATAAACAGAAGGAGAGGTGGCTAGGTGGTGCAGTGAATGGAGAACTGGCCCTGGAGTCAGGAGGATCTGAGTTCAAATCCGGCCTCAGACACTTAATACAAAAACTAGCCATGTGACTTTGGGCAAGTCACTTAACCCCAATTGCCCTCCAAAAAGCAAAAAAAAAAATAATAATAAACAGAAGGTAAGTGACTTGCCCAGCGTAACACAGCTAGTCTCTGAGACAAGATTTGAACTCAGTTCTTCCTGACCATTTCTATTCAAGTTTGACAGTATTGGTATAGTGGATAGGGCTCTGAATCAGAGTTAAGAAGACTGGGCTCAAATCCTACCCCAGATACTTACTAGGGTGAGCTTGGTCAAGTTAGTTAAGCATGGCAGGCCTCCATCTCTTCATTTTACCAATGAGATATTAGACTCAAAGGCCTCCAAGGTTTCTTCCAGATCTAAATCTATGATAATAAATGCTTGTTGACTGAACAACATTATCAATTCTGGAGTAAATTTATGGTTTGTAACCATAGCTTAGGAAAGCTAGTTGGCACAGTGGATAAAGTGCTGGGCCTGGAGACTTCTGAGAAGACTCATTTTCTCAGAAGCTTACTGTGTGACCCTGGGTAAGTCACTTAACCTTGCTTGCCTCAGCTTTGTCATCTGTAAAATGAGTTAGAGAAGGAAATGGGAAACCATGAGTATCTTTCCCAAGAAAACCCCCAATGGAGTCATGAAGCATTGGACAAGACTGAAATGACTCAACAACAACAACAAATCATAGCTTTAGAGCTAAGGAAGAGAAACACATTTTTCTGTTATAAACTGGAAACTGAAGAATAGTTGTTTTCACTAAAGAAACTTGTTAAAACGATAGATCCTGAAGTTCTTGGCGAGCAAAGGTTGTTTTCTGGAAAGACTGCTAAGAATATCAAACAAAATCCATTAGCTTACCTTCCTGCCCCAGGTTCTGTCATAGCTATGGCCCCAATACATTTGCCTGCAGTCATCTCAGGGATAAATCGTTTAATCTGTTCTTCTGATCCATAGTTTGCAATATAGGGCATAACGATGTCTGAATGAAGACTAAATCCGGGGCCTGTACAATTTGAGTATGCTCTTAGAAAGTAAGAGGGTAGGGTGGGAGAGGGGAGAAGAGCAAGGGGAAAAAATTAAACCTAGATAAAACAGGTATTATTAGAGTTGCTTGATTCTGATATTAATATTTCTTTAATATTTTGATGAATCTGTAATCTTACTTGTGTGGGTACTTCCCCTCAACCATGAAGAACGGAACCCATTTACAACAACCTAATGTTTTTCCCTATTTCTTGATATTGTATGCATACCACTGGGCCATCCTTCCCTCTCTCATACCATGATTGGATCATTTTTTTCTTTTACTCTGGTCATACTTTTTAAAGAAATATGAAGTTTTTTTCTTTCAAGGATCAAATGCCAGCCTCATAAATGAACTTTAATGAATATTTGACTAAAATATTTTAATAACTATTTTCAATATCTACAATAAATTGATCAATTTAAAAGATACCATCTCCTTCCTGGCCCTCTCCCCATTCCCATAGACCCAGTGATTTAATCTGAGTTCTCAGGCTTCAAAGAAAAAAATGGCATTAATTTTTGAAAGCAGTTCAGGAGGCAATGTGTCCTCTAGTGGAAAAAGCACTGGATTGTGAGTCAGGAAGCCCAAGGTAGAAAGTACAACCTCATCACCATGTCACCAAGGTAAGTCACATAGCATTCTAGGTCTCAGTTTCCTTATCAATAAAATAAAGGGATTACAGTAAATGATTCCTAAGGTCTTTTCCAGCTCTGCCACACTGTGATTTATGATTTATCACAGAAATATCAATTAACATTAGTAAAAATGCACTTCGACACTTACTGTTCCTCCCAGACAATGGCTGTAGAAAGCAAGTCTCCACCAATACCACCATGTTTCTCTGCAATGTTGACACCTAGCAGTCCTCGTTTTCCAGCTTCTTCCCAAAGTTCCCTACTTACCTGTCCAGCTTTCTCCCACCTGCAAATTGAAGAGAGTTAAGAGTTAGAGAACTTTTCATTTCCCAGATTGTTAGGCCTTCTATTTTACTTATCTTCTAATGGAGAAAGTCAGTGTGTGCCATGATTGACACCTTATACAATCACTGGTAATGTCTTCCCTTATTCTATTATTATTATTATGTTTTTTCTTCTCTCTTCTCTTTCCTTTTCTCCTGCAGATATGTTACGCCTGGCTAGCATCCAGTAGTAACAAGAGGCAATGCTTGGACCTCCTGTAATCCCTTGGATTTAAATAAGATGCTGCTCTTTTGCTGGAAGTTTGAGCGTGCAGGGATGTAATCCTAAAGCAGGATGGACCTGAGAAAGTTATTGGGCAGGCAAAAGAAGGGAATACTGCTCTACTCTTCTTCCAGCTGGAGAAAAGGAAGACAAGTGAGCCTACGATATAGCTTCTGAAAAATGGAACCCTGAGAAATTCAGGTATTTACTTATGATTTAAGTTAATTAATACAATTGCTAGTAGTGTATGTATTAACTCTATTCCTTTGTCTTAGGCCAAAGGAAGCCCTACCGATACTTACCATTTAATAGAAAATCAAGAGGTGCTCATCACTTGAGGAACAGGTGAACAACATAATAGAGAATATAATGGAACAGTATTACATCATAAGAAATGATGAAATGAGTGGTTTCAGAGTAAACTGGGAAGACTCCTATGAACTGGTGCAGAGGAGAAAACCTGGAGGGCAGCTTATACAATGACAACAATGACAACGATAGGGACAAACAGCTTTGAAAGACTCATCAATGCATTTTTTTCCTAATTTAATGGTATTTTTATCTTTTCCAATTACATGTACAATTTTAAATATTCATTTTTTGAAATATTGAGTTCCAAATTTTTCTCCCTCCCCTCTCCTCTGCCCAAGATGGTAAGCAATCTCATATAGGTTATAAATACACAATCATGTAAAACTTATTTCCACATTAGTCATGTCATAAAAAAAGAAACAGAACAAAAAGAAAAAAAACCAAAAAAGTAGTACCTTCGATATGCATTCAGATTCCATCACTTCTTTCTCTGAATGTGAAAGACTCCCTCATGAGTCTTTTGGAACTGTTTTGGATCATCAATGCATTTTTCAACCACAGTTCCAGAGGACTAATGATGAAATAAGCTGCCCACCCCTTCATAAAGACTCAAGGTACAGAATGAGATGTGATCTTTGAATACTGAAAACCTGTAGATCTGTTACAAAGACTGTTTTTCTTTTCTTTTTGGGAAAAGAGGGTGAGTTAACAATGAGGTTCCCCCCCCTCAAAAAATAAATAAAAATGGATCACTGAAGTATTTCATATTTAAATAAGTTGAAAAATGGGTCTTTTTAAAAAATGGCACTTGAAGGTAAATAGGAAAGATGACACCAGTTTGAAGGTCTCAATTTAAAATGTAAAATGCTATCAGGAATTTACAAAGAGAAGGCTTTAGAATTGGGTGATAGCCTAGAATTTATTTCAGCTGCTAGTGTTCATTCCCTTTAATGATTCACCAGGAAAAGTCCCATAAAGTATATGAGTCAAGGAACAAATAAATAAGTCACCTGATGTCACTGTGACTGATGTCACACATACATAGTGTGTATGATTTACAGTGAAGAAACTCTCCATTAAGGCAGGTTGGCACCTATAGTGTTTAAGAATTGTCTGGCAACAACCATTCTGGAGAGCAATTTGGAACTATACCCAAAGGGCTATAAAACTGTGTTTTATACCTTTGACCCAGCAATACTACTGCTGGGTCTGTATCCCAAAGAGATTACACAAATGGGAAAAGGACCCATATGTACAAAAATATTTATAGCAGCTTTTTTTTGTGGTGTCAAAGAATTGGAGATTGAGGGAATGGCTGAACAAACTGTGGTATATGAATGTAATGGAATCCTATTGTGCTATAATAAGAAATGATGGGCAAGAAGATTTCAGAAAAACCTGAAAAGACTTACATGAACTGATGCTGAGTAAAGTAAGCAGAACCAGAACACTGTATACAGCAACAGCAACATTGTGTGATAGTCAACTATGATTGACTTAGATTTTCTTAGTAATACAATGATCTAAGATAACTCCAAAAAATACTATCCACATTCAGAGAAAGACCCATGGAGTCTGAACGCAAATCAAAGCACACTATTTTCACACTTTTTTTCTTTCTTGTGGTTTTCCCCTTTTGTTCTGATTCTTCTTTCACAACATGACTAATGCAGAAATATGTTTAATATGATTATACTTGTGTAACCTATATCAGACTGCTTGCTGTCTTGAGGAAGATAGAGAGGAGGGAAGGAGAAAAAAAATTGGAACTCAAAATCTTATAAAAGTGAATGTTGAGAACAAAAAAAAAGTTTATGACTGATTGATTAAAAAAAATAGTCTGGTAATACTTATCCAGCACATGCCGGAGAATGGATTTGAACTCAGGTCTTCCTGACCTCAAAACCATTCCCTATTCACTACTTCCTGCTGCCTCTGAATATTGGTAAGAAACTGAATATAAGAGTGAGCAAAAGTAAGAATGTATAGCAGAAAGACACTGGACATGGAAAGGGGCTAGACAACTTGGGAGAGAATCCTGAGTCAGACTCTTAGTAGCTATGTGTTCTTGGAGAAGTGTCTTAACTCAGGTTTTTCATTCATTTGTAAAATAGAGATATTTTTGTATGATCCACTTCATAGGGTTGCAGTGAGAAAGCCTTTTAAAGGCCCAGACAAATGCAGGTCATTTTTATTTTTCTGAGTTTGAGGGGTAAATTTCCATTTTTGGAGAATGACCTTGGTTCTGATACATTCTATAAAAATGGCATCTTTCCAATTTAAGTAGATAATAAAAGAAGTAATAATAGCTAGTATTTATAGCATGCTGGGCTTGCAAAACACTTTAAAAATATTTCCTCACCTTGGGAGGCAGGTTCTATTACCATCCCAATTTTATAGATGAGGAAACTGAGGCAGGCAGAGGGTCAGCCACATGTCTAGTCCGGCTGAGGCCAGATTTATACTTGGGTCTTCCTGCTCCATGCCATAGCTCCATCCTCTTCACCCCCTAGTTTTCATTTAGATAAAAAACCCATCTGGTTTTGAAAGTTGTATAATAAAAACATAATTCTTGTCATAATGATGTTAACATATTCAGATTCAGTAATGATGGAGAGCAAGAGCAAACAACTGTGCTGTTTACCCGGTTGGGGAAAAAAACCCAACACCACCAAACTTACAAAAGTATTCTGAATTAAACCAAATACTTCAGGTTCAGCTGTTCATTAACAAACAGGGGACTAACTAATAGCTAGTCAATGTTCTGAAATAGCTATATAGCAATCGAGTCCAAAACATACAAAGTATAAGAGGAATGGGCTTTACCTTTGTAAGATATTGCCATGCTGACGCTACATCTAAACTCATAATATTCAAAATGGAAACAAAAATTATCTTATTTACTCTGTGTGATGTGGAATCACCTCCTCTTGAAAGAACTTCCGGACACTTTCCCTGAACATGTCATGGTCCGAAGAAAAGATTCTCCGAATGCCGACATCTGTGAGGCTTTTGGCAGATGAACTTTCAAGCCGACCTTTTTCTACTGCATGTGAGGATCTTAAAAAAAAAAAATTCAAAGACCCATTAGCAATTTTGCCTTGAATAGTCTGTCACTTTATCCCTATCAGACTATTGTCATCTACAACTTCATTAAACAATGAAAAGTTATGACTTTTCAGGAGAGTCAGTTCAGGACCAGACAATAGTGGGGCAGCTAGGTGGCGCAGTGAATAGAGCGTCAGCCCTGGAGTCCAGAGGACCTAAGTCCAAATCCAGACCTCAGACCCTTAACACTTTCTAGCCGTGTGACCTTGGGGCAAGTCACTTAACCCCAATTGCCCTGCCCTTCCCCCTCCAAAAAGCAAATAAAACAATCCCCTCCACCATAGCAATAATAAAATAACTAGCATTTATATTGTGACTGAAGGTTTGCAAATCACTTTACATACACATCTCATTTGATCCTCACAACAATACTAAGACATAGGTGCTATTGTATCCATTTTATAGATGAGGAAACTGAGGCCAACAGAGGTTAAGTGATTTGTCTAGGGAGGATGATTCTATTTGAATAATGGGTGAATTCTAAAACCACAATTTTTGAAAATTTATTAACTTCACAAAATTCACCTCATATTAAGAAACTATTATAATTTATTATTACTAATTCTGTCTAACGGAATTTTATCATGAGGGAATAAATCAATACATCACATTTACCTAGCACTCAGGTTTACAAAGCACTTTAGGAAGAACAAAGTATCCTGGGAAAGAACTCCGAATAATAACTAACATACACCATAGTCCAATTCTGGTGTTTTCAATTTGAGTCTTCAAACTGCCAATTGTTAAAATTAATTATCTGAAATAAAAAGAAACTGAAGATCAAGCACTTATGATTTAGTTGGCAAAGCTAGTGTTCGCATATAAAACCAGGTCATCTTAGTCCTCAGATGTCTGAGACAACATGTGATTTACAGGGCTGATTTTTAACAAAAGAGAGGGAAAAAAAAATACAGAAACATGTTCTGAACATCGTTTAACTGAAGAAGGCAGATTATGTGATTAGTTAGGGCACCTCTCCCAAGCTTTCTTAAACCCAGAGTAACACCTAGTGTCAAAGTGCGATATACCCCAAAAGTCTCTGCCCTGCAGGTGATGTCTTGTAACCAGCAAGCTCTCGGGAAAGCGGCACCTGCAGTTTGGAGTTAGCAGTCATTTCCCCGCTCCCTCTATCCTCCAGCTACCAACCTTAGAAGGTTCCATTATTTTACTTAGACTCTGGCTCAAGAAAAAAGTGAGCTTCTCTAAGACTGGAAGGAAAACTTAACCTTTGGCTAACTCCCCTTTCTCCCACAGTCTGAACTTAACTCTCAGCCATTATAGAGTCTTTATAATCCTACGATTATTTTATTCCTACAAAGATATATATCTTAGGGGCAGCCAGGTGGCTCAGCGAGTAAGAGCACCGGCCCCCAGTGTCGGGATGACCTGGGGGATTGAATCCGGGCTCAGATACTTAGCAACCCAGAAATAACTGGCCGTGTAACCTTGAGCAAGTTACTTAACCCCAATTGCTATATATATATATACACATATACATATATATATATATATCTTATTCTAAATTTTCTAAAAATTTAGAATAAAATTTTATAAATTGCTACTAAATGTCTTATCAATCTATCTATTCACTAAATCTACAGCCAGGTTAAGTTAGTCTGGTTTAGCAGTTAGGGCTGGCTTTTCCGTAAAGAAGGAGTTTAATCCTATAATCAAACAAAAAATAAATCGTAGGAATCGATACCAATTGATTTCCTCCTCACAACAGGGCCTTTCTGTTGGATAGTGCATGCCTTCACTTTCGAAAGAAGGCGCATGGTGTAAAAGCGTGTATGTACATCCGCGGTTCGCAAAGTGGGCTTCAGGAACTCTGGGGGGCACACTAATGCAGAAAATGTGATGCTATGAGCATCACAAAAGGAAGCTCCGGCGGACGGGGAAGGATCCTCTGAAACCTAAAGTAAGACCAGAAAATTTGCGAACGGCTCCGGCAGTTTAACACGGTCTTTCTAAGAAACACTGATAAAAGCCCAGTTCTCTGGGTGTCTCGGTTTACCCAGCGCCTACTACGTGTCAGGCGCTCTGGGGGTCCTGGGGACAACAAGGGAACACAGGACGGCCCCTGCCCTCGGGGCGCTCCCAGTCTAACGGCGGCAGCCCTGCAGCTGATGAAGAGCCCCTCCGGCCTCCGGCCTCCCAACCCGCTCTTGGGGGATGAAGCCGGACGTCCCGCGTGGCGCTGTGAGGAGACCCCCGGCCCCTCCCCGGGCACCCCACCAGCGAGGATGCCCTTTGCCCCAGGTGGAGACGCTGTCCCACCAGAGCCTGGCAGCCAAAAGGCTAAATTTGGAAACGGCAGCTGCTGGGGCTTCCGGCTGGGGAAAGGAGGCCAAAGTTCACGGTCACGACCTTGGGCCCTCCAGAGAGGGCAAAGGAGGCCAAAGTTCACGGTCACGACCTCAGTGCCTTCAGAGTAGGGCCTCCCCACCTACCTCCAGCTCCAGCCTCTGAGACAGGGTCGGAGTCGCCTCCCCGGCAGCCCGGAGCAACAGCTGGCACGGAGGCGGCGGAGGTGACAGGGCAGGTCCGGGTTGGAGAAGCGGCCCAACAAGTCCGGCTCGGTGGCACCTCAGCCAGGAGGCTACCTCACCCGGCTCCCCTCCCCGCGGCAGGACGCGGGGCTCAGCCTGGGCGCGACCCATTTCCCCGGCGACGCTACCCGCTAGCAAAGGGAACCCCCAAACTTTGTTTCATCCCACGAGGGGCTCCTTCCGCCCGTCTTCCCGCCCCCCCTGCCCCAGCCCGGCCCCGGATGGACACTCGCCTAGTACTTGGGGCGGTGGGGACCAAAGGCTTGCGAGTCAGGCGGCTCCAGCCGCGGAGGGCCCTGCAGAACAGCAGGGAGGCCATGGCCAGGGTGAGGGCGCGCCGAGCTCGAGGACGAGGTCTCCAAGGCGCGGTGACTTCGGCTCTAAACAAGTCAGAGCCCGGGCGGGGTGCGAACCGAGGCTCCCCCTAGCGACCGACCGGGCGGGTGGCGAGGCTGCGTACTGCTCTCCCGCCCGCCAGCCCGCAGTGCTTGGCAGCGAGTCCGAGCCAGAATCCCAGCGGGAGAGCCCGAGCCCGCCCTCCAAAGCCCAGCCCCGGGGCCCACCTCTAAGTCCGGGGAAGTGGAGCTGGGATCAGGCTGTCCGGGAGGCGCCAGGCGTTAATTAGCCTGGGGATACAAAGTCTGAGCATTTATGGAACCCCCGCTTGGGGGCCAAGGTGCAGCCCGGCCTTTCCCGGAGCTCGGCTCTAACCCGGCCGGGCTGGGTAGACCCCGGGTAAATATTTACATACAAGACTACAAGGCGTAGACGGAGAGCGATCTCAGTGGGAGAGGCAAAGCACCGGAGGGAGGGATATCAGCCTGTGGGAAAGGGGCTGCAGTGGCGTCTAGAGGAAACGCAGGGCATACAGGAGGCAGAGGGCAGTCAGTCGGTTAACATTTATTAAGAGCCTTTGATGGTTGAAGAGAGAAAGCATTCCAGCAGTAGTGGCCAGCCAGTGGCTTGTTGTTGTTGTGTTTGTCCTTGGAGAAGAGGACCATGACATCGGGAAGTTGATGCAAGTGAATTGGATTTAAGTGAGGCAGGCTGTACAAAGTCACCAGCCTCACTTTCTCCTCCAGAGCCATCTGGGTCCAGTGGCCAGATATCCGTCAGGACGACTGGAGATGAGTCAGGATGCAGTGGGAGACCCTGGCCCTTTGAGGCTGAGGCCGTTGCAGGTTTTCTCTTAGAGTGAGCTAACTGCCCATTCAGTGAATAGGCCTGTGACGAATGACGGGGAAAAGAAGTGTCCTGTGTGAGAAGCAGAAAGTAAGCCAGAGTCTCTGGATCACGGTGGAGGGGAAACGCAGGAAGAAGCCAGGCTGCCAAGAGATTTAAGCCTCTGAGGATTTTTTGTTGGTTCTGGAGGTAATAGGTAGACATAGGAATTTATAGTGGTCAAATCTGTTCTTTGGGAAAATCACTTTGGCAGGTGAGAGGACGATGGGTTGGAGCAGGGAGAAACCAGTTTGAAGACAATTGCTGTGATAGTCCAGCTAGGAGGTGAAAAGGGCCTCTATAGCAGGTGTGGTTGTGTGAGTGGGGAGAAGGGTCCGGTAGGAGAAATGTTATGAAGGTAAGAAGACTGAGAAGAAGCAGTCAGATAGAAAGAGAGCCAGGTGAGAACAGTCATGAAAACCTATCGAGGAGAGAGTATTCAGGAGGTGATCAGCTATGTTTTAGAGAGAACAAGAAGGATGAATTTTGCCCCCTACTAAGTGCACTGTGACTACAAAGACAAAAATGAAAAAAAGAATATAGACAGCAGGGATGGTGGCAGGGGGACAGTGTATACAAAATAATTTTGAAGAAGGCAGAGAAGGGGACAGATGTGACAGTGTTAGGGAGTAGAATTGGTGAAATTTGACAATGATCGAATATGGAGTGTAAAGGAGAGTCAAGGATGCTTACATTCTTTATCTATGAATGCCTTCCTCCATATCTTCTGCCCCTGGGCCCCCTCTGATTGTAGGGCAGAACCCAGAGCCCTCCAAACCCCATTTAAGTAGGGTAGCCAGACCAGTCACCTCTACATTTCCTACCAGACTGCATCCCTTGGGCTTCTCTAACTGGATACTTCCTCTTCTCTCCCTCTCTTTTTCATCTTCCTTTTTGTTTGTGTATGTTGCCTTCTACCATTAGATTATAAGCTTCTTGAAGGCAGAAACTATCTTTTTCGTGTTTGTATCTCCATTGTTTAGCACAGTGCCTGGCACAAAGCTAATAAAAGTTTATTGACTGACCAACTAAATCTTATAACTTTGAGGGTAATTGGAGGTGGTCTGAAAAAAGATATTCAGATATTTATTTGGCCTTACCTAACTTTTCCTTAATCTTTTACTATCAACTGAAATTCCAGGAAAAACTGTTGAGCTAAGATAACTCTCTGAACAATTTCAGCATTCACTAGGTCAGTTCTATTGCATACTTACCTTTCAGGGTGTTCTATTTATTTTAATTAATTAAACTCAGTACAAACTTGAAGCTCGATTAAATGCAACATGAAATGTATAGAGATGCTTTTGAGGCTAGGGGGAGAAGCCATAAAAACTTAATAAAGGTAAAATGGAGATAGCAAGCTGTGACTGTTCAAAATGCTTACACCAATGGCTCCAAACAGCAGGATGGAGCTAAGTTATTTCCTTAAACAGGGCTCAATACAAGGACTTAATTTTTTTTTTTTTGGCCTGTTCTCTGTCTCCAGCAAGATCCAACTTTTTAGTTGGCAGCAGGAAGCAGAGAAAAGAAAGCACAGGAATGGCAACAGACATTTAGGGAAGTTTTCAAAAAAAATATCATTGCTAATAATACTAGCTAGCACTTATATAGTACTTTACAAATATCTCATTTTATCTGCACAACACTCCTTGAAGTTAGGTTGTATTTTTCTTCCTGTCTTACAGATGAGGAAACTGAGGAAGACAGAGGTTAAGTGAATAGTGTCTCAGGCTGGATTTGAACTCAAGTTTTCCTGACTCCAGGCAGAGCACTCTTCACTGTGCCATTTGCCCATCTTGTTGGGATAAGAGAATAGCAAAACACCCAGAATGATTTCAGTTGACATACCTGTAAAGCTATGAACTCCCCTTGGAGAAATACTTGGTATATTTAGAATATCTTGTTTACATGAAAAAACCAACCTACTTATAAAGGCTCATCCTGTATCATTAAATAATTCATATAGAATTTCTAAGCCAAAAGGACAATGGAGGAAATCCAGGAAATATTGGAAAGGAATATACCAATGAAAAGGGAATTTGCTACAGAAGATCTATCTTTTAGAAATCCTCTAGGGCAGGAGAATGTTTCTGAATAGATAAATTCAAGTTCTAGGAGTTGGAGTTGGATTTGAAATTTGTAATAACTTCCAAGCTTAATTTCACAGACACTGGCATCTTTATGGATTTAGAAAAGTAGTTAGAACATATCAAACAAGCTTGAGATTTGAGAAATGTAAAATTTAGATTTCCATTAGGTTTGATAAATTAATTAGGGACAATTTTTATCCATGGCATATTTGATCTGCATTTAGAATAGTAATTGCTGGAGAATGGTGTCATACCTTTTAGCTTGTGAGATTAAAAGTGGTGATTACTCTATATCGATGTCTATATGAAATCAGCGCAGAATGCCAGCACTGGAAGCTACATGCATGGAATATTTTTCCCCAGATGGGTGATTTGGAGATGCATTCAAATGATCTAATATTCTTAGATTGATGGCAATCTAGTTTATGTTTTATTTTTTATTTTAAAAAATTATTTATTTTTAACATTTAAAAAAATTTTGAGTTTCAAATTCTCTCTCTCTCCCTTCCCCCACTCACTGAGAAGGCAAGGAAAATGATGTCAGTTGCATATTTGAAATCATGCAAAACATTTCCATATTAGCCATGTTGAAAAAAAAAACAAAATTAAGAAATTGAGAAAATTATACTTCATTTTGTACTCAAGAGTTCATCACTTATCTCTCTCTAGAGGTAGATAGCATTTTGTATCATAAGTTCTTTGGAATTGTCTTGGATGGGGAACTTCCAGAAGCCAAAAAGGTGGAATAAGCAGTAAATTTCCATAATTCTCCCATATTCACCTCCAAACAACCATAAAATTGCACCCCAAAACAAAACCTGGAATAGCAGAACTAGCAAAAAGATGGGATGAAATAATCTTTTGAGTCCAAGAAACCTGGAAGATATGAAGGAGAGGTCTGTATCACTCCAATAAAAGGGGAGCATAGTATAGGACAGGAAGCATCCCAACAAGCCAACAGCAAGCCCCACCTCAGCAAGTCAGTAGATCCTGAGCCCCAGTGTGGTGGAGCAGGCGAACACCAACAGCAGGACCTCACACATGCTTCAGTATAATCAGGGAAATGGCAAACTCCAACTCTGAAAACTGGCAAATGCTTCAGCATAGCCTTGGGCAAACAGGTAATCTTCAGCAGCCAGACCTTCAGACTATGCAAATAGGTACCCATAACTAAGCAAGCAGGCAGCTTGCAGCTAACTGCTTCAGTGTAGCCCCAGGAAAATGGGCAGAAAAGACCTCAGCATGCATCAGACACCAGCACTAGGATCCCAGGTCAGCACCAAGTAAACTGGCAGGCCTCTGTGGCCTTCAGCAGTGCCACCACCCCCTTAGCACAGCACTAGACATAAGGGTCCTCCATGAGCCTCTGGGTAACATCAGTGCAGCACCAGGTAAACAACCAGGGACTGCAGCTCCTGGCACAAGAAGCCTTTCTATCCTGGGAGCAGAGCTCAAATTTAAAAGAAAGGAAAAGAAGCCAAAAATGATGAGCAAAAAACAGCAGCATCAGCAACAATAATAATAATAATAATAATAATCTGACCATAGAAAGTTATTATGATGTCAGGGAAGATCAAGACAGAAACTCAGAAGAGGACAATAACATCAAAAGACCTATGGGCAAAGCCCTAAAGAAAAATGGGAAGGGATTTCAACCCTAGAAAGTACTTATGGAAAGCTCAAAAAGGGGCTTAAAAATCATTTAAGAGAGATAGAAGAAAAAGTGGGGAAAGGATGAGAGCAATGCAAGAGAATTATGAAAGACAAGTCAACAGCTTGGAAAAAGGGGAAAAAACTGCTTAAAAAGTAGAATTGGCTAAATGGAAAAGGAAATACAAAAATTCACTGAAGAAAATAACTGCTTAAAACATACAATTGGCCAAATAGCAAAGAAAGTATAAAAGTTATCTGAGGAAAACAACTCCTTAATAGTTACAGTTCAGCAAGTGGAGGCTACTGACTCTATGAGATATCAGTAATCAATCAATTCAAAAGGATGAAAAAATAGAAGAAAAAGTAAAATACCTCATTGGAAAAACAACTGACCTGGAAAATAGATCAAGGAGAGAAAATTTCATAATGATTGGACTACCTGAAAGCCATAATCAAAAGGAGGACCTGGACAGCATCTTTCAAGAAATTATCAAAGAAAACTGCCTTGATGTCCTAGAAACATAAGACAAAAAAAGGCATTGAAAGAATCCACTGATTGCTTCATGAAGGAGATACCAAAATAAAATCTCCAAGGAAAATTACAGTCAAATTTCAGAACTATTAGGTCAAGGAAAAAAATACTACAAGTGTCCAGAAAGAAACAATTCAGATATTGGGAAACCACAATCAGGATTACACATTAGCAGGATACACAATTAGCAGCTACAACATTAAAAGATCAAAGATCTTAGAACATGTTATTTTGAAAGGCAGAGGAGCTAGGACTACAACCAAGAATCACTTACCTGGCAAAATTAAGCATAATACATGAAAGCGGGAAATGGTCATTTAATGAAATAGGATTTAAAATTATCATAAAGAGACCGGAATTAAACCAAAAGTCTGATCTCTGATATCAAGACCCAAAAGAAGCATAAACAAATAAAAAGGGAAGAGAAAACATAAGAGTTCAACTATTTACATCCCTATGTGGGAAGTTGATGCTTGTAATTCTTAACTGTATCACTAATAGTAGAGCTAGAAGGAATCTGTATTGACAGAGGGCACAGGTATAAAGTGAATTTGAGGGAATGACATAAAAAATAAGGGATGAGAAAGATTATAATGGGTGCAGAAGGAAAGGAAAGGTAGAAATGGGTAAATTACTTTATATGAAGAGGCATGAAAGATCTATTACAGTGGAGGGGTAGGAAAGTGGGCTATGGGCATCACTTCAGCCTTATTCTCATCACTATTGGCTCAAAGAGAGAATAATATACACAATCAGTTGAATATAGAAATCTGTTTTACCTGACAAGGAAATAGGAGGGGAAGAAGTAAAGGGTGGAGAGTAGCTAGGTGGTAAAATAGAGCACCAGCCCTAGAGTCAAGAGGACTTGAGTTCAAATCTGGCCTCAGACACTTGATACTTTACTAGCTTTTTGACTCCCAGGCAAGTCACTTAACACTGATTGCCTTGGGGAAAACAAAAAAAAGTAAAGGTGTGGGGGGGGGGGAGACTGACAAAAGGGAGGGCAGATCAGGGGAGGAGGTAGAAACAAAATATTGTTGAGGTGGGAAAGGGTGAAAGGAGGGAGAGGAAAAACGAAAGGAAAAAGAAGATGGAGGGAAATACACAATTAGTAATCATAACCGTGAATTTGAATGGGATGAACTAACTCTCCCATAAAATGGAAGCTGATAGCAGAGTGGATCAAAAAGCAGAATCCTCCAATATGTTGTTTACAAGAAACACATTTGAAGAAGAGATATACACATAGAGTCAAGGTAAGGGGCTGGAGCACAATTTATAATACCTCAGCTGAAGTAAAAAAATCAGGGGTAACAATCCTGATCTCAAACAAAGCAAAAATAGACCCAATTAAAAGAGATAAGGGAGGAAAGCACATCTTGCTAAAAGGTACAATAGATAATGAAGATAATATCAACACTAAACACATATGCACCAAGTGGTAGAGCATCCAACTTAAAGGAGAAGTTAAGTGAGTTATAAGAAGAAATAGAAAGCGAAACTTTATCAGTGGGGCCTCAACTGTACCCTCTCAGAACTTGATAAATATGACCAAAAAATAAACATGAAAGAAACTCTAAGGAGGTAAATAGAATGTTAGAAAGTTAGATATGACAAACCTTTGGAGAAAACTGACTGAGGACTGAAAAGAATATACCTTTTTCTCAGTAGTACATGGCACCTACACAAAAACTGACCATGTATTCGGGCATAAAATTCTCAAAATCAAATATAGAAAGGTGGAAATATTAAATTATTCTTTCAAATTATAATGCAATAAAAATTACATTCAACAAAGGGCAGTGGAAAGATAGATGAAATATTAATTGAAAACAAAATAATTGAATCCTAAAGAATAAGTGGATCAAAGAACAAATCACAGAAACAATAATTTCATTAAAGAGAATGATGAAAATAAGAAAACATGCTAAAATTTATGGGATGAAACCAAAGCAGGGCTTAGGGGAAATTTTACTTCTCTAAATTCTTACATTGACAAAATAGAAAAAGAAAAAACAATGAACTGGGCATGCAACTAAAAAAAACACTAGAAATAAAACAAATTAAAAATCTCTAATTAGCACCAAATCGGAAATCCTAAAAATCAAAGGTGAGATTAATACAATAAAAAAAAAATTATTGAGCTAATAAATCTAGGAGCTGGTTTTATAAAAAAAAAACACCAATAAAATAGATAAACCATTGGTTAATTTGATTAGAAAAAAAATAAGAAAATGAAGTATCCAGTATAAAAAAAAGAAAAGGTAAAATCACCACTAATGAAGAAAAAGTTAAAGAAATTATTAGGAAATATTTTGCCCAATTATATGGCAATAAACTTCACAATCTGAATGAAATCAACAAATACTTACAAACATATAAATTACTAAGATTAACAGATCAGGAAATAGAATGCCTAAATAACCCCATTTTATTTTTTTAATTTTTTATTTTGTTGCCTTTTTTTTGAGGGGCAATTGAGGGTAAGTCACTTGCCCAAGGTCACATGGCTAGTTTTTGTGTTAAGTGTCTGAGGCTGGATTTGAACTCAGGTCCTCCTGGCTCCAGGGCCGGTGCTCTATTCACTGAGCCACCTAGCTGCCCCCAAATAACCCCATTTTAGAAAAAGAAATTGAACAAGCCATTAATGAACTCCCTAAGAAAAAATTCCCAGTACCAGATGGGTTCAAGAGCATTTAAAGAACTATTAATTCCATTACTATATAAACTATTTGGAAAAATAGGCAGAAGAGTCCCTACAAAACTTCTTTTATGACACAAATGTGGTGCTGATACTTAAAACAGAAAGAACTAATACAGAGAAAGAAAATTATAGACCAATTTCCCTAATGAATATGGATGCAAAGATTTTGAACAAAATAATAGTAAGGCAATAGTACAGCAGTATATTATAAGGATTATACACTGTCACCAGGTGAGATTTATATCAAGAATGCTTTCTCAATAAGGGGGGAGGGAAAGGGAGACAGAGCATTTGGAACTTAAAATTGGATTAAAAACAACAGTTGGGGTGGAGCCAAGATGACGGCATAGATGAAGGAAAACTCCTTGAGCTCCCCCTATAACCACCTCAAATACCTATAAAATATGACTCTAAACAAACTTTAGGGCTACAGATTGAACAAAGTGACAGAGAGAAACAAACCTCCCGCCGAAGACAGGCCAGCAGGAAGGGTTTATCTCAGTGAATTACCAACCCATAAATGCCAAAGACAAGGTGAGAGTTCTGTGTGGACTTTGTGGGAACGGGGTTCTGGGAGTGTGGTCCAGCCTTGGCTCCTTGAGGGAGAAGCGGCTGAGGTGTGGCCACCGCAGCCACAACCTGACTGAAGAAGATAACACCTTAAAAAATAGACTAACTCAAATGGCAAAGGAGGCTCAAAAAGGCAATGAGGAGAAGAATGCCTTAAAAAGCCAAATTTGCCAGATGGAAAAAGAATTGTGAAAGCTCACTGAGTAGAATCATTCCTTCAGAATTAGATTGGAGCAAATGGAAGCTAGTGACCTTATGAGAAATCAAGATGCTGTTAAGCAGATCCAAACAAATGAAAGAATAGAAGGCAATGTAAAATATCTCATTGGAAAAACCACTGACCTGGAAAATAGATCCAGGAGAGATAATTTAAAAATTATTGGACTACCTGAAGGCCATGATCAAAGAAAGAACCTAGAAATCATCCTCCAAGAAATTCTCAAGGAAAACTGCCCTGATGTTTTAGAACCAGAGGGCAAAATAGAGGTTGTAGGAATCCACCAATCACCTCCTGAAAAAGATCCCCAAAAGAAAACTTCTAGGAATATTATAGCCAGGTTCTGGAGTTCCCAGATCAAGGAGAAAATATTACAAGCAGCCAGGAAAAAACAATTTGAATATTGTGAAAACGCAATCAGGATAACTCAGAATCTGGCAGCTTTCACACTGAGGGATTGAAGGGCTTGGAATATGATATCCCGGAAGTCAAAGGAGCTGGGATTAAAACCAAGAATCATGTACCCAGCAAAACTGAGTATCATGTTTCAGGGAAAAATATAGTCATTCAGTAGAATAGAGGACTTTCAAGCATTCTTGAGGAAAAAAAGAGAGTTGAATAGAAAATTTGACATTCATATACAAGAAGCATGAAAAGGTAAACAGAGAAAAGAAATCATAAGGAACTTATCAAAGATGAACTATTAACATTCCTACATGGAAAAACAATAATAGTAACTGATGAAACTTTTCTCAGTATGAAAATAGTTGAAGGGAATAGAAATATATATATACAAATATATCGGAGGGTATATGGGCGTATGAATACATATGTGAATGTGTGTATATATGTTTACAGGAATACATAGATAGAGGGCACAGGACCAATTTAACAGGAAGGGATGGTACTTAAAAGGTGAGAGAGAAATATAATGAGAGGAGATGGGGAGAGACAGAATGGGGTAAACTATCTCATATAGAAGAGGCAAGGGAAAATAGTTACAATGGAAGGGAAGAATAGGTAGGCAAAAGGGAGTGGATCAACCTTATTCTCATTGAATTTGGCTTGGGGAGGGAATGACATACACACTAAATAGGATATTTCACCCTACAGGAGAGTAGAGGGGAAGGGGATGAGAGGGGGGATGATGGAAGGGAGGGCAGGCTGAGGGGGAGGGAAGCTGGAAGCACCCACTTTTGAAAAGGGATGGGATCAAAGTAGAGAATAGAACAAGTGGGAGGTGGGATAGGAGAGAGGGAAATGTAATCAGTGTTTTACAATATATCTACTATGGTAATGTTTTGCATTAGCTGCACATGTACAATCTATACTGAATTGCTTATCTTTCCAGTAAGGGTGGGTGACAAGGGAGGAAGGGAGTGAATCTGGAATTCAAAGGTTTAAAATCAAATGTTTAAAAATTATTATTATTTTACATGTAACTATGAAATAAGATATATAGGCATTGGGACATAGAGATCCACTGTGCCCTACTGGAAAGTCAGAGGGGGTATGGGGGAAGATATGGGAGAGAGCAGATTGGAGGAGGGGATATTCAGTGGGATTACTGTTTTGGCATGGTGGGTAGGGGAAAATGGGGAGAAAGTTTGTAACTAAAAATCTTGAGTGAATGATGTAAACTAAAAAATAAAAAATGTATTTAAAAAGGAGTGCCATGTCCCCCAGACAAATATTTCCACTATGTGATGTCTCTTACAAAGCAATCATAATATTCAAATCAAAGAAACTCCAACCCTTTAGTATTGGATATGCATAACATTCAAGGATCAGTCCCAGCTATCAATTGCCCAGCTTTATAATACATTTAAAGAATTATAATATTTAAAACTTATGAACATAGCAACATCAGAAAACAGTTTTAAGAGCAATTAAAATATAAAATAGAAGTTATTATTATCAATCCAATAACATTAATATAGTTGAATTCATTCAAATCATTTGCATGGAAAAGATGTCACCATCTGTGTATCTCTCAATTTTGACATTCCATGCTGAATACATCCAAAGCCCTAGTGCAGAATGTTTAAAAGTCAGTTTTAAGTAAAAAAAAATTAAATAAAACCATTGCTCATCAATTACTATCCACAGCCTACATGAATTGTGCAATGGATAATTGTTCAACTAATGTATGAAACCCAATGTCCATATGAGCTTAAATTGAACACTCCTAAAGATGACCCATGATTCCAATTTCCTTTTCTCATTTGTAATGCCAGCACAATATTCACAGTGCCAATGGCTACTGTGAACATGTTGGCATTGTGCTCAATCACAAAATATAACAGACTCTCCATATAGAAGACAGAAGCAAAAATATTTAGTTGGGATTGTTCAATTGTGCTAGATGCAGCTAGATGACATGGCTAAAAACCAAATCCCAACGCCAGGAAACTGAATCCATCATAACAACATAGAAGTTAATACACAATGCATCAGAGAGCCATACCATCCTTTAGCCTTCCTACAAACAAACATTTATGCACAGGTCTAGCTGTTGCAGCAGGTGGCAAACACTCCCAAGCCTTGTTGTCTCCCTTGGATATGTCCTCTCTTCCCTCCAGCTCTACCTACTCTGACTCCCATCTTCCTGTGGGCTCTGCTCTACCCTTCAGCAAACTCCTCCACCACAGGCTCTGTGTGATTACATCAATCCTGTTAGGGGGCAGGGAAGATCTACAAATCAGAGAAGGTCTTCAAATTTCCTTAGGCTTATTAAGGGGCAGGAAAGATCTTCAAATTCCTATTACAATTACTCCATTCTATACCAAGATGCCAGCATCTATCTGGGAATTAAGCTTCACATTTATTAGAAACCCCCCAATATCTCCCTGCAAAGGAAATGTTTTTTTTTTTTCATTTGGTATCTTGTCCCCATTTCCAAGAGCTTCCATGTCGTCTAGCTGCATTTAGTTAGCACAACTGAACAATCCTAACTAAAATCTCGCCTTCTTTGGGAAGCTGTTCCCGACCCCTCTGAATTGCAGTGTATTTTCTTTGTTATTTTTTCCTGTTCATACTGTTTGTAGCTTGCTTTGCATATGCTTGTTTGCCCATTGTCCCCCCCAGTACATTATAAACTCCTTGAGGGCAGGTGCTATCTTTTGCATCTTTTTGTATCCCCAGTGCTTAGCCCAATGCCTGTTTTATAACAAATGCTTCAATATTTATTGACTAACTGCTTACATTGGGAAGATTCCTATTTCTTTTTAAACTGAATCCAATTTTTCTTTCTTTTCACTTAAAGTTTAATAAGATATTCTGAAAGAGGGGGTGGAAAGCTCCTGTCAGCATTTAACCTTAAAACAACAGTCAAACTGTGATGTTTGGAAGATCTGTTCCAATTTTACTTTGCCAGGTTTTCAGCACTTACTAAACAAAATAAACTGTTTTCCAAAAAAAGATTCCTGTAGCTGTCAAAGAGCTCATTCTCGCCCCCTCTTCTTTTCTTTTTTTCCTTTTAGAGTAGACGGCTTCAGCAAGATTTCGAAAATACCTAGAGTTATCTTGGCTGTAACAATTCCACTTTTCAGAACCTATCAGGTTTTAGGATTACATAAGATTTACAAACAGCCAGAATGTTTTCTGTGGAGGGAGGAGTACCTCAAAATTTTACCTTTCTGTTGTAGCAGACCACATGTCCATGATGTTAGAAATGAGACCTGACATGTCAGACTGAGCCAGAGCACAGGACAGGGTCTGAAAAAAGATTCTAAAGATCTCAAACAAATCAATGGAAAACCAATCAGACTCTGACAGACAGAGATGGCAACTTGGGCTTATCCTCTGAGAAAATCAGAAGGCAACAGAACCTCAATAGAAGAAGCCTGTAGCTTCATGAGAAGGCTAATATAATGTCAACAGTATTAGAGAGATTGAACTGAAGCAATATCAGAGACTGCCAAGGCTTGAGAGGTTATGAGAGGAAGGCAACTGTTTAAACCAGAAATACAAGAAATCAGACAGATTGGGTTTGGACAAAGGAAGCTGATTTAAGTAGGATAATCTTAGATCAAGGAGTCCACAGGTTTCAAACCAGGACACATGTCAAACCTATATACTAATTAATATAAGGAAATTAGTATCCAAAGGTAAAGTCATACTTTTTTTAAAATTTTAATTCAGGCAGCCAAACTTCATCAAGACTGTACTTAGTAGGGAAGCTAGGTGGTACAGTAGATAGAGTACCAGCCCTGGAGTCAGGAGGACCTGAATTCAAATTTGACACCAGGCACTTAACACTTACTAGATGTGTAACCCAGGGCAAGTCACGTAACCCCTATTGCCTTGCCAAAAAAAGAAAATCTCTTTGCCCAGGAATTCAATGTGGAAAGACCCAGGTTCCCCCCCCATCCCCCAACTTCTACCCTCTCCTCCCATACTCATTGGAGTCAGAAAGTGACGTTTACCAGAGTTATGGCCCTGCCAATTGTTGAACTGATTCACTTCTCTGACTTTCTGGCTTAACCAAGACATCATTATAGATTAGTTACACTTTCATGAAAAGGGAGACTCTCAAACCCAGACAGAGTCTTTAGGTCATAAAGAAGTTCCTTTTCTCTGGTTGAGCAAAGCTGATCACTTTTTATATTTTTTTGGAAAAAGAAAACCAAATGAGGGTGGTATAAAATTATCTGGGAGAGAGAGGGACAAGGTTAACAGATCAATCAGGGTAGGCAATGTTGGTAGAGTCAATGAAGCTCAGTGACCAAGTGGGGTGTAGGAATATTCTGAGAAAGGTAACATCAATGCATACTGAGTAGAACAAGTTGGACACATACTTTTATATTGTTCTTCCTAGAGACACTGAAGTTTCTCATGGGAATGAGATTTTTCCTATAAAAAGGCATGTGTAGTAATACCAAATGTAGAAGTACAATAAAATAAGATAGGCCTAGAATATTGACTCTACATCTCTTCTAGCTCTAAATTTATGATTAAATTAAACAAATATTTATTAAGTGCTTATTATTTGCAAGGTAGTGGATCTACAAAGATAAAACTAAAGTTGTCCTATACAAAGTTTATATTCTATTGAATAAGGTGAGTGGGGAGCACAATATGTACAGAATATACAAATAAACACAAAATTGTTATTGTTCAGTTGTTTTTGACTCTTCATGACCCTATTTGGGATTTTTTGGCAAAGATACTGGAGTGATTTGTTATTTTCTTCTCTATCGCATTTTACAGATAAAGAAACTGAGGCAAACAGGGTAAATTGACTTGCCCAGGGTCACATAGTTAGTAAATGTCCAAGGCCGGATTTGAACTCAGGTCTTCCTGATTCAAAGCTTTGAGCTCTCCTCACTGTGTCACCTAACTGCCCAAACACACACACAAAAATACAGCATTGTTTCAAATGTAAGAGAGCATTAAGAACTGGAGGAATCAGGAAAAACCTCACATAAGATTTGGCACATGAAGTGTCTTAAACAAAGTAAAAGTTCCAGGAGGTAGAGATGAGGAGGACACTCTAGACAGGAGAACAGCTGTGCAAAGGTACCGGAGGTAGGTTGACATGTACAAGGAATAGCTAGCAGGCCAGTTTGGCCAGAATCAAGAGTGAATAAAGGAAAAGAATATGTAATAAGAGAAGTAGGTGGGAGTCAGAATGCAGAAGATTCTAAATGTTAGATTGAGAATTATGTAGCTTATCTTAAAGGCAAAGGAGATCTTTGAAGATTTTTGAGTATCTGGATCAGAGTAACATGATTAGAAGGTATTTTAGGGATGTAAATTTGGCGACAGTGAGGTGAGTGTATTGGAGAAGGAAGAGATTCATTTAGGTCTCCCCTCAAACACTCATTACATCAGCAAGGGTTTATTGAATGCCAAGTACTGTGGGGGATTCAGAAGTATAAGACCTAGACCCTGACCTGAAGGAATTTACAATCTAGTTGGGGAAATGAATCAGACACATGCAACCATGCTGATAAATATATAAAAAAAGATATAATGGCTACAAAGTGCTAAGCTTTATAGTAGACTATAAATGCTGTAATTTCAGAAAAATCACAGAAACCAAGAAAATCTGAGTCATATAATCTACATCCAAACATATAAATGAACACATCATATCACACAGGAAAAACAGGAAGACATTTGGTGTCTTGTTTTGATTTTTGTAAAAGTCAAAGAACAATTAAAACTTTTTAAAAAAAGTTCATGTATTTCTTTTTATACAACCTTTATTTCCCAATCCCTTTATATCCCAATCTTTATTTCCTCCCATCCCTTTCCTACCAGAGCTATCCCTTCTGACAAAGAAAATCACACTTGTGTGACATTAACTGATGTATCAACCAAGTTAAATGTAAACAGTGTTCCACAGCCATAGTCTCTTAACTCTAGAAAGAAGAAAGGGGGATTGGTGGAACTGTGAAATAACCCAATCATTTTGGAGAATAATCTGGAATTATGTCATTAACATAATATGTTATATGTCATTAACATAAACATGACATACTTAATTATGTCAGAGTTAA
Source organism: Petaurus breviceps papuanus (assembly GCF_028583685.1). NCBI lineage: Eukaryota > Metazoa > Chordata > Mammalia > Diprotodontia > Petauridae > Petaurus > Petaurus breviceps. Next base: position 10,070,332 of record NW_027187376.1, on the reverse strand, counting down.
CATTACCAGGTCTGTTCCCAAGGTGATCAGAGAAAAAGGAAAAAGACCTATATGTTCTAAAATATTTATAGCAGCTCCCTTTGTGATGACAAAGAACTGGAAACTGAGAGGATACCCAGCAACTGATGAATGACTGAATAAGTTGTGGTATGTGATTGTGATGGAACACCATTGTGCTGTAAGAAATGCTGAGCAGGTTGATTTTAGGAAAACATGGAAAGACATACCTGAAATAATGAAGAATGAAATGAGCAGAACCAAGAGAACATTGTATACAGTAACAGAAATATTGTTTTAAGAGTAAATGTGAATGACCAAGCTATTTTGAGTTACATGAATATTCAAATCAACTACAAAGGACCTATGAAGAAAGATGCTACCCAGCTGCAGAGAAATAACTGATACATTAAATTGTATTGTAAAATTTCACACACACACACATATCTGTGTCAAATGTTGGCCTTCTTAAGTGCAGGGTTGGGAGGGAGGGAAACAGCTTAGAACTCAAGTGTAACAAAAATTTTTTTAAAGAAAGAAGAATAGCAATATGTAATATAATAATAAATAATAATATAGTATTATAGCAAAATACAAAAATTTTATTTGGTAGTTCTGTAGAACAGCAGCAATTTTACCCAATTTTGTTTTGGTGGTAACTAATGATCTTCCTTTCTATCCTTGAGATGAAATTTGTTTCATAACCCCAGGATAGCCAATATAATTTACTCTTCCCCCTCCCCCTTTTCATATAGTTTCTATGATTTTCTTTTATTTTTATAGAGGGAACAAGGTGGTATAGTAATAGAGTATTGGACCTGGAGTCAAAAAGTTGACGTTGTTGTTCAGTTGTTTCAGACTCTTTGTGACCCTGTTTGGGATTTTCTTGGCAAAGACAATGGAATGGTTTGCCATTTCCTTCTCCAGCTCATTTTATAGATGAGGAAACTGGGAAAACAGCAGTAAGTGACCTGCCCAGGGACATACAGCTAGTAAGTGTTTGAGGCAGGATTTGGCCTTAGGTCTTTCTTATTCCAGGCCTAATGCTCTACCCACTGTGCCACCTAGCTTCCCTGTGACATCAGAAAGACCTGAATTTGGAGTGCCCACCAGAAATTATACACTAGAGCCCCTTTAAACCTGCTAGAGGGGACTCCTACTGGATTCCTTGGAAACCACCTAATAGGCTCCAATAGTAAAGAAATGTTTCACCTGTGTTGCTAAAACATGCTACAGATTCCCACGGATTCAGGTCTGTTTATGTTTGTATCCAAGGCTTTGCTAAGGAACTATGGCTTTGCTTCAGTAGAAATAATACTAAGGCTTTGTTTCAATAGGAATAATACTGAGAATGTTTTGCCTCAATAGACACAATGCTAAAGACATTGTACCCCTTAGAAACATATTCTGTTGCTAGCAATCACATTGTCTATAAAATTATGTCTAACAGAAAGCTCGAAGCTGTCTTTTGGTCTGAGAGGCAGTCCCGGCTGGTTAATAAACATTCCTATCAAATTATAATTGGCCTAGATGTCCTGTTATATCTCTGTGTTCATTACAAATTCAAGTCTAGCCCCAGATATTAATTAACTGTGTGACCCCAGGCAAGTCACTTAACAGCTGTTAGTTGCCTCATCTATAAAACTGGGATGGTAATAAGCCTACTTCCCAGGATTATTGTAGGGGTTAAATGAGATAATATTTGTAAAGCATTTTTACAAACCTTACTTTTTTTTTTTACAAACCTTACCTTACTTTTACAAACCTTTTTACAAACCTTAAAACACTATATGAATGCTGTTATAATATACTCTTTAAAAAATATTAAGGCTTACTGTAATAATATCAAGGCTCCAATATGTGTAGATTATTCTCATAAAAATATTATTGAGTTAAGGAGGTAGGTATGCAGTTCAACAGGCTTCCATTAAAAACAGAGTAATTCACTACTTTGACACTCAGACGGATCTGTGATCTCATTGATAGGGATACTTCCTTTAATTGTGCAGACATACACCTTCTTAACTCATTACTCTTGTCCATAACTTCCTCTAAATCCTTAAGAAAATGTCCACTCTACATGAAGGGGACCTTCCTCTAGATATTTTGACCTTCTGTGGCCACATGGGGGCCCATGGCATGCCCATATATTATTATTTTTACTACATAAGAGGCAGACTTCCCTTTATAATTATACATCTTTTTGATGATAACTTTTATTCATCCTTTGGTGCACAGTCCTGCACTGTAATATGGTGCAGCCTATTCCCACTCACCATTTGTCTCTCTGTTACCCTTTGGGTGACTCATGACTAGTTTTGTGTCATCCAAAGCTAGTCTGAACAATAGGCAGTCTTAATCCACAAGGCTTTTTTTCCTGTGTGAAAGGTTTGACAAGATTCTTTTGAATGATTATGAATCTCATTTAGACCTTGAAGTTTTCCAGGGCTTGATATATTCAGCACAATGTTATCTGCAAATTAAAGTACACAAAGGCACTTATCTTCTGTAGGGAATCTCTGTTCTGACTCTAGACTCTGAATCTGGACTCTGAGCTGGACATTCTCCATGACTGTAGCAATATTGTTAGGTGAGAATCTGAAGTTCTGTTTTGTTTTATTTTATTATCAGAGGATTGTTGAACAAAATTATCTCTGATTTTACTCCTCCCAAGGAAACTTTTATGATTTTGGCATATCCATTGGAGACATATTTTTGGAGGAGAGGCCTTGAGACAGTATTTTGTTCTATTTAATCAAATTCTGCTAAATAGTCAAGCCTTTTTGAAGACCTTCCCATTCCCCTCTAAAAATTTAATCAAGGTTGCCCTAAATATGTAGATTGTTCTCATAAAAAATTAATACATTGGAAAAGTAGTGTCAAATCTGAGTCACAGAGGTTATGCTACTCTGAAAAATAAAATATCAGAGTGCTCACAGAAGCAATGTCCCAAATACTAGCTTCAACAAACAAAACAAATAACCAAAAACTATGCAACCACTGTTAACTCTGAAAATATTAAAGAGCCCATACGGGAAGAATTAACAGTAGTCATAAGCAAAAAGCTTTCTTTCTTTTGTTGCAGGAGGGAAACTAGACACATGCTGAGGTCCACTCTGATACTGAGGAAACTTGCTTTAGCGACTCCAAACCTTAATGTGCATAGCAATGACTACACCAGAGGTTCCCAAACTTATTTGGCTCATGCTTCCCCTTTTCAAAAAAAATTACTTAGCACCCCCCGGAAATCTACTTTATTTAAGCTTTTAGCTTTTTTTTTTTTAATTTGCATCATTTAAAAAATATAAAATATATATATTTTAAAATGGCACATCTTAAATTTAACGATTTGTTGTAAATTTGTGGGTTTTTTTCCTGCATTGAAATTTTGATTATGCAATATTGCATCATGCAAATATATGGTATCATACTGTAAAAACTCATTACACATACATATTCCTGCCCATGCATGCTGGACATCCTGACAATGCGTAACATTCTCACCTGCTAACACTTTCTTGTTAAGATCTGTTGGTGAACTTGATCTCTGAACCGTTATAACTTGCATTTTGTGTGTTTATTTGGAAAATAATGTAATCACTACAACTTGAACTCTGTTACACAGTTGAAACATGTATGAATGATTTTTCAAAATTTTCTTCTCTTTTTTTCTTATGCTTGTACTGCCACCGTATTTTTATTCAACATCCCCCAATTGCACCTAATGCTATTACCACCCCCCCCCCATCATTCCAGTGCCTGCCCTCTCCCTCCCCCACCAGGAAGTGTACCACCCACTTTAGGAATCTATGGACTACACAGTGAGCTATAACTGTGACAATGAGGGGAACAGCAACAATGAGACAAGTTTGATTCATAGCAGGGCTTCCTGATGGGAATATGATTCCTGCAGGTATTTGTCAGAGTTTAGGGACTACCTGAGACTGGTGGAGGAATTCTGGGATTTTGCTGTGGCAGAATTACACTAGAGCATAAATTCAAAGGATCATTGTTATGCCAAGCTTGGGGCACAGCTTTCTTGCTAGCCCTTAGCTCTGGAAAACAGGATGTCTTCTTATAATAAAAAGAGAGGAGTAAAACAAGAGGGGAGAGGTCTTGTCATGGGGATCCTGACAGTAGGCATATGACTCTACAGTTATTGATGTGTCCTTAATTGCTTTTTTGGTAGTAAGAATGTCCATGAATTTTTCCAATCATTGAGCATTCTGTCTTCTATTAGATTGTTTGAGAATTAATCTCTCAAAGACTTCAAAATTGTGTCACTCCACCACTGGCCTCCTCCAAGTATATTTGTCCAAATACAGTTACTATTCACATCCTTTCTTTTAGTGACATTCACTTTCCTCATGTAACACATCAAGTCTGGTGACATTTGGGTCCAAAAGTGGTGGTGCCAATGAGAAACATTATAGAAATCATGACAGACCTTTTCCATTGGTTGTCCCCTAAGTTTCATCCTTAAGTGCTCTCTCAATGACATGGCTCATTTGGATCCTCAGCTAAGCTTTCTGTAAAACTGTCTTTCTTTCTTTCTTTTTTTTTTTTTTAAAGCAATTGGGGTTAAGTAACTTGCTCAAGGTTACACGGCCAGTTATTTCTGGGTGGGTGCTAAGTGTCTGAGCCTGGATTCAATCCCCAGGTCATCCCGACACTGGGGCCAGTGCTCTTACTCGCTGTGCTACCTGGCCGCCCCAAAACTGTCTTTCTTTCTGCTGCTTGTTGATTTTTTATGAAGCAAATTGCTTATAATAGCTAATTTCTACATGAAGTTTTTACAAATAAGACATGGAGTAGTTTTGTTGTGTTTGCTTGCTTTAAAAAGGTAAGGGATGATACAAAACTTTAAAACATTTTGAATTGATAGATTGTTTTTACATATCTTTCCAGAAAACTATCACTTTATAATAAAGAATAAAAAAGAGAAGTCAGTAATGCCTTTGGCTGCCATATGTCTCTACTTGACAAGATGAAGTATCTGCTATCTAAGGCACTTTTGGGGCTCTTTTGGTCTCTTTCAATCAATGATCAATCAATCAACAAGCATTTAGTTAAGTCCCTACTGCTGGGCACTGTAAGACAAAAATGAAATAGTTCCTGCCTTCAGAGAACTTATATTCTATATGTACATGAATAAATATATCAAAATATGTTTTATGGTACCATCCTTTTTGTGCGGGGACAATTTGGTTACTGAAAGGGTAAGAAAAAGAATATCTGGGCAAAGAAAAATGATAAAAAATCAACTTGTAAAAAACATTTCTCAGATATATCTCTTGATTATCTTTATTTATTTATGTGTTTATTTATTTTTATGTTTATTTATGTGTTTAGTCATTCTCCAATTGATGGGCATCCCCTTGATTTTCAATTCTTTGCACAAAAAGAACTGCTATAAATAGTTTTGTACATATAGATCCTTTTCAGATATATCTCTTCTATAAGTCTCCTTCTTTCTTCTGTCGCTGCCACTACCTTGTTGCAGGGCCTCATCACCTCATGCCTGGATCATTGCAATAGGTTGCTGCTTGATCTCCATGCTTCAAGTGTCTCTGCACTCCAGTCCATTTTCCATTCAGCTGTTAAATTAATCCTTCTAAAGTACATGTCTGACCATATCACCTCACCCCACCCCACGTCTACCAAACAAACAGCAGTGACTCCATTTGTCTCCAGGATTAAATATTAAATCTTTTGTTAGGTTTCAAAGTCCTTTATTAACTGGCCACTTTATACCTCTCCAATATTCTTACACTTTACTCTGGTGACACTGGCCTCCTTGCTGTTGCTTCCATAAGACCCCCCATCTTCTGTCTCAGAGTATTTTCACTGGCTGTTTCCCATGCCAGGAATTCTCTCCTTCCTCATCCCCACCTGCTGGCTTCTTTGGCTTCCTTCAAGTCTTAGCTAAAGTCCCAGTTTCTGCAAGAAGTCTTTCCTACCCCTTGATTGTCCTGCCTTCCTCCTGACACATAGTTGTTTGTATGTTGTCTCTCCCATTAGACTGAGCTCTTTGAGATTAGGCATCGTTGTTTGCCTTTCTTTGTTTTCCCAGTACTTAGCATAATGCCTGCCATGTACTAGGTGCCCAATACACCTAGTTGACTATGGCTAGTGTAACAGCAAGCACCCTTGAATGCCTAGGATGACCTGCCAGTGCAGGTTCTTTGATCTACTTTTCTAGGAAAGACGGCTCAAAAAGGGGTTAACCGTCCTACTTTTAATTATATTCACCAGTTCAGGGAAAAGGTCAGCACCCTGCATGTCAGAGAAAATACAAGCAGAGAAATTAGCATGAAGACCAAAGGACAGGACTTTGACTGCCCGAATCAAAGCAACATTGCTATACTCTTTATATACACCACTGGATGGAGAGAGCCTTTGCATCTGAGCAGTGTATGTGTGTGTGTGTGTGGGGGGGGGGGGTGTTCCTGAACATACAGCTACTCAGAGTGTAGACCAGAAAATCAAACAGTCCTTCTCATAAGTAAAACCTCAAAGCAAAATATTAACCTCCAGAATATACAACAAAACCTCAGCATCTGATTGGCTGAGTGTCGAGGAGAAAATCCTCATGTCCCAGCACTTAACTGGAAAATTCCAGAAGCCAAGAATGTGATTAGCTCTGGGTCAGGGCTTTATGTGCCTATTAAGAGGCAGGGAAGATCTTCAAATTCCCTTAATGTTACAACTATGAATGTAAAGTTTTAAGAACATCCATAGACTGACTTAAGGATTAATTAGAGAACTGGTCCTCAGATGTTGTACCAAGAGAACCTGTTTAAAGACAGAGCAGTGATCAAGGCAACTTGCCTGGCTGTAGGGCACTGTTGTCCATAAAGCTTATTTGTATATGGCTGTTTTTAGAGTTTTGAAGTTTATAGAGATAGGAACTGGACCTGTGATTTCACTGGAAAAGGAAACTCCCAGGTGAGGAAAATCCTTCTACCAGTTTAGGTTGGCAAATTAGTTATTTGCCTAAAGCCCTGAGAGATTAAGTGAATTGCCCAGGATCATGTAGACAGTATGTGTATGGAATATAATAAATATTTATTTTTATATTTAAATATAATAAATAAATTTTAAAAATTTTAAACCATTGCTCCTATCTTCGTTCTTCCATTAAAGTTACTCAGGATATGATGATTTAACCTGGAGGGTTTTACCTAGTCTTCTACAAATTTTTACCTCCTCATTTTCTGCAAAATTTGTTGGAACATAAGCTTCTTTTATCTTCATGATGGTTTTTTTGGTAGATATTATTATGAGCACTACAATATGAGTTGATCAAATCTTGAAAACATTTTTTGTTGTCTCTGGAAATACAGTAAAACCAACCCCTTAAATGCCTTTATTCATCTATTGAAGGAGAGCCTGTGAACCATCCTTTTATTTAGTTGTACTTTTCCTTTGTCTTCTGTCTTCATTTATAAAGAGAATATTACTGTTGATATGATTCAGCCCCTTCAGTATTTTTTTTTTTGCTTTTTGGAGGGCAATTGGGGTTTAAGTAACTTGCCCAAGGTTACACAGCTAGTTTTGTGTGTGTGTGTGTGTGTGTGTGTGGTGGGGGGAGGTGTGGGTGTTTTAAGTGTCTGAGGCCAGAACCAAACTTGGGTCCTCCTGACTCCAGGGCAGGTGCTTTACTCACTGTGCCACCTAGCCGCCCCTCATAGTATTTTCATTAGCTAGAAATTTCTCATTCAAAATTCCAACAGTTAAACTAATGCTTGTGATATGGCACAAAGCTATGTGGGGAGCACCTTCTGCCCCCTTTTCTGCCACTCTACTTCTAGTACTAAGGAATTAGAAGGGAGTGGCACAGAAATGAAACACATTTTGTGATTTTCTTCATTTTATTTCATAGAAATTACTTCTGCATCAATTTTTTTCATTCCTATGGAGACCTTAAGACCTAGGAAATTTGTGACAGATGGAGATAGAGAAAGGAATGGGAAATGCTACTGGAGGGGGAAGGAACAGGCATTTTTATAGGGTTTTCTCTGAATTAGGCACTGCACCAAGCACTTTTTACAATATTGTTTCTTTTGATCTTTACAACAACCCTGAGATGGAGGTGTTATTATCACCCCCATTTTAATAGTTGAGAAAACTGAGGCAAATACAGATTAAGTGACTTGCCTAGGGTCACACAGTTAGTAAATGTTTGACTCCAGGCCCAGTGCTCTATCTACTGCTTCATCAACTGCCTCGCTGGGAAGTGAAACTGTTCTCATCCTTTTAGACAGTTAGAGACCAGTGGAAGCTGTCTTGCCCTTAGCACGCTGGGAGTCAGGAAGCTATGCCATGGAAAAGTCTGACATGATCTGAATGATCTGAACATTGCTGCCTTCATTGCTTACTTCTTGCCTTCTTTCCTCTGACCTTCCTACTCCAGGCTTCCATGAGAGGGCAATAATGAGTAGTCAGAGACCAGAACACATGAAGATGTGCATAGACCACGCCCAGGAACAGCCAAAAGCTACAGCTCCATGACAGCAAGGTGACCAGAAGTCAGTGCAACCAGAAGTTTTTGATCTGGGAGCACGGACAGGCCCCAGCCATCTCAAGGAGACAAGATCCAGGGTTCCCAAGACTTCCAGTCAGTCATTGTGAATCATATTGAGCTGATAGCTTGGGAAAAAAAGCAAAACAAAACTATTCTCCCCACTGAATTCCCAGTTTTTCTTATTTCTTATCTGTGATTCTGAGATGGGGAGTACACACCCATCCCCCAATTTCTTTACCTTAGCTGTAGGTGAGTCTGGTCAGAATATCCCTTCAGCTCCACTCAAATACCAGAGAGGGAAACTTTGGGAGAATATCCAGAAGGTGGCTGTAAGTAGCAGCTTCTTATTATTTGCCTACCCCCCTCAAGGATCCCTCCACTATCCTCCCATTTCCAAAAATCTAAACACCCTTCTAAACACCTCTTTTACCTATTCCCTCAACCTCCCCTCTAAAGATCCCTCCCTTGTCCTCTCCACTCTCCCTTTGCCCCTACCATTTTATTTCTTCTGAATTTAGAAGACTTTTATACTCTTCTAAAAATATATGTATGTATGTATGTATATTGTTCCCTCTTAAATCCATTTCCAATGAAAGTAGGTTACCAGAACTACTAGCCCTCCTCCCCCATCTAATTCCTCTATAGTGATTCTTCCTCTTGAACCTCATTTACTCATTTGTATAAAATAATTACTTTTTTTTAGCTGTTCCTAAATGGTTTTACTTTTTGAACTTATGTCATCCTCAAGTTTGCCCCAATCTTTCTTATGAGCTACCCAATTATTAATAAGAGTCTTAGATTTTTATATAGATTTTATTTTATATAGATTTATATAGATTTTACATATAGAAAAAAGCAAACAGTTTGTCCTTATGAATCCCTTATAATCAGTATGTACCTTATATTTCTCTTGATTCTTGTAGGTCAAATCTTCTATTAAGTTTAGGATTTTTTTCAATGAAGTCTTGAAAGTCTGAAAGTTTATCAAATGTCTATTTTTTTCATTCAGGATAATACCAGGGTATTGTAGCACCAATGCAACATCCACAGTGCCAAAGGTGACTGTAAATATGCTGGCATAGTGCTCAATCACAAAATATAACACACTCTCTATATAGAAGACAGAAGCAAAACCTTTATTCATACACCAGCAAACTGAATCCCCAAACCAGAAAGCCAAATCCATCATAGTAGCAAAGAAGTTAATAAACCATAACACCACAGAGAGCCACACTATCCTTTAGCCTTTTCACAAACCAATATTTATTCACAAGCCTAACTGTCTCTCTCAGATGTGGCCTCTCCTCCCTCCATGTCTAACTGCTCTGACTCCCAGCTTCCTGTGGGCTCTGCTCCGTCCTTCAGCAAACTCCTCCTACCATAAGATCCATGTGATTACATTCAACCTATTAGGGGATAGGGTATATCTTCAAAGCAGAAAAGGTCTTCAAATTCCCCTAAGCTTAAGAGGAAGGGAAGATCTTCAAATTCCCATTACCATTACAGGTATGATATCTTTGGCCAAAGCCCAGTTCTTTTGCTCTTTGATATGCTGTGTTCCAATACTTGTGGTCCTTTAATGTCTCTGCTGCTAGGTCTTGTGTAATTCTAACTGTGGCACCATGATATTTAAATTGTTTTAATCTTGATCCTTTTAATGTTTTATCCTTGAGTTGGGGGTTTTGGAATTTGACTTATGATAGTTCTATGAGTTTTCCTCATAGGATCTCTTTTAAGTGGTGATCGATGGATTTTTTCTATTTCTACTTTCCCCCCTTATTCTAATGCTTCAGAACAATTTTCTTTAATTATTTGTTATAGTATTTTATCAAGATTCTTTTTTTGATCATAATTTTCAGTTCGCCCAATTATTTTTATATTTTCTCTTCTTGATCTATTATCCAAATCTGTTGTTTTTCTTATAAGATGTTTCATTTTCTCTTCTTTTTTCATTTTTCTTATTTTGTTTAATTATTTCTTGATCTCTTATAATTTCACTGGCTTCACTTTGCCCGATTCTAATTTTCAAGGTGTCATTTTCTTAAGATTCTGTATCTCCTTTTCTATTTGACTTTCTTTTCATACCCTTCTTGTTTTTCTTGGATTATTCTTTTTTTTTTTTAAGTTTTTCCTCCATCTCTGTCATTTTATTTTTTAAATATCTATGAATTCTTTTTGGGCAGGTGACCACTTGACATTACTCTCTGGGGGTTTCTTTACTTTAATACCCTCCTCTGAAGATGAACTCTCTGTTCTCCATAAGTTGTCATCTCTGTTCTCCATAAGAGCTTTCCATGGTTGGATTCTTTTTCCTTTGCACTTTGCCCTAAGGAGATATTTTAACTCTTTTGTGGGGGGAAAATATTGAGAGCTTGGAATTTTCTGATCTTCTCTGCCATCTTCCCAGAATCCTCTTGTGTAGCAGCCTGTAGTCACCAATGTTTGGCCTTTTAAAAACTTTTTTCTTTCATATTATACAGTGTCTCAAAAATTTTAGTTCCATTTTAAGTTTGAATAACATAAATAGATGAAACCTGCATTAAGACTTTTGGGATACCATGTAAGTACATATATATCCTCCATACATATGCATGGATGGATGTATGGGTGCATACATGTGTGTGCATGTATATATACACATGTGTATACATGTGTATGTGTATATGTAATCTGTATGACACAGCATACTAAGGCTTTAATTTTTTTGAATACAGTGGACAGTAAATTGAGAGAAAGAAGAACCAATAAAGTGGGGATTCATGAAGTTTATACAGACTACACATGTAATACTTTAAACATTTTGAAAACAATTCCATTTTATTCCTTGGGCTAATTTTGGACCCTGCCAAGGAGGGTTAATCTAAGCTACTTAGTGACACCATGGGCTTGCAAATGGCTCAGAGCAGCCTAAGTATTTGTACACTAAGTACCCTCTTTTTGGCCAATGGGAATACTGTAACCTATTAGGAAAGCTAACTGACAAGGTTAAGTTGATAGTTCAAGTGGAGTGCCACTTGGTAGACAATTTAGATTTTACATACGTTTACTAGATAATGTGGAGACATGTTTTTTTTCTATAGGCAGAAGGAGCCTACTAATTTAGTTACACAGCCAGGGGTGTGAAGAAGCCAGCTGAACTGGTTCCCTAGCTGAATACATTTTCAGTGTGAGCATTTATACCTCGATTGCTACGAGTCAGGGCTTGATTTCTTATTTTCTTGATTTTCTAGACTTAAGAAAATGATAGGGGAAATGTTAATAATGCAGCTTAAGCTTAAAAGTGTGTCCTGTGTACAAATTTTTTTTTAGAAAGAGCCTCTTGGTAAACATTTACCAGCATACATTTGCATATAACCAAAGGGTCTTGTTTTATGTGTGTGTGTATAGTGGGGGAGAGAGAGGAAGAGTATCATAAGTGTTACATGTGGTTGCATTGACCCACAGAATTCATCACAAATTTGCTACATTACTTGGGCAGCTAGGTGGTACAGCGGATAGAGTGCCAGGCCTGAAGTCAGGAAGGCTTATTTTCCTGAGTTCAAATCTGGCCCCAGACACTTACTAGCCCTATGACCTGGGTACTTTACCCTGTTTACCTCAGTTCTTCAGGTATAAAATGAGCTGGAGAAGGATATGGAACTCCAGTATCTTTGCCAAGAAAACTCCAAATGTGGTCATGAGGAGTCAGACACAAATGGAACAGCAACATAATGTTGCCAGCTTACTGGTCATGAAATGACCTACCCAAACAAGCTATTAATACTGGGAAATGGATAACGGAAACGATGTAGTCATGGACTAGGACTACTTCCTCTATAACTTTCTGTGACACATAGCAGTGAACACAATGAGAAAGCCAATGAACCTAGAAACTAGGCTGGCCAGCAAACATTTGACCTCCTTGCCCAGCACCGACAAAGTGACAAAGACCTAACAATTTAGAATATTGTAAATTAATTTGTAAAGCTTGTGTTCAATAGAAGCACTAGGTGGCAGTAGAGTAGCACATGTTGAAATCGTATGGCCATTTCACAAGATGTGTCTGCTCATCTTTTGGTTGTATTGACTGTTCTTCAACCTTTGGTCTCCTTTTTTTTTCCTATCAGACTGACCTGCAAGTGAACTGAAAATCATTCTTAATACAAGCATAAAATAGAAAACACTGTATAATGGCTTCTCTAACTTATGAAACGAATATCATTCAATTTTACTCAGTTCTTGGCTTCTCCGCATTAGAAGTATATTGGCAGTACAAGCATCTGAATAATTCAGGGAAAGAAAGAACTCCACCACAGAATAACTGAGGGGCTTCGGTTTAATTGCTCTGTGGTAAAATTTGGGCATTCTAATGTGAGTGTGAGAAATGTACATATATATATATGTATATATAAATGAAGAAAAGTCACCTTGTCATATTGTGGCAGCATTATCAAGGTTCAGTAAAGAAGTTTGTAAATGAACTCAATCTTCAGAAAAGTGGCATGATTTGTGCGGCAGTCAGACAAGAGAATGTTACCCTAGGTTCTGTTAATAGATTCATAGTGCCTGGAATGAAGGAGATAATCTCATTGCAGTCTGTTCTGCTCAGACCACACCTAGAGTACTGTGCTAAATTCTGGGTGCAGCATTTTAGGAAGGGAATCAATAAACTGAAACACATTCAGAGGACGGCAACCAGAATGCAGTAAGCTTTGGAGATCATGCCATATTAAAAACTCAGTTACAGAATGTGGGAATGTTTATCTTGGAGAAGGATTAACCTTTAGAGGGAGAGAAAATAGCTGTTTTCAGATATTTGGAGAACTGTGGTGTAAAGGAGGAATTAGATGTATCTTGCTTGACTTCAAATAGTCAATGAATAAAAGTTACCAAGACAGATTTTGATTTGATATAAAATAAATATACCCAACTTCCCAGTTAAAACTGTCCCAAAGTGGAATAAACCTTTGTGAGAGGTAGTGAAATTACCAGAGATTATCCATTAGAAGGCTGAGTGACTCCCTTAGTAGGGTTTAGAGGGAATTCCTGCCCACTTGTAGAATAGACCATACAGTGACTGAGGCAATTTATAATTCTGTGGTTCTGTAATCTCATGAGTAATCTACTCTCTTTTTCTTCCTCTCCTCCTCTTCTTCCTTCTTATTCTATTATTTTCTTGGGTTATAAATAATATTCACATAAGGTTCAAGTATAAATCTCCTATATGTCAATAAATGCTTACTACCCTTAAAAACAAATTACAAAGAACCCCAAAATAAAACAAAACAAAAACCAAATTACAAATAACATATCCCCACTTAATGAAACAATAAACATGTGATTCTGTATCTAAAAATAATTAGGATAATAAAAGTTGTTTTTTTTTTTTATTTCAACAGAAGTAAATAGCACTCACCTTTATGGCATTCATGTAGCCAAGTGAATATCAATGTGCATTTTACATCTCTCCTTCTTTCACTGTTAACTGCATTTTCCTTTAGAAGATTATCAATTACCTGTCCTACTACAAACACTCTGATTTAAGATTGGGCCTGCCAGTCATTGCTACATTAGGTAGAGAAATGAAATGTTTATGAAGTAATCTATATTGTCCTTCTGATCCACAGATTTTGGTAATAGAAAGTTCAGTTTAATGTTTCAATCTAATACATACTATGCCAATTAATCTGGGAGACTGATGTAGGAGCAATGGCTGTTGTGTTCTTTTGCATATCAGACTTTCTAAAGCATAATCATGTGGGTAAAGTAATAGAATTCCATTTTACAGCCCAAGATAAATCAAGAATAATAGGTCAGTCTACTGAGAGCTTTTTCCCCCCAATTGTAGATTTGAAGCAGTTTATACATTTCTAAATAAATCAGATTTCATGACTAAAAGAAGGAAAATTGAGACCTACTTCAAATGCCTTTAAAACCAGGACTTGGAGGAGAAGGATTTAGACTTATCCTTTAAAATTAAAAAATAGACAGGTATGGGATGTAAAAGCAAAATATGGAACTTGGTTGGGACCAACTTTTCCAGATATTCTTAGGCAAAATTCTATTTTTAGGTTCGCTTCTTTATACAGACAATTCAACGATATTCCTGATTGGTTCATGAGAGTTTAATGAATTAGAGTGCTACCTTTAGATTTCTGAATAATACAGGAAAGAGCTATGATTTCAGGAGTGAGAATCTTTCCTCCATCTATTCAAATGAAACATTTTTATGCATTTAATGAATAGTCTTCCTGAGTTTGTAGGGTCCAAAAATTTTGCCCCCTGGTGGTCAGTTTTCTGATATTGACTATAATAAATACAGAAAGTTAGATTAGTTACTTCAATTGAGTACTGACTGGAAATCACTGATACAGTAAAATATGACTGCAATTCATCCAACCTAAAGCCTGAAATATTCAGTTTTTATTTGAGTATTCTGCTTATTTAATTCTAGTTGTTGGAAATTTAAAGGTTTTAAAGGTCCATGAGTTGCCCAAATCTCTGTTAGTAGTTGAAGGTGAGCTTGAAGGTGTATAGAAAATGGAACCAATAGATTCAAAGACTGATCCATCGTTTATGACAATTACGTTGATTTTCTAAATACAGAAATATCGTATGAGGTGTTCAGGGTGGACTAGCAACTCTGCCATGGGGGCTTGATGAGCTCTTTTAAGGGCTGCTCATTCACTTTTATTGTTACTTGGCACTCAGCTCTCACCAGTGGCTCCAAGAAGCTGTGGCATGAGCAGTGGCCATTCCCTGGTAAAATTTCTCAGCAGATGGGTTAAACCAGATTGAGAGTAACCAACTTGCTTCAGACCCATCAGTGAGTCAGGGTGATGTTTACCCCAAGCATGTGAAGACTTCCCTGGTGGAATGGGCAGATGAGAATGATTTGTTCCAACAGCCATGAAGGCAGCTTGGTCATACATCGAAGATGCCCAGGTCATCCATTGCATGCTGGGCCATCACCAGTGGTCTGAACTTTTGTCTTGAGATTGGGCTTCGATGAGTCTGCAAGAGACAGTGAAACTGATGACTTTGTGTAACTCTGCCTCACTTAATTCTAATTCATGTGCAAGTGAAGATGTCATTGGTCCTCTTTGAAATGAAGGATGAACAACTGACTCTGTTCTCCTTACCTCTACCTCTTAGAATTTCTAGCCTCCTTCAAAGCATCAGTTCAAATGCTATCTCCTACTTATTCATCTCTCTACTCCCAACTATTATCCCCTCCCCACAAAATTACCTTATCCTTATTTTATATGTTTTATAGGGATACACGTTCCCCTCAATTGGAGGTAAGTTCCTTGACAGTAGAGATTGTGTCATTGTTATCTTTATATCCCTAGCATCATCCTAGCATAATGTATAATTCACGGTAGTTTCTTAATGCTTGTTGATTAATTGATTGACTGAGGTGGAAGGATTTTGTGAACAGGTTCAGAAAGATTATCAGCCTGCTGCCTTCCCCATTGTCTTACCAGCCCATCCTCTCCATAAGAGGCACTGGGTAGTAAAACAAATGAGACCTATTGTCTTCCTTAATATCAATTATTAATTTCCTATTGATGAGTATCAATAAAGGTGATCACATTTTCTAAGAAGTACAAAGTAATCGACAAGTTATAGCTCATTGCTTCCTCCATCATGCCTGTCAAGCAAAGGTGGCAAGTCCTTTTATCCAAGTTTCTTAGTTGGGAAGCTGAAAAAGGAGAATATTTAGTGATCCTTCCTTGGTTGCACAGTAAGCCAGTAACAGAGATGAATTTTCTCTGATGTGATTTGCCGCTCTAGCCAATAGCCAGATAAAGCAACTAAAAACACCACAACTAACAAAAATCACATTCTCACTTAAAGACTGAGTATCAGTGCTGAAAGGGTGAAAGAGGTCTTAGAAATAATTTAGTACAACCTCTTCATTTTACAGATGAGGAAACAGGCTTGGAGAGGTTAGTTGCTTGTTTGAAGCAGTGCAATTAGTTACTGTCAGATCCTGTTTTCTAGACTGCTCATCCCAGATTTCTTCTTCTTACTCACATATATGATACAAAAAATACTTTTAAAAATTAGCTCTATTAAACAACTACTAAAATTATAAAGGTATAGAAATATTTTTTTTGTCTTTAAAAAATGTGATCATCTTTTGGAATGTTTTAAGTAATAAAAATCTTCCTTAAAATGATCTATGATAAAAGACTAGATTATACACACACACACACATTCTACAAGAGGTCTTTTCTAATTCCCCTAGATGTTAGTGCTGTCCCAATTACCTTGCATTTATTTTTGTATATTTAGTTGCAGATAATAATCTCATTTATGTGAGCATCACACCTCACCAAACCCTGATGTGGTATTCTCTCCACTACCTGTCTTCTCCCAGCTGAAGCCACACATTCCTGAAGTTAGGAATTCTAGTAAATGCCCTCTATGTATCTATCAGGCACTAGGTCATACAAAGACTAAGAATGAAGACAATGTTTTCCATAAGGTTACATTCTACTCAGGAGGACACAATGGATTCACAAACAAAAAACAACACATACAAAATAAATGTAAAGTAATTGGGAGGGCGTGTTAACATCTGGGGGAATTAGGAAAGATGTCTTGCAGAAAGTGGGATTATACCTGAACCTGACAGGGAACATATCAGACATGGGGGATCACGTTCATAAAGGCACAGAAGCTAGAGAAAGAAGAACTTGTACAATGAACAACAAGTAGAGCTTTCTGGATAGAGTATAGAGTGCTTAAGAGGGGATAATCATCCTAGAAAGATGGGCTGAAGCCTTATGTTGAAGGAATTTAAATGTCAAACAGAAGAGTCTGGATTTTATTCTGTGGGTAAGAGAGAGTCACTGAAGTTCCTTTGGCAAGAAAGTGAAAAAAATCAGACAGGTGGCAAGTGGATTGGAGAGAGGAAAGGCTGGATGCAGGAAGACCAATTCAGAAGCTAATGCAATAGTCTAGGTAAAAGGTGATTAAGCTCTGAATTAGGTTGGTTGTTGTATGAATGAGGAGTTGGATTGGATATGAGAGATAATGTGGTGCCATCAATGACTTATGGCAGCCGATTGGTAGTAATGGGCAGTGAATGAGAGTGAAGGATCAAAAATGCCTCCTAGGTTGTGGTCACCCACTAGAAGATAGTGGTGTTTTCAATAGAAACAGGTGTAGTCATAGAGTGGGTCCCATATATGGGTGGCTCAAACGGAGGCAGAATACACCTCACTATCCTCTCTCTCTGTCTCTGTCTCTCTGTCTCTGTCTCTCTGTCTCTGTCTCTCTCTCTCTCTCTGTCTCTGTCTCTCTCTCTGTGTCTCTCTGTCTCTGTCTCTGTCTGTCTGTCTTTCTCTCTCTCTGTGTGTCTCTCTCTCTGTCTCTGTCTCTCTCTGTCTCTCTGTCTCTGTCTGTCTCTCTCTTTGTCTCTGTCTCTGTCTCTTTGTCTCTCTCTCTGTCTCTGTCTCTTTGTCTCTGTCTCTTTGTCTCTGTCTCTCTCTGTCTCTGTCTCTCTCTGTCTCTCTCTCTGTCTCTGTCTGT
>NW_027187376.1:10009339-10052186 GCF_028583685.1 Petaurus breviceps papuanus | reverse complement strand
CTCTCTCTCTCTCTCTCTCTCTCTCTCTCTCTCTCTCTCTCCCTCTCCCTCTCCTCTCTAAGGGAGATTTTTATTTCTGTCAGGAGGGGAAGCAGAAATTTGAGGCTGGAGATCCTCACTTTGTCTTACAAAGAGAGAGGGGGTTCCAGATTAGAATGATCTCAGTCTGCTCCCTTATTGTTCTTTTAGGGAACATGTTTGTTTTTGAGCTACCTTTAGATAACTTTGTCATTTTGGGTGGAAGGGGCACCTGAAGCTCTTTATTCAAGGCTTGACCCTTTTGCCACCTTATACCAGTTTCATAATTAATACACATAGCAAATAGCAAAGAAACCCATTTATCCAAATCATAGAAAAACAGAAAACAGAAAAGGTTTACATAGGAGAACACAATAGCAAATAATACAAAGTGAAGGAACTCTTCCATTGGGAGATGACTCAGCACAACCAAAAGATAATGTCCTTGGTCTCACCTAAAAGGAAACTCTACAAAATCTCTAAAATAGCAAGCTGGGAATAAAGACATAATGGAGACTACTAGACCCTCTTGTGTCTTCTTCAGCAATCTGAAGCAGCATTGGCCTCTTCTGTTTTCTCTCTCAAAGCTGGAAGTCAGGAGTGCCTGAAACAACTCCATGTCATGAAGAAAGCCTGATGAGTCACCAAAAAGGAACTCATAGGGTGAAAGCTTGAGTTCTTTCACCTCTCACAAATTTGGCCACACACCTAACACAAGGCAGAACCTTCATTTCCACCAATAAGGAGAGAGTTCTGTACCAATGGGTTTCTGGGTTACATGGGGAAGTTAGGAAGAGGGATGGTTTTGGGGAAAAATATCAAGTTCTATGATGGACATGTTGAGTGTTAGATGTCTATGAAACCTCCTCTTGGGGATGTCCACAAGGAATTTGGTGATGTGGGACCAGAGTTCTTAGGGCCAATACAAAGATCTGGGAATTGTCTGAATAGACATGATAATTAAAGCATGGGACCTGATGAGATTCCAATAGGGTATAAAAAGAAAAGAGAGGAGGAGGTCCAGGATAGAGCCATATCATGCATTAAGAGAGCCATGATATAACTAATGATTTTGCAAAGAAGGTAAAAAATGATCGGCCAGTCAAGTATGAAGATAATCACTGCAGAGCACTGGCATGCAAACCCAGAAAGGCGAAAGAATAAAAAAAAAGGAAGTGACTGGCAGTGTTCAATGCTGCAGAGAGGTCAAGAAGCATGAAGGTCAATAAGAGGACACTCAAATGAGCGCTAAAGAGACTGTTGGTGAAAGTTGGAGAACATAGTTTCAGTCACATTTTGCTAATGGAAGTTCAGTTTCAAGGGTTTGAGAAGTGAGTCAAGGGTGAGAAAATGGAGAAAATAAGCATAGACATCTTGTTCTAGAAGCTGGCTACTCTAAATTTATTTTATTTTATTCCAACCAGGTCTTAAATGCTTCATGACAATCTTTTTGATTTCTTTCCTAGTTGACTTTATTTCTATTTCTCTCCCTTCCATTGCTGTGCCAAATCTTTCCTTTTGTGCCTGCTTTGTTATCTCCTATCCCCTCTTTCAGCAGAGATGTCACCTTTTAGTTTATTGAGAAAATTAAGTTTTTTTTTGTCGTTACCTTCTTCTTCCATCCCACCTATGTATTGACTTCCCCACTGGCTAGAGGAAAGAAAAGAGGGGGCATGAGTGGAAGGGACTAGAGAAGAAAGTCCTTCCCTACCTTGCCCCAAGGAATGGAGGAAGAGCAGCCAGTAGGTTTTCAACTCTTTTGATTTGGGAGGAGCACAAGTGAGGTGGAGACACACTGCTAACCTCAACAATGTTGCCTAGGGGCATTGAATTCTATGTTTTCAATAATATTTTGGGATTTTCTCTGTCAGTGACAGGCTCCCAAATCTAAGTTATTGAATGACAGTCTTGATCAGAAAGATTTCCATCAAAATAAAACCTCCAGGGTTTTTGATTTATCTAATAACACCATGTAAAGTCAACAGGGTCACTTGGTCTTGGATTCAGGAAGAAAGATCTAAGTTTGTGTCTTACTTTTGATAAGTACCACCAGTGTGACCTTAGCAAGTCACTTCGCCTCATCCCCCCAGGCAGTTCTATAAAATTACAAATTGCAGAAGATCATTTTCAGGACCTCAGTTTTCTCAAGGTTAAAAGTAGAGGGATTTAGGGGAGGCCAGTTAGTGCAGCGAGTAAGAGTACCGGCTCCAGTGTCAGGATGAATCCCGGGTTCAGACACTTAGTACCCTCCCAGAAACACCTGGCAGTGTAACCTTGAACAAGTTACTTAACCCTGATTGCTTAAAAAAAAAAGTAAAGGGATTAGACTTTGCTCTCTGTGACTTTTTTAAAAGACAAAAATAATTTCTCTACTTTTGAATTATGATAATTTCCCCTCTCCTCTACCCAAACATGCAGGGAAATAACAATGGCATCATCTAAAGAATGGAGAAGAGCTGGGATCTGATTTTCTGCTCTTTCCTTCATATACCACATGGAGTCACTAGAGACCAACTCAAACTGTTTTTCTCTGTCTGTTCAAGTACACTGCCCTTGAAATTCTTTGAGTCCCTGTTAAGAGTCAAACTCTTTTCTCCTTCCTTTTTTGAAATGATTCCCTTGTAGCATTTTATTTTTGTGGCATAGAAAACACCTGTCTATCTATTAAGGCTAATCCCATTTGGCTTAAGATCAGAGGTAGACCTGAGTAAAATGGGAGACCATAGGGACACGCATGAAAGGTTGGCCAGTTTAAAAAAAATTGGTTGTTGAAAAAAATCTGTTTTTAGATTAAGACCAAATTTATTTCTGTTCTCTCACTTAGAAAAGATCTTTCAACTTAAGTATAGAGAAAACCATCCAGAATTAAAAAAAAATGCTTGTTGTAGTTTTGAATATGAATTGAATAACCCCAAAGAAACCCAGAATTCTGAACAGCTGGTTGCACATAAAATATAAGCATTACTCTTATGTCACACATATCCACCCACATACAGATGTAAGACTAAAGATCAGAAGACCTGCTTTCCAGTCCCATCTCTGACACCATTATTGATGTAACCTTAAATAAGTCATGTAATTTCTCTGTCTCCTCCTCTATAAAATGCAGATAATACCAAATATGCTATTATTTCCTACTTGTCCTAATTAATTAAATTGGAAACCAAACACAAAGAAATTATGCCTTCCTCTGTAATTTGTAAAGTAGTAAGCATGCTATTGTTTACATAATTAGCAAGCTTAGTATGTAAGAATATAGCTATATTTTGTTTATATGGACTCCAGATTTGCTTTTTTTGAGAAGCTCTTTGACATCCATAATTATGTCCTGTTCTCCATATCCTTTATTATAACATCAGAGATATTTACGTATAGCACTTAATGACCTGAGAAGTAGCAAAATTGAGAAACAACATGATGTAGTGGGTTAAGGGCTGGCCTTGTCACCAGGAAGGCTTGGATTCAAGTCCTGCCTTTGAAATAGATTGTCATTGTAACTATAGGCAAGTGATCTACCCTTCCAGTGGCCTAGGCAACTCTAAGAAAATAAGTTGTAGAGGAGGTGTTGATTTATCATTGTAGAGAGAGTTTCCATACAGGAGGTTCTCTACAACAATGAAATTAGAGACCTGGACACTCCAAATAACTTCCTAACAAGGTGAAGTACAGGCCATTGTAAAAGAATACATAAGGGTATTTAGCTGAGTATAACCCATTTACTTGTAGGTATATAGGTGAATCTGCCCTTGCATGGGCACTTAAGGAAGAAACATGAATGAGTGAAAATCAATGTGCTCCACAAAGGTGAGGTCTGGGAAAGTTGCTTTAGAACATAATCTCAGCATAAGCTATCAAGTGATGCTCCAAACATGGGCTATTAGTCATGGGACTCTTTCACACAGACTGCTAGTCTGGATTTCTGCTTATGTGCCAAGGAAGCAACCTTAGCTTGACAATACCTGCCTGGGTTCCTTTTAGATTGATCTAGGATTACGTTTTAAAATCATCAGATCATAACATTTGATAAATTTCCTAAAAGTTCCCATTTTCCATCAAGTCTTATTTCCTTTTCAACTTTACATGACCCAAAATAAAAATGTTAGACAGAGAAATGAGTCAAGAATTTAAATAATTGTGAAGGTGATTCCTGTAAAGGTGAAACCTGACTACAGGTTTAGAACAAATGATCAAGAGGTCTTTCAAGCTTGCATTCAAGTTTTGAAAAACAGGTCTTCCATTGGTAGAAAACTGATAGAATTAAAAAAAAAATTAAAAAACAAACAAAAAAAGAAAACTGATAGAACTGGTAGAAAAGCTACAATAACTAAGATACAAGAAGTGCTGGGTTAGAATTTGAATAAACACCAGTCTTATGCAAACTTTTAAAGAGTTGTGTTGGTTATTGTCATTATGTAGATATCCTACTGCGTTAGAGCTGGAAGGGACCTTAGTCTCATCCACTCATTTTATTAGTTGAGGCAGCTGAGAGGGAAAGAGGTAAATGATTTGCCCAAGGCCAAACATCTGGTGAAAGGGAGATTTGGGACCAGAAACCAGGTTTTTGGATTCCCAGTTCAATTCTCTTTCTACTGCACTATATACTGTGAAGCTTAAAATAGAACTATTGGAATTGCCCAGAGGATGCATGATATTCTGAATCTTCTCTTTCCTTCTCAAGCCCTCAATTACAATCCTTACCTCTTTCAGAGCTGTAACTATAAAATATGCCACCTGTGGCAAAAAAATGGTTGGAGTAGAGCACTCAATGACAACACAGAAGACAGTTGGATGGGGACCAAGTACAATTAAATATTCCTAGGGATGTTTGTATGACACTGTAGTACAATTTGATAGAGGACCAAAGGCAGAAGAATAACAGTCAATTGCCACGAGGAAGAAATGATGCTTGAGCTTTCTCAACTCTCTTCTTCTACTCTAAAAACTCCACGTTCTTCTAACTTCTCATCATTCTAAAAAGTAATCTTCCTTCTCAAATCTAATTCCTCCAGATGTATCTTTTGTCCTATCCCCTTCTTTTTTTTTCCACCATGACTTCACTTCATCAATCATTCCCTCTTTTTGATGTAGCTTAAATCTCTCCTCTACTATTTTCCCTTTGCCTATAACCACACTCAGGTCTCCTGTTTCTTTAAGAAACCAAAACAAAAATCCTCAATTTTTTATAAAAGAAAGATCTAGATAATTGGAGAAATATTAATTGTTCATGGATAGGCTAAGATAATTTAGTAAAAATTATGATACTGCTAAATTCATTTATAATGTGTCATATCAATCAAACTATCAAAGGACTACTCTATAGAACTAAAAAAAAATCATTGGAAAGAACAAAAGGTCAAGAATTTCAAGGGTAATAATGAAAAAAAGTGCCTAAGAAGAGTGTTTAGAAATGCCAAATCTCAAACTATACTCAAAAGCAGTAATTATCAAGCAATTTAATACCAATTAAAAAATAGAGATTGATCAGTAGAACAGATAAAATACGCGATCTACCTAAGCAAATGTATCGAGTAGCTTTTGGTTCAATAAACCAAAAAACCACAAATAGAGCGGGAAGCTGTTGACAAAATTGTACAGTTGTCTGGCAGAAATTAGGTTAAGACGAATACTTCACACCATATACCAAAGTTGGTTGGTTGGCTGGTTGATTGTTGTCCTTTGTTCTCGCAGAGAATGAAAATGACATCACTATGCTAGAGTAAAGTTACAGTGTGTCCTACTGTGGCTGATCAGACCAATGTGAACTTGAAATGTTATACCACAGGTTGGGTACAAATAGTCTATGTGAACATTTGGGGAAGATTCTCTAAATTTGCACGTTTCATGTTTCTTTTGAGCTACTTCAATTCTGCCTTGCTCATAGAGCCCAGCATCTTCTCTGATGTGGGCACACTGCCTTCTCTGATGTGGGCACACCATGCTGAGCAGTTCTGTGCCAGTGTCTCCCAAGTCACACAACCCATCTGGAGGCCCATTTCAGTTCAATCTAAAGAAAATTTCCCCACACATATGGCTCTCCAAATGATGAGATAAGCTTCTATTGTCAAAGAGTGAGCTCTCCTTTACTGGAAGTTCTGAATCTAAATTTTGTAGAAAGGAATTGTGTATGGATGGGATGTTGAACCTGATAACTTCTAAGGCTCCTTCTAACTCTAATATTTTGGGACTTTCTAACTAACAGTCTATAATGGCTCCCTGATCCTACATAATTTTAATCCCAATATCTGGTCCCACTTTACCTCATCCCTATTCACTAGGCTAAGCCTGACTCTCCTCCCACCCCTGCCCCACTTTTGGCTTAATCTCCATGGTCAGTTTTGTTTTTTGGTTATAGTAACCACTTCTTGCCTTATTCCCTATGACCAAATCCACATTTCTAAGCATGATTCAGGGAACTGAATTCTGGTATTGATTTCCCCACTTAGTACCTTAAGCCTTCTGATGCCAGAATTCTACCGTGCTCCTTCCATTCCTCCTTGGGATTGGAGTCTTGTCTCTGATCTCTGGTCTCTACAACTATATCCCTTCTACCTAGTGCCAGACCATCTTGTTCACCTTTAGCATGGACACCATTCGCTGTGCTAGATGGGGGATTGGGACCTTAAAGTGCTATATAAATGCTATTATTGTTGTTATTATATAGACACCAGCTTCACCGTACCTTTCTTCCTTCTATGTGTTATTTTGGACAGACAGGAAACACTCTCCATCCATGTATATCCATACTATAGCTCTTTATTTCACACTTGTCTAAGGTTCTTGAATAGCATCCTTTAACCCCAAGAGATGGACTTGGAATTTTGGGCTGTTTTGGTTGTCCCTTTACATTTCTAGGAACAAATGATGGAGCCCAAATCTGGAAGCTCAAGTCATGGCAACTTTGGATCTAAGGTTCTAGGCTGGATGTTGCTGCCAACCCAGTAGGAAAGCCCTGAGAAGTCCAGGTTCTATGAACAAGCCCACAGGGGCTTTGGGTTTGGAATTTGATAGGACTAATGCTATATAGGAACTGGGTTAAGCTATGAATCTAATCCCCTTCCCCTTTCCAGAGACAGAACAGGATCTTAGGGGAAATTATACTTTTTCCCTCCCCAGACATTGGGGCCAGGGAATGTTTGTATGTTTGTTTTTGCTATTCCTGTAAAGTAAATATTCCTTTGTAAAAAACTAATCTGACTACTGAGTGGCTAAATGGAACTAGGGTGCTAGGTGTCTTCTAAAACTGGGGATATACAATTGGTGAGGGCTTGACCCAATGGGGACTAGACATACCCCAAACCCTTAAGGGTACCAAAGAACCCTGGGGGAGGGCATAAATGCAACATACCTGGTTATTCTATAATACTCAGCAGGTACTTTTTAACTTTAGTACTCAACTATTATACTCTACAATACACTCTATAGTATTCAAAGTTATCTTTTGTCCTACCTCCCTGGGTTATTGTCAAGACCAAATGAGACGATAATTGTAAACATAATTTTACAATGCCTGGTATACAGTAAGCACTTGTATAAATATTTATTAGTAGTATTAATATTATTATTACTGTCTAGTGTTTCCCTCTCCCCACTTTTGCTCTATCAAATTGCTACTTACCCTGAACTTTTATAATCGATTTTCTTTAACAGTTCTGGTAACAACTTGGTAGCAACAATTTCATATCAGCCACTCCCCTTCTATTAATTTATTGTTTACTGTCTCAGGTCCTCAACTAAAACATTAAATAAGGTAATATTTAGCTGACATATACCAAAAGGAATTTACAACAAATAATATTCATTTTTTATACCTTGTGTTTACCTGGTATATCACTATAATGTTTTTCATTTTGTTGAGTAAATGTTCAAGTTAAATCAGAGAAATGGGAAGCTGTATTTAACTAGTCCTCTTTAAGCTGACTCTCAACAAAAAGCAATCTCTGTATTGCTGAGCTTTCATCTTTAAAGTCATATGAATTTCAAGGAAAATTAAGCTTATGTTTCTGATTTATTTACATTTTTCTCATTGATGTCCAGTAAACCTTATGAGCCATTTTTATAAGTCCTTTCTCTTTGATCCAGGAAGTTGACTTTAATATGCCATAAATAAAACTTATACCTGGAAGTGTTTAGTTTCAAAGACAAAATCACAAAGTTTAAGTCTTTTCTAATTACTTAGAACAGGAGAACTAGAAGTGGGACTGTTGAGCTAGAACTGAATTGCAGGGACTTTCATCTTTTATTTGGTTATGTTTTACTGGGAGGCAAAATGTCTCTGAGGAAGGTATAGAGCTCACATTCTTGTGAAGATTTGAAGTGTAAATGATACCTTGGGAAGGAATAGTAGTAATGGATTGCCCAAGAGAAAGGAGCACCCACTGGAATGAAAAAGACTAAAACGCTATAAGACTGATTTCAAAAGGTATAGAAGATCCATATTATTCTTGTGGCATTTGCTATCACTGAACCTGGCTGGATTTGCAATATATGTCCCATAAGAGTCTGACTATTTCTTTCTTAAACTATATACCTACATTTTAGTAACTGTTACTAGTGGTGCTTTCTCTGAAAGTGGAAGGTAAGCAAATGAACTCTAGACATGTTTTAGAGCTAAAATGTGTATTTTCATATTTGATTTTTTTCTAACAAAATATAGCTTTATTAAGTAACAGTAAGAGTCAGACAACTGACCTGTATGAGAGGAAAAACAAAAAACCAAGATGACAGCTAGCATTTGAGGTCTGTGATAATCTGAAAAGTAACAGATCAAGGAGGATTTAAAGAAATTGAACTACATAAGCACAGAGAGATGTTCTGGTAAGATCGTTTTAGCTATTAACTCTGTTTTGCTCCCAATCAATCAACAAACATTTATTAAGCACCTACTATGCTATGTTTTGGAACTACAAAGACTAAAATGAAATAGTCCCTGCTGTCAAAAAGCTTGCATTCTATCACCTCAAATCGAAACTTTCTGCCATTGAACAACCAAACAGTGTCTCTACTTATATAGAAATCACTTGCCTGATTCTTTGGTCTCTAAGGGAGCAAACATCACATTTTGGATTCAGACCTTCAAGTGTTATATAAATGCTATTTTTATTACTATCGTTATTATCTACACGCCAGCTTCATTTCACTTTTCTTCCTTCTATATGTTATTTTGGGCATATAGGAAACACTCTCTATCCAGGTACATCCATACTATAGCTCTTTATTTCACACTCTCCTAAGGATATCTAATAATGTACCTATTGTAATGTAATATAATGTATATATAATAACATATTATATACAAATATGTTAATATAATGTTATATAATAAATATAACATAGTAGTATGATATAATATAATAATGTAAATATTATAGTTACCTATGTATGTGGCTTATGTTTGTGAACTTAATACAGGCAATGGCCATATCTCATTTAAGCGTTGTACCTTTTCTTTAAAAAGCCCTCTTCTCTGTTTCCTTTCCTTTTTTAATGGGTGGCATCAACATGGAATTACTTTACCCCATATTTTACAAATTAGGCTTCTGTTTATCAAAAGGACTTTGCATGTTTGCAAACTCTTTAGTGTTAAAACATGAAATAGCAAAATAATTTTTAAGGAACCAAAGATTTATTTCCTCATAATTGTGAAGAAACATCTTAATAGATAAATGTTAAGTAAAAGGGTTGTTGTTGTTCAATGGTGTCTGACACTGACTGATCCCATTTGGGGTTTTCTTGGCAAAGATACCGGAGTAGTTTGCCATTTCCTTCTCTGGCTCATTTTACAGATGAGGATATTGAGGCAAACAGTATTACAAAGCTAGTAACTGTCCAAGGACAAATTTGAACTCAGGTCTTCCTGACTCCAGGCCCAGTGATGTTCTATCCACTGTACCACCTAGCAGAGAAGCTTAAAGCTTAGAAGGATGGTTGGTGACCACAATTCCAAATTAAGGTAGGGATTTAGAATAAAGTATTTAAAATGCATAACAATAGCCTCTTTGCAGCCTTGCTCTACATATATATATATATATTATATATATACATATATATATATTTTTTTCCTGCTTCCCCATGCCCAGTTAGTTGTATGAGAGAACCATAATATTTTGGAGCACAAGGAAAAATAGCAATATCTTATTATTTGTTTTTATTTGGGCAGCTAGATGCTTCACTTTCCTCATATGTGAGTAGCTGGAGAAGGAAATGACAAATCATTCTGGTATCTTTGCCAAAAAACCCCAAATGAGATTATGAAGAGTCAGATCAACTGAAAGGACTGAACAATAACAACATATCTATATCCTTATTGTATAGGTACAGATATAGAGATATATAATACCTGTCTTTTGGGGGTCATTGGAATGTAACCCTTTGGAAAAGGATTTAAATAATAATTGAACTTGACAATTAGGAATAGTTCAAGGGAACAATCTATTACTTTTCAAGTAGGGCCAAAGATATAGATCATACTAAGCAAGATGATAGCTAAAAGAATAGACTTAATAAATTTTAAAAAAAGAATAGACTTAATCTTATTCTAGGTGGTGGTCACTGGATTTGGGTTTTGTTCCACTGCCCTTGACAAGGTGTGGTGGCTTAAAGTTAGAAAAAATGAGCTATCAATGGTGTAGTCTAATCACTTCACCTTATCAGATGGGAGCTGAGAGAGACTAAATATTCTTCTCAAAGATGAAATCCAGAAGGTGGTAACTGAGAGAATGTCAGGAACTATGAGACCAGTAAAGACCCTGATGATCCACAGAGCCAGTGTAGCAGAAAACTGTATCATTTAGCAGATGATGAGGGTAACTTTGGGGGCATCTAGATGGCACAGAGGGGAGTACTGGCTTGGAATTGGGAAGTCTCATCTTCATGAGTTTAAATCTGGCCTCAGACCTTGGGCAAGTTATTTAACCCTGTATGCCTCAATTTCTCATCTGTAGAATGTGTTGGGGAAGGACATGGAAAACCACTCAAGCATCTTTGCCAAGAAACCCCCCAGATGGGACCACGGCAAATCAGACATGACTGAACAGCAAATAGTAACTGTGAAACATCAAAGGCATGACCTTCTACTTTTTTTTTCTTCTGGCTACACATGTTGCCTATATTTGTGTCCTTCTTATTCTTCCCATGGCATGCACATTTAGTTTATAGGGTTGGGGGCATTGTAGTGCTCCTTTTTTTTTTAAAACTATGTTAATTTCCTTGTAGGCCTTTACTTTAAACTATTATTTTCCTTTGGCTCACTAGTAAATGTAAACACATTTGTAGGATTTCATATGAATCCATGGAATACCTTGAACCTTCTATAGCCTTTCTGGAAGCCACTAGTTAGAATGGATGCCCCAGTTTTATAGTCATAATAAAGATTCAGCATACCCTTCATTTGTTCATAGATTAATTGTACAATTAATGGGTTGTATTTCATATGTAGTTATCACATAATTTCTGTTTTTACAAATGGTAGTATATTGGAAACATTAATAAAGCTTGTGTGTATTTTTGTGTATACTGTTATTCCCCCCCCCATCACCACTTTTACTTATCACTTTTCATTCATTAATGAAATTGACAAGTATTTACTTAGTATTTATTAAATGTCCTGCCTGATACTAGACATTAATAATATAAACCTTAGAAGGCAAAGTGGGTTGTCATAGGATCATAGATTTGGAATTAGAAAGGACACTGGAGGTCATCTCACACTCATTTTAGTTAAAGATACTGAGGACCAGAAAGGTTTAAGTGATATTCTTTCCTTTAAAGAAGTAGCAAGTAAGTTTTTTATTGCCTGAAAGTTCCTTCACAAAAACACATAATTTCAGAACTAGAAGGGACCTTGTTCAATCCTCAAAGACATTTTTCAAAGACACTAGAAAATTTTTGCCTGTTCACCAAGAGTTAAAAAATATTTTTAAAGAACTGGAAGCCTAGCACCTGTCATTTGCTCCAGCTGGTGTCGATGTTAAAAATTATCATCAGTGTCCCAACCCTTCCTCTAGGATGCACCTGCTATTGCTTGAGTTATGGCTATTTCAGATCCAGTAATTTAATAAGGTTAGGTCACCCAGTAATAGCACAAGCTGTTGCTCCACTGGGGGATTAATGAAGTTTTATAAGGTCTCAATGGACAAGGGACTATATCTAAAACTAGAGACCTTTAAATTTGCAACCTGAATAGATAGCACAGCTTTCTGATTGAAGTTGTAGAATAGGTTGTAGCATGGGAGACATTTTGTAAACACTTTAAACCTAATGAATGGGTCTTTTGCCACTGGTATGTTCCCATTAAAAGTCCACAGAGCTGTGTAGGGAGTGGGATTTACTTTCTTATCAGCCATTTTTTGTCAGATGCTTCTCAAAATGAATTTTTCTTCCTCTTTATCCAATTATACTTTAATTTATTTGAACCACTCCTATGAACTTGTTTTCACATTCCAATAATGTTCTGGCCACAACAGTATAGTGCACATTGAAATTTAAGGACCACAAAAACCTGGGGGCAATTACCATCAAAGGTAGGAACACCAAGTTGGCTGGTGGCCCAAATAGTAGGAAAAAAGCTGCTCCCAAAGAGACAAATGCAGGAAAGTGATTTCTAGAGCTCTATAATCCCAGATGTCATGGAGACATTTCCTTTTTGGGAAGCCATTAATCACTTCAGCTGTTCTAAGTATTCAAACTATTAAATTTCAAAAGCTGATTCCATGCTAAAGAAGGAAACAAAAACATATCATGAGAGGGAGTTAAAGATGAATGAAATAATAAGCTTTTGTACCATAATATCCTTTGTCGGTGGTGGTGGAGGGAGGGTAGAGATAGAGAGACAGAGACTGAGACAGAAACAGAGACAGACAGAAAAAAGACAGTCATGGAGGAGGAGAAGAAGAAAAGAAAGAAAGAAAAACAAGAAGAAGAAGAAGGAGGAGGAGGAGGAGAAATAAGAAACAAGAGAAAGAGAAAATAGTTGAAGATATATGTTAAAATGTATCTCTCAAGGACAATAAGAATGATAAAAAGCTCCTGAGAACTTTTAAGAGGTCTAGAACTTAATTGGCAAAGCAAAAAAAGAAAAAAAGGCACATGGTAGCATTATTTAGACAAGATGTAAGAAATCTACTTTTGCCTTAGTTGTTTGGATACTTTAAATGAAAATTCTTTTGTAAACAGAGTTGGATGGGCTCAAGCCATTTGATATAGCCTATATCTGGCCAAGAATTGCCCCTGTAAATGTCCAGTGTTGGCTTGAAGACTTCATGTAGAAGAGATTCCTCCATCTCCAAAGGAAACCTACTCACTTTTTGATAATACCCTTGGGAAGTTTTTCCTTACATTGAGTGGAAATTTCCACCCATTGCTCCAAGTTCTGTGTTATGGAAATAAAGAACAAGTGTAACCCCCTTTTCTATATGACACCTTCAAATACTGGAAAACCCACTACCATGACCCCCTTAAGTTTAGCCTAGAAGGGAGAAGACATCTCCAGGTTATCAGTGACCTTGAATTACTTCCATATAAAACTTCACTTTGCCACTGGAGGCATGACACTGAGCTACCTTTTCTTTGTATCTCTTTGCCCCAGTTTTCTTTTTCCTTTTAGAGATTCAGATAAAAACGAATTGCCCTTCCAGAAAAGGCTTGATAGAAACCTTATTCTGTATATTTCAAGGAATAAAAAAACCTCAGTTTTGTTCTTTGTCTTCAGATCATGACAAGAAAAACAAAAACAATGTCCCCACCAGAGACTGACCAAAGTGATTTATTGATAGTTAGATTCCTTCAAGGGTACACATTTACCCATGGTGCATAGCATGGAAAGAAAGATAACTTAGACTTGAGACCTGTAGAAACTGTCAGATTGTTTGCTTCTGCAAACATTTGACTTGTGCAGTAGAAATGTAACTTGAGGATTCAAAGGAAACTCAAAAGGTACATAAAAAAATTGGGGAGGCCTTCAGTATAGTCCAAATTCCTTTGTTTTTCCTGCCTTGTTGGTCAACTGATCTGGAGAATTGAATGTGAATGTTCCTGAAGTTCATGACTTAGTTTCCAGTCAGTCTTCACAGAGATCTTTATTCTGTTAAGAAGAGGAAAAAAATAGAGTTATATTTGTATTGCTTTTTTTTCTATCACAGGGAAAAAAAAGCAAAAATTGGTTGACTTTCTTGAAAATAGGGGAGAAAGTAATTTGTTTTTAAAAATCAACAAATGCTTACTATGTGCTAGGCACTGGAGATTGCTGGGGATTCTGGGAAAGTAAAAAACAAATCCTGCCCTCGAGGAACTTCTACAGTTATCCCTTACACAGTGTGATTTTTCCCATTGCCATTTTGGTATATCATGGGGAATAAGAAATTAAATGGGAATTTTGGGGGAGTTTTGCAAATGACACAGAAAAAGTTCAGAAACTCAGAAATGCACAAAATATGTATATAGACTTGTAAAATATTAACCTAAATTTTACAATAAGGTACTATAAACACCCCTTAAAATAAAAAGAAAAAATTCAGACTTCTCTGGTATACAAAGGGAGGGCCAAAAATTTTACATGGATTTTCTAGAACTTGGGGACACCATGCTCCTAATCGCTGTGATGTGGAAGGGATAATTATATTGTAATGAATGAAACATAGGTAATTATGTGACTTCGGGAGGATAACAGGAATGTACCTTAGACATGGTAACAGGGACTTTTTGGTTATAAAATTAGTGCTTCTTGGAAGTTCATAATCTTGGGCTGTGATTCCACCTTGTACATTACAGACACGAGTAGCTATTAGGGCACTGATAGGTCTTCATAATGGTTTTGATTTTCATCCAGGCCTATGATTTAGTTATTTAATTTAATTCCTAGTGCTGAAATTCCTTCTACCAATACAGATCCCTAATTCATCTGCAACTTGTAATCTTAAAATTGCCAATGGGCTCTGAGGGAGGTTGAGTGACTGTTCAACCATCATACAGCTAGTATGTATCAGATAAAAGACTTGATTCCAAGTCTTTATGTATATAAGTCCTGCAATATCCATTAGGCTATGCTGCCCCTCATTTTTTTTTCTTTTGAATAATCCATTGAATTCTGATAAGCTTATTTAGGGCATGTAACTCTTAATATTAGGATATAACCATAACTTTTTATGGAGGCTTCTTTATTAATTAGCATATGTTAATTCCCTTTAATCTGAAACCTTGTTCCTCCAATTCCCTTTTCCTGGAATGTTATCCTTACTCATCTCCCTGCTTAAATCTTACCTATCTGTCAAGACTGAGCTCAAATGCCACCTTCCCCTCCATTCCAAACAGAGACAGTGTCTTTTCCTCTCTGCATGTGAAAATTGCCCCTTTGTACCACTCACCTAACGCTCCCATTCTCTCCTGTGGCATCATTATTTGCCTTTTTATCTTATTTCTCCTGCTCTAACATAGCCTATAGACCTCAAGGATAGTAGTGCCTTGGGTGTCTTTGTATTATCAACTTAAATGCCTTGGCTGGCCTAGAGAAGGCTCTTAATAAAATGCTTGTTAAATTCAATAAGAAACAAAAAGGTACTGGATACTGAGAAGTACTTAGCGTTTAAAAAGCTTCCAATCTTGTCCTTTACCTACCATCCTTCATAAAGGGGAGGAAAGCACTACTGATCTATCAACAATAAGATAAGCTTTTATGCACTTAGCCTGTATTATTTTGGATGCTAGTTATTTGTGTATGTAACACTTCTCTCCCTACCCCAAGCCCCAACCCTTTATAAGAGCCTCAAGGGAAGGAACAGGGCACTATATATATAGTACATATACACACATATCAACCAGGGTCTTTCGTACATTTGTCTCTAGACTGGATGTACTTTGTGTATATAGATATGGACATATCAACCAGTGTCTTTCATATATTTGTTTCTAGACTTTGTGTACACACACACACACACACACACCCATATATGATTAATGTTTTAGGGTTTGCTTGATTTTTTAAATAGTTGTCATGTATTTAAGCTGGTATGCCTGATGACCAATTAGATATCTTATTTTTGGCAAGGAGGAGAAAGCCTTTGGTCAGTGTGGGCACAGTTTGGGGCTACAACCAAATTATCTGAACTACTTCAGTATGGAATCCATGATTTTTGTGGCACTGTGCTCTAAATAAAGACATTAGCCAACACAAGCTTCATTTTGTAAGGTGAAAACTAAGGAATGTAAAGGAAAGAAAAAATAATATATTTTTAGGGAGACACAAATTCAAACTCTAGTTCAAAATATAATTGTATCAAATAGCCAGTATTTTTGGGTAGTGGCTCTTAATTGGAACCAACTTAATAATATCTGTAGGAGACACAATCCTCAAACAAAGGACAAAGTCAAATAAATCATGCAGATTAAAGGCATGCTATTTTACCTTGAGAGTTCCATTTATATGGACATGATGTGTTTGACAAAGGCTGTGGAATAATACAAATATAGTGTTAAAGAATTACTAAAGTTTTGTAAAAGGTTCATACACAATCAGCTAAATTCTAATTACTTTCTGCTATGAGACTAGGAAGTTCAGCGGTTTGGTATTTGTTACCATTAGTCAGACTCAATTTCCCAAGTTGGCCTTATTTTTATGTTAACAGACAGTTACCAAGCTTACTATCCTTAGAATACAAGCCTTGGTGAATCTTAGACATATACATGTATTTAAAATATATGTTATGTTTTAATCCAGGCACATTTCAGAAAGTTATAGAGTTTCAAAAAATATATTTATAGAAAGGTTGTTAATACCAAAATGAACAGCTGGCATCTGATAATGGGATTTGAATTTCTGTTGTATGGCTTAGCATAAAGAAATGACAAGACACCTGGAGTATGCCTAAGAAAGCCTGATAAGAATATAATTGCCTTATGCCTTGCAAATCTAATCAAAAGGGCTTTAAATTGAAAAGCCGAGGAGGCTGGGGGAAGGAGAAAACTACCTGTGTGCATGCACCAAACAGATATGGTGGTGAAGAGTAGATGGAATGTAGCAAGAAAAGCAGCTGAGCTACTCAGATTTTTTACAGGAGATGAAAATAAAGAGGAGGAGCTAGTAGTTGTAACATACATAGCTTTGAATGTCTATACATAAAAAGGAAACATAAAGGCAACAAATGAGGTAAAGTGAGAGGCAGCTAGTGGATAAAGTGTTGGGCTTTGTGTCTTCCTGAGTTCAAATCTAACCTCAGACACTTACTAGCTGTGTGACCCTGGGCAAGTTACTGAACCTGTTTGCCTCAGTTTCCTTATCTGTAAAATGACAAACTGCTTCTAGTATGTTTGCCAAGAAAACCTCAAATGAATCACAGATTGAGCCCAGGACTGAAATGACTGAACAGGAACAATAACAAGACGAAGTGAATTAGAATGCAAATTTGATCTCTCAAGGCTGTCACAGCCTTGGTGAGAGAAGACTCATGATCAGAATATGGTTCTGGAGGGGTAAATCGTATTCACATGATCTGACAAGCTATTGGGAAGGGGTGGGAAATAAAATGGCATTATATATTAAGAAGATATGCTTTTATGAGAAAATAAAATAATGAACTTGGGGAAGAAAAGCACAGTATCAGCATTTCGAGAAATGATTTTGCCATCAGAATGTACTATGGACTGGTACTTCTACAAAAAGAAGAAATAGATGAGGAGTTCAGGAAATATCATAAGCCTGAAAAAGAGTCATGACATAGGAAGGACAGGGAACATAGATTATCTGGATATCTGCTCGAGCTCTGTCAGAGAAGCAGAGTAGCTAATAATTTCTTGACTTGCATTAAAAGTAATTTCATCCTTCCAAAAGATAAAGGAAACAAGAAGGAGAAATTCAATCCTGGGTCTGATTCTCACTAAAGAGGAAAAAAATTAGTTGCCTAGGTGAGAACAAGGTAACCTGACTGGGGGCAGGAAGTAACCATTCGATGCCCAGAATTTGTGCTAGAGGAGCGGAAATCCAGCTGTAGTTTGACATGCCCTGTAGGTTTTGGGAGGACAGATTTTAAGTGATTCAGTGGAAGGAATTGTATGATCCAAATGCTTTAAAATTATATGGGGGGAAGTCAGCCTGAGAGGGATGTGAAATTTTTCTGCATAAAATTAAGAGGAAACGAAGACAGAACAATTCCATTGAGGAAGAAAACTAGGAGTTGTCAAGAAGACTGGTGTGAATGTACAAAAACTGACCAACTGACTCAGATTACATATATGTAGATATGCACATGTGTAGGTATATACAGACAGAAGATGGAGACAGGGGCAGGTAACAGGATGAATAATAAGAGTGTGGAGTAGATCTGTAAGAAAAGCTTAAGAAGTGATAAAGCTTAGGATGAGCAGAGACCAACAGGAAAAGCTACGTTATTTGGCTTTTTTTTCCAAGCTATATTTAGAAGAGAAAGCTAAAATAAAGGCTTCTGGTCACTAATGTGTGTGTGTGTGTGTGTGTGTGTGTGTGTGTGAGAGAGAGAGAGAGAGAGAGAGAGAGAGAGAGAGAGAGAGACACACACACACACACACACAGAGACAGAGAGACAGAGAGAGAGAGAGAGACAGAGACAGAGAGAAACAGAGAGAGAGAGAGAGAGAGACAGAGAGAGAGAGAACTTAATTCTTATTTCACTTCCGTTTTCTCTGCCAAGGAGAATGACCTCTGAACTAGAAAGAACAGAGCAAATGGCCACACAAATGGCTAATGAGGAATGGATACCCAAGACAAAGGGATAATCAGAGAACACTTCGCCCCTTCACGTCTCTTGACCCAGCCAAACTAACCTCTAGTTCCGTACTCTCCCAATCTCTTTTCCATGTAGCTGTCAAATCAACATGCCTAATCAGTGGTCTGACCTTGTCACCCCCACTGCTCAAAAAGTTCTAATGGCCTCTTCTTGTCTCTAGGATGAAATGTGACCTCTTCTGCTTGACTTTTACAGACCTTTAAAATTTGATTCCAGCCTTCCTTCTCAGGTTTATTACACGTGATTTTCCTTCACACTATGTTTCAACCAAATTAGGCTACTTGTCCCTAGGACGTGACATTCCACTCTCCTCCTCTGGACCTTGGCACAGATGAAGAGATGACTGGGATGCATTCCCTTTGAACCTCTGCCTCTTTCAGATTCAGCTAAGTGCCACCTTCTATGAGGCCTTACAGAGGCCTTATTCTCTCCTTGGGAAATTACTTTGTTATTACTTGTCTGTGTATATTGCCTCAAATAGAATGTAAACTCCTTGAGATCAGGGGCTGTTAAATTTTGTCCTTGATACTCCATTGGTAGGTAATAGGTACTTTGACATGTTGAACAAGTAATCAGGTTACACCCTTTGTTAATTAAAATACTAATGATGGAGATCACTGAACAACAGTCAGTAATATCTGGAAGACTGTAGAAAACAGTGTAGGTACTGCGGTATTGGTCAAGGGTAAATGTCCAAATTTTCAAAAAAATAATAGAAAGACAAAGAAAAGAATCTGCAAACTATAGGCCAGGAGCTAGAGTTTAATAATGGAGTCTAGAATTTTTCTAGGAATTAAGAGATGCTTAGTTAACCTCTAGAAAAGGAAAGGCCCCCATAAAGAGCCAGCTTAACTTCATCAAGGACAAACGAATCCAGGTCAAACTTATTTGCCTTTTATGACAGAGTTACTAAACTGCTAGATTAGAAGACTACTGCAGATACAATCTTCCAAGGTTCAGGCAATTCATAAACACTGCTTTCCTGCCGTTCTTGTGGAAAATATGGAGAGATGGGGGCTAGGTGATAATACAATTAGATTTGTAAATGGTTGAATGGTCTGACTCAAAGAATAGTCATTAATGTTTCTTGGCAAAAGGACTCTGTGTGGTTCAACATTTTTATAATGACTTGGATAAAGGCAACAATGGCAGACTCATCCAATTTGCAAATGACACAATTCTGTGAGAGATCAATAACACACTGGAGGGGAGAGTCAAGATCCAAAAAAATTTGGCAGACTAGAAAATGGTGTTGAATCTATTCAGATGAAATTTAATGGGGATAAATGTAATGGGCTTACACCTGGGCTCTGGAAAAAAAACTCAACTTCACATGTACTAGATTGGGAATTAGACAGCAGTTTGTCTGAAAAAAAGATCTGGGGGGTGGTTTATTGGCTTCCAGGCTTAATATGACTTAACAGTGTCTTATGGAGGCCAAAAAATGTAATGAAATTAGTAATAATCTCAGTCTACTCTTCTACTAGTAAAATCACTTCTGGAGTACTATAGTCTGTCCTGGACATGATTTTTCAAGAATAACATTGATAAATGAATGAGAGAACATCCAAAGAAGTGCCATCAGAATGGTGAAAGATCCTTTGTTCTGGGCCAAAATAGGAATGGTTAAAGGAACAGAGGATATTGATCCTGGAGAGGAGAAGAGAAGAGACAATAACTGTCTACAAATACAGGAAAGATTATACTCGTTCCATTTTGTTCCTGAAGGCAGCACTAGTAGCAACAGCAGAAGTTGTTGAAAGACAAATCTAAGTTTGATGTAAAGAAAAAACCCCTTCCTAGCAATTACAAACTAGCCCAAAGTGGGATGGGATGCTGTTGGTAAGTAGTGAGTGTCCCCCCAAAGTCTGAATGACTGCTTTTGGAATGTGTTGTAGTGAGGATTTTTTGGGTGTTGCAACAGATGATCATCAAGATGTCATCCAATTCTGAAATGGGTATTAGGTTATATTCAGCTAAAGCTGAAGCTGCTTCAATAAGCTTCTGGAGTAGTTAGCAGGAATACTTGCTAAGTTGTGTCTGACTCTTTGTTACCCCATTTGGGGTTTTCTTGGGAGAATACTGGAGCAATTTGTTATTTCCTTTTCCAGCTCATTATTTTTTTTCTTTTTGGAGGGGGGAAGGCAGGGCAATTAAGGTTAAGTGACTTGCCCAAGGTCACACGACCGGTGAGTTTTAAGTGCCTGAGGCCGGATTTGAACTCAAGTCCTCCTGACTCCAGGGCCAGTGCTCTATTCATTACACCACCTAGCCACCCTCTCCAATTCATTTGGCAGATGAGGAAACTTGAGTCCAACCTGAATAAGTGACTTGCTCAAGGTCACACAGCTGGTAAATGCTGAGGCTGGATTTGAACTCATGACAATGAGTCTTCTTGATTCCAAGCACAGTGCTCTATCCACTGCTCTGCGCAGCTGTCCCTAATAGGAAGATACTTTGCCATTTTAAGGAAACTTTATTTTTTTTAAACCCAGAGTGCAAATTTTCAAATAGTATTTTCTTTTGGTATGTACTGGTGAAGATCTTACCTGATAATTGTATCTACCTAAGTCTTTTATAGTCAACCTTCATATGACTGTGGAGTGTCATGAATTTATTTGGATGCTCTTTTCAACCATGTGACTCGAACCCATTGGAAACAATGTCTGCCCAGTCTATGTGACTGTTGCCTATGTGTTTGCCACACAGAGGGGGAGGGAGGGGAGGACCTTCACCTAATGTGCTGGAAGCTTTTTTTTTTTTTAAGTTGTTTTCCTTTGACCTCTCAATGTCTCTTGAAAGTAATAAACTATACAATTTGTTATTATATAATAAATTACAAATCAAGTACATGGGGGGAAGAAACCCTAGGGAAATAGTTATTTTCCATTCCAAGGACATAGCTAGACCCATCATGAAGAAAGAGATGATAGAGACATTTTTAATCTCTGTTTACCCTCAATTGCCTCATCTATAAAATGGCACCTATCTCCCAGGATTGTTGTGAGGATCAGATCAGATACTTATTAAAGGTTTTGCAAACCTTAAAGTGCTATCTACGAAATGATAGCTATTATCATCATTGTTATTATTATTATTTAAAGCAATTGGGGTTAAGTAACTTGCTCAAGGTTACACGGCCAGGTGTTTCTGGGTGGGTGCTAAGTGTCTGAGCCCGGATTTGATCCCAGGTCATCCTGACTCTGGGGCCGGTGCTCTTACTCACTGTGCTACCTGGCCACCCCATCATCATTGTTATTATTATGCCAACAAAAAGAGCTTTCCAAAATCTACCTTCATAATTGATGCAGCCATTGGAGTCTTCTTGACCTGCCATCAGTGCTTCCACCTCCTCTTCCTTCATCTTTTCACCTGGAAGAGAAAAAAAGCTGAAGCTGTTTAGAAAAAAGGGTAGAAAGCACTCTTGACCTGCTTTTCTAATTTCACTCAGTAACACTAATTTGAGAGGTAATGTGAGTGGCTTAGTGGATAAAGGGCTGCTCTAGGAGTTAGGGAGATCTAGGTTCAAGTCCTGCCTCTGACAAATTTGTTTATGTGACTGTGGGCAAGTCTTTTAACCCTCAGAGTGCCAGACAATTCCCTAAATTACTGAGGACTATTTAATAAAGATCAGTGAAAGGATTTTCCACACTGAGATTTCTCTGACACTAATGAAATTACTTATCTAGAACCTTCATGCCACTACCCTTCCCCATTCTATTTTTTAGGGGCAAGGAAACATAAATATTTTTGAATATTTGAATAAATAGCATAATGCATATATGTTCTTATGATTTAAGATGATTAAAATTCTATTCTTCTGACTTATCCTTTACTCATTTCAGGGTGATCTCTTTTTTTTTAAGCAATTGGGGTTAAGTAACTTGCTCAAGGTTACACAGGCAGGTGTTTTTATCTGAGCCTGGATTCGATTCCCAGGTCATCCCGACACTGGGGTTGGTGCTCTTACTCTCTGAGCCACCTGGCCACCCCTGGGATGATCTCTTAGGAATAGATTCTTTTAACGAAGTTAAAATTTAAAAATAAATTTTAAGACCGATTGGTCAAACTTAGTGGCTTTTCTCCCCTGTTGCCATTTATCATTTGTAGTTTGGAAGATTTCCCTTCCAGCATCGATCAAGTCTCCCTTAATCAATTTCCTCTTTCTTCTTCATGGCTAGCCTTTATGATGACTTCAGGAAATCAGGGGTACTTACCCAGGGTAGCTAGGACATGGCGAAGTTCAGCACCCATGACTGTGCCGTTGCCCTCCTTGTCAAAGACACGCAGCCCCTCAACAAAATCTTCATAACTTCCCTGGTCCTTGTTGTTGGAAATGGCCTGCATCATGGGCAGGAACTGCTCAAACTCAATTTTTTTGGCATTCATCTCTGAAAGAAATGTCACCATTTTGAGATTTATGAACCCTCCCGGTCTATCAGCTCGTCAGCTTAATATGGGTTTCTATTATGCTATCCATAATAGCAGCTCAAGTCTGTAGATAACGGACCTGAAGCCTCCTGTCTCCCAACACTATTTATTTCTTCTACATTTAAGATGATAAACTTTTAAATAGGAGAGTATTTTTAGATGGGGAAGCAATATAAAAGTCTGCTGAGATGCTACTGACACACAATACTTCAAAAACAAGATTGGAACAGACTGAATTTGTAATGGATCTTTTAAAAAATGATGTTGTCTGTTAATCCCTACTATGTGCCAGCTTGCTGTGCTAAATGCTTTCTTTTTAAAGGTATGGAAGGAAAAAGTACAGAAGGATGGTGCCAGGAGATTGAGAGGCAGTGTGGTGCTGTGGGAGGAAGATGGTGGGTCTGAGTTCAAATTCTAGTTCTGCACCTACCACCTTTAGGAAATCACTACCTCTCTCGCTTCTGTTTCTCACCTATAAATGAGAGGGTTGAATTAGGTGACCTCTAAGGTTCTTTCTAGCTTTAAATATAAATGTAATATAAGTAAATCTGATCTTAATTCTTGAAGTCCAAAACCCTGTAGATAAGATAGCTTTCTTTGGAATATTTTAGTAATCTATGATCCCCACCAGACTTTGGGTACCCACCCGATGATATCAAAATATTAAAATGGTATAGTCATTTATATACAGAGGAAGGAAATTATCTCTACATATAAACTACATTTTCCCTCCTCCAGAGGGCTCTCATAGGATAGAAATTAAATTGGAGAGCAAAGATTAAAACAGATTGAATTTTGAATGCTGAAGAAATGAACTACATTAATCTAATCACTCGATGGTCAAAGATGGATGTTCAATTAGAAAAAAGGCATTTAAAAAATAAGATTTTACCCACTGCTCTCTCACCTTATCTCATGCTTTTGATACTTTTACCATGATTAACTTGATAAAATTCAACCTGGGGATGTAGGGGATAGGAAGAGAGAAAAAGTCTAAACATAATTCTAATGGTGATTTA
The DNA here is from genome assembly GCF_028583685.1 of Petaurus breviceps papuanus. Taxonomy (NCBI): domain Eukaryota; kingdom Metazoa; phylum Chordata; class Mammalia; order Diprotodontia; family Petauridae; genus Petaurus; species Petaurus breviceps. The sequence continues at coordinate 10,027,972 of NW_027187376.1, read as the reverse complement.
GTAGCTACCATTTATAATAATGGCTAGTATTTATGTAACACTTAAAGGTTTGTAAAGTACTTTATTGGGGCAGCTAAGTGGTCCAGTGGATAGAGTACAGGGCCTGGAATCATGAAGATTCATTTCCTGAGTTCAAATCTGGCCTCAAACACTTCCTAGTGTATGACCCTGGGCAGGTCATTCAACCCTATTTGCCTCAGTTTCTATAAAAGTGAGCTGCAGAAGAAAATGGCAAAGCACTCCAGTATTTTTGCCAAGAGAAGCCCAAATGGGGTCATGAAGAGTCAGAAACAACTGATAAATGACTGAACAATGACAAAATTCTTAATAAAAGTTAGTGTTTATATAATATTTTGTAAAGTGCTTTATACTTGAGTAATTTGCCATCTCCTTCTCTAGTTCATTTTATATAAGAGGAAACTGAAGTGTACCTAGCTGCCTTAAATGACTACTCTGTACTAATGGCTAAATATTACTTTAAGTGACTGATTTCTTAATAAATGGGTTTGAATTATACAAAATATATTCCTACTGTTTTTTATGTTTCACCTTTAAAATTACAAAAATGAATCTGAATTCAGATTTCAAAGTCCTTTGGGATCTTCTACAAATGGAAGATATTGTTCTTAAATCTGACCTCCTCTATCCTCTAGTTACAGATTCTTTGGAGAATGCTAAAGAAGTGATATATATATATATATATATATATATATATTATGTTATATGTTTGCTTTTTCAAGGGGGAAGGAAGGGCAGTTGTAACTGACTTGCTCAAGGTCACACAGCTAGTTTTATGTTAAGTGTCTGAGGCCAGATTTGAACTCAGGTCCTCCTGATTCTAGGGCCAGTGCTCTATTCACTGTGCCACCTAGCTGCCCCAAAGAAGTGATATATTAAAAGTGCTATTGGATATTTAAAAAAATCTCTGCATGAGTCACCAAAACCACTGTGTTCTCATTGTTGTATTTTCCAAGAATGAGGTGGCATGGTGTTGGAGGTAGAAAGAGCTGAGCTTTGAGTTAGAATGATCTGGGTTCCAATCCTGCCTCAGGCACAAACTATCTAGATGACCATGAGCAAATAGCTTAACCTCTCAGTGTCTTAGGCCACTAAGATAGTTATAAATATTGCTGATCTGTGTTATGGCTAGGAATTTTTATGCAAATTATTCTCTACTTTTATCAAATCATAGGTCTAATAACTCCCCACATCTCTTATGACCACCTTAATAAATCAGTGGAGAAACTACAGCACAAGTAAGTCAATTATTCTCAGAGTTGAGGTCTAGGCTACGGAGCCTGACCTGGCCTGATCTCAATTTCTAGGAGACGTTGCTTTCATTACCTACCTTCATTGCTAGGGTTTCCCAGAACTTTCTTGACCTCTGCATTGGTTGGGTTGGTACCCAGAGCACGCAGGACATCACCAACTTGGCTTAATGTGATCTTGCTCTCGCCAGTCCTGTCAAAGAGGAGGAAAGCCTCCTTGAAGTCTGTAGGAAGAGAGAAGGTAGGTTATCCAGGGATTCCTTCCTACCACAGATCTATCCGTTAACAATGACCTATATATGTTTCTGGTCAGGGCTACTCTAGACTGACAGTTTTAATCTTTAAAAAAATTCCAGGTCTTTTTCTTAGATATATTTTTCTCCAAGTAACAAATATCATCACTGTCTTCATTATATTCCCACTTGCCTTGTCATTGCCTCTGGAGATTACATCGTTGCTTTTTCAACATTTTTTTAATAAATTGTCTTTATCTATTTCAGCAAAAGGCAACCCAAGCCATATTTATTCCCTCTGCTACTTTGATGAACAGTTATGAGTTGGTGTCCCCTAAAAAGCAATGCACTCCTCTTCTGGTTCTGCCATTTACAAGCTGTGAGACTAAAAACAAATCCTTTCACTGAGTGTCAGTTTCTACATCTGTAAAATGGATGTAATAAAGGCATAGTAGTATTTAATCGTCAGCCTTACAAAGTAACTCTTAGGCAAACACTTTGTTAACTGCAAAGTGCTATATAACAGTGAGCTATTATTACAGGTGACCTTAGGACTCCTGGGACTCATCTCACTATTACTAATGATTAATCTTCCTTTCTTCCTTCCTTCCTTCCTTCCTTCCTTCCTTCCTTCCTTCCTTCCTTCCTTCCTTCCTTCCTTCCTTCCTTCCTTCCTTCCTTCCTTCCTGTGGTTGACTAATTTTGGTTATATAAAAGCCAAGTAAAAATTTTCATGATAAAGCTATAGGAATTAGGGAAACTCCTTTCCTGAAGTCCAGGACTCCATCCTTTCACTGATCAAATCCTGATAGGATAATAGTTTTCCAGATAGGAAGTGATAAACTCAGGCCTATAAATTCCCAGGTCAAAGTATCGAAGCCAAAGTGATTTGGATTGCCCCAGGACGAAACGCAAACTAATTGGAAAACTAAATAGATTATTTTTCTGATAAGTTTTTTTTCCTGCATTTTATCCCTTTATCATATAACAAATGTTTACCATATTCCAGTATCAGATGTACATCTCAAGTATACTTTTGCATCATCATCATCAAAATGGCATTTATATAGCCCTACTATGTGCCAGACATTGTGCTAAGCACTTTACATATGTTATCTCATTTAATCTTCACAATAACCCTGGGAGGGTGGTGTTAGCCATTTGCTTGTGGAAACTGAGGCAAACAGGTTAAATGACTTGCCCAGGATTATATAGCTAGTGTCTGAAGCTGAATTTAAACTTAGGTCTTCCTGTCTCTAAAAATAATAATAATGATAGCTAACATTTATGTAGAACTTACTATGTGTCAAGCACTGTGCTAACCGCTTTACAAATTAATAATTTGATCCTGACAGCAACCTTGGGAGGTAGATGCTACTATTACCCCCATTTTACAGTTGAGGAAACTGAGGCAAAGAGAGATTAAGTGGCTTGCCCAGGGTCACAGAACACATAAGTGTCTGAGGTTAGGTTTGAGTTCAAGTCTTCCCGCCTACAGGCCCTGTGCTCCATGTATCATGGTGTCCCCTGCTCCTGTTCTCGGCGTTATCATTTGACTTCATATGCAACTCTGTTCATAATTTTAACTATCAATCTCTAGAGAAAGTGAGCTTGAATGTGACATTGACTAGACAAAGAAATGAGTTGTATAAGGTAAAGCCAGATCCATAATTATGTCAAGAGGCGATTGGAGTAGGTCATCACAGAAGGCACTGCTCAGAAACACGTGCTTTTTTTTGGAGGGGAGAAAAGGACAGGAAGCATTTTTTTGGGGGGCATATATGAATGTCACCCTAAAAATACATTTCTGAAGGGTGTGAATACCATCCTTTAAACTGAAATTCACCTCTGTCTGCACCAGTGTTTTAGAAAACTCCGTGGTTCTTCTAATCATTCCTTGTCAAGGTGAAAGCTCCTGGTAGGTCATTAGTTTAGGACCATTCACCGGCCAATGGCAAAGAGAGTTTTCACTCTTATAGAAATCTACAGTTTTAAAGTACATTGCATTGTACAGCATTTGTAATAAAGGACTCAACATTTCCGTGACCAATTCTAAGAGAACACACTACCAGTGCTGATAGATGATCATCTTCCTTAATGGACATATGAAATTGGAGTCTTCTGGTACTGGCTTTCGTCCTCCTTATACAGTCTGCTTAGGGGATTCACTATCACCCCAAACTGCTGATGCAGGAAGAGGGTTTTATGGACTGTAATAAGATAGCTTCAAACCTAACCCTCTGCTTTAAATGCTGAGACCAGAAACAGGCTCTCCCTGATCAGTTTCCTTCTTGGATAAAAAACAAAACAAAAAAAAAAAACTTGCTTTAATTGGAAATCTTCTTAAGCAATGCTAGTCTCTCTAAGAATCTAGGACCTCCTCAGAAGAGCCAGAATGTCTTCAGATGTTGTAAATATTGCATATTTTTTAGATACATTTTTCAGAGACTTCAGTGTTCAATCTTGATACATTAAAAACTAAATCACACAAAAGGAAATATGTATTTTTTTCACAGCATTTAAGATTTCTGGTTTGTACTTCCTGACATGAGAGAAAAAAAAAATGATCCTTTAAACAATGTCTTTCTTTTTTTTTCTCTAAATTTAAAACAAGTTTAATAGGGAGAACAAGGTAACTTTATGCACACCAAGCCAGTCCTTTTGTCTCCTAAACCAGTTTTAATTACTCCACTGCTTAGCCCTATAATGGTATGTCATAATTAGATTTCTAGTTAAGACACTGCAGAGGGCCATAGAGGAGAAAGGAGTATAGTAAGACCATGTCATGTCTTCAATTGAAGTGTTTTAAAAAAACAAATAGAAATTTTCACTGAGAGAGGAAGATAAAGGAAGTAGAATCTCCCAGTGATGGTTTTTTTTAGAGCATCTGATATGTTTTCTACATTGTTCTAAAATTCTAGTTAGCCTATATATCAGACTATTTGATATATGTCTTCCTCATGAGGCCATCAACTATGGTCATATAGTAAATTCACTTGTAACTTTTCTAGGGATGTTCCTTACTCTGTTAGAATTGACAAAAACATCAAGATTTTTCAGACACAGATTTGGGGTTAATAGCTGAATAAGTTATTAAGTTTTAAAAATTAAGAAGTATGGCTAGTCATTCTAATTTACATACAGGGTAGGATATTATCAATCTTACAGGTGTCTCCCTTTAAGTTTATTGGGTTTCTAAGATAACAATGTCATTATCATAGGTCCATGAAAATATTAAAATGACCAAAAACAAGCCCTGTCAAAGAATAGTATATCCTTTTATAAGCAGGAGTATACCAGGATAATTAGTATTCCTGTTGGACAAAATCCTTTAAGAAAAGAAAAAAAAAGATATACATTTCTAGAGAAAAGCAAGAAATGGATCTGTTGAATCAAAAAAAGAAGACCTTAGAGAACTGTTATTCTCGTTGTTCTGAAAGAATCAAGAATTGTATGTCTGGACCACAATGAACACTTTCCTAATGTTCATCAAAATGAATCTTGAATGTTTTAGCCAATCTCTGTTTATATGACGGACATGGCCATTACTTTAACATCAAGCATGGAATGATAGAAAGTATGCTGACTTTCTACATAAACAAACAATATAACTTGACTCCTTTTCTTTCAAAACCCAGACATGGAAGTGATTATTACAAAATGAAAAGGGAAGTAGTAATAAGGCACTGGCTCCACTTCTCTGAGTAATTTAGGCAGTCAAACTGAATAAACTAGATCCCCTAAAATTTCTTTTGGGGTCTTGGATGATCAAGCTAATTAGCCGAGTGGTTAATTATTTACTCAACCAAATAATTTATTTGCTGTTTTGGTTGAGTAGATACTATAGACAACTGGCTTTAATTTATAAAAACAAATCAATACATGAGGTATCACCACCAGTTGAGCACATTTCCCTTTTGTCCACCTAAAGACCTTTTGACTGCTTCTCACAAGTGTACTCACTCTTGTTAAATGTTTATATTTAGAGAAGACTTCAGCTCAGTCTACCTATTATGGTAGGCGAGGCTAAGGCGGATAATTAGGGAGAGATTAGCTCTTCCTGAGAGTCAGTTTTTCCACCGGCCTTTTTGAGGAGGGCATCCATAGTAACAACAATCTGATTTAACTTACCATCCTGCTGCTCTTTGGAAAACTCGATCTGTTAGAAAGATATTAACCACAAAGAACTGTTTAACCAAACAGGTTCCTGATATTTGTGTATCATTGATTCCATGAGTCTATCTTTAGAGTAGGCTCCCAAAGGAGCCCACTCTTTGGATTTCCCATGTAGCAGAGATATTAATAGGAAGAGCATAAAGCAAAATGCCTTTAAGGTTAGTGAAAAACTAGGATTTGGGAGGTGAGACATTATCATTTCACTTGAGTGCTAGAGAAACTGGGGTTTTGTTGCACTTACCAGCAATCTGGTCAGCACTGAAGGACTGCAGTGAAGAGAGGAAGAAAAAAAGATACAGCTAATAACTGTTGAAAATGCATTGACAGAATCAAGAATGTTCTCCTAAATACAGGAGGTTGTGAATGGAGTCTACATTGAGGCTTGGCCTGAGAAGTACTACCTTAGGGCTGGGAGTAGGAGGTAGCCTTTAAATCTAGGAATTTTAAGACTGTACAAAATAGATAACTGAGGGGAAAAGGCACCTGGAACTCAAACAGTGAATCTATGCTTAATCATATGCTGAAATAAATGCTCCCTAGAATAACAAAGTGTTTCAGAGCTTAGTTAAGGTTTTGCCCTAGACATTCAGCATTAAGAAGGTGTTTTGAAGCATGATCACTGCTTAACTAGGACATTTTCTATTAAGACAGACAATAAATCCAATGCATTAAAGGCACTTATCCAGAGTAAGTATTAGTATCATAGGATCAAATTTTAGGATAGATGGTTTTCTAGTGAGAGCTGTTCTTGACTTCTAACTTCAGATACAAATGGCCATCATCCTGCCTGGAAAATGCAATTCCATTTAATCATTTGTCCTATGACTATTGGACTAACCCAAGTATATATGGTTGGATGAAACAACTCAAGACAATTAAAAAGGTCACTTTCCTACAGCCTTAGCCTCAAGAGGCACATAGAAATCTGACATGCTTGGCAGTTTCTTCCCACTCCCTCCTGCCCCACCCTACCCTTCACCCAACCTCCCCAACCTAACTGCAACTTTCTTGCCTGACTTTCTTCCCTGCCCCATCACTAGTCCAGCAGGGGACTGAAAAATGATTTCTTGGTCAGACCCACCATGATGGAGATGTTGAGAAGCTGGCGAAGTGAGCTGAGGGCTGCTTCTGTCCCTGAGTGGAGTCCTCCCTCTCACCAGGCTTCTTATTTATGGAGAAGCTGTGACCTCACAGCCAGGATCAGGTATCAGAAGAAAGTGGCCACTCCCCTTGGAGAGTTCTTTAGCTTTCTTAGGGCAAAGAGAAAGAAGGATCTGTTTCTTACTGTCATAAGGGCTATTTTAGGAGATCAGACAGAGCTTGGGAGTGGTCAGCTATAGTGTGGCTATATTACAAAATATATTACAAAATAAGCTTGTCAGCACTTCTCTGGTCTATTGTCATCAAGGGGAGGACCTCTCATTGAATATTACTGGGAGCTTCCAATTAAGGTGGATTTGTGTTTCTTTAAGGTTTGTGGGTAAATTAAAATGTTTAAGCATCATGGAATGTTAGGGTCGAAGCTTTAGAGTTGAGATTTAGGGTCCTGGCAAATTTCTGGTCAGCAAGTTGGTCATTGCTTGGTGGGGTGGGGGGGGCGGTGGTATTTTAGTGCAGCTACCTGGATAAGCCTGGTTTTGAGTTTCAAGAGTGCAGCTGTTATGACAAGATTAACCCTTGAAGTTCTGACATTGATGGTAGGCCCCAGCTGCAGAGCCTCCTTTAAAACTGACGAGAACTTTTTGCACCTTTTTAAGGGTCTGACTGAATGCCATTTTTGCTAGCTGGAGTCAGTTGGAGAATGGCAGTATTTAGTACTTTGAATTAAGACCTCTGACACATACTAACTGTGGGACAATGGGCTGAAATCACCTAATCTCTGCATTCTAGGCAACTGTGAGACTACAAACTATAAATCAGTTGCTAATCTGTATTGGTGTAGGGAGTTTCCACATCTTTCTTACTCTGCGCTAGTGAATCCAGATATGGACCAAAGGCACCTTTAGGTGTTGTGATCACAAAAACAAAATTGAGACCCTCAGGGAAGTTGCATCTTACTTTACTCAATAGGAATATAAAACTTGGCCAAGAAAGAAATCATTTTCTCCATTTCCCACACATCTCCACTCTGAAAGCCCTAGCTTCTATTTCTAATTCTGGTAGAGATATCCTTCTTCCTACCTGCCTACAGAATCTTTAATGTTATACCATCTTTTCTACCTTCTATTCCTTTTTTAGGCAGGGCCACCATTGTGCTTTTTAAGGTTTCCATCTTCATTTTTATGTATGTAATCTGTGTCTACAAATACTTCATTTTAGAAGTACTTTAAACCCTTATATTGACTCCTCCTCCTGTTTGGCCTTTAATAATTATCCAGTGTTCCAGCTCTCCAGAAGGTCTGCCAAGTTTTCTTCAGCTGCAGAAAATGGAGGATATTTTTGGACATCACCTTATAGGGAGGATCTGATGTTAAAGGAACTTGAGTCAACCAACGCACTGTGCTGTGGCAGCCATGTTGGCCTTTGCAAGACTTAACAGATATATGACAACTATCTATCTCCAGAAGCTGAGAGCAAGAGAAATTTAAAATGGAAATTTGCTTACTGGTCAGTGCCTTCTGTTCACTACCATCCCACAGAGCAGAAGCTACTCCTGTCATGATCCTGGAGTGATAACAGCCACAAAATGTCTCCTGAAGCCTGAACTAAGGAAGTACTTACCTATTTTCTACTAGCTGGGATATAATTAACCAGTCATTAGCAAATTAACCTGTATCATAAACATGACAAGGTTAAACTAAGAGTAGATGCTTGAATATTGTTCAAGTAAATCACTTGTTCACAGGGGAGCCCACAAAATAGGAGTCCCCAAACTGTTAGAGATCTTTTATTTGCAACTCTCCAAGGAGAAAAGTCTAATACTTTTAAAGAATTTTTTTTTGGGGGGAGAGAACCAGACACTAAACTTGAGCCATTGACCAAATTATAGGGTTTCTTATCCTTTTTAGTGTCATGGTCCCTCCTCAGAATAATATTTTTAGATGCATAATACAAATACAAAAGGTTATAAAGGAAATCAATGACATTCAAATGTAATATAAAAATATATATTTTAAAAAGCCAAGTTTATTGACCCCAGGTTAAGAAGTCATACACTAGAAATAATATTTTTTTATGATTATTTTGGGAATCTGAATTTTCAAGTGAGGACAGATGATTTTTAAAAATTATTCGTAGTTATAAATACATGTAGCCTACAGTGGATGAAATTTTGAAGGATCATTGGAGAAAATTGTGGTCGTGTGTAAAGGTGAAAAGACCCCTAGGAGGTAAGAAGGAAAGATAAAGAAATGGGCTCATTTTACTCTGCAAGTGGACAGGGACTGAGAATATCAGAAAAGTATGAAAATGTATGCAGAAGAGCTGCCCTTTTGTGTAGTTATCAGCAGCAAATAATCCAGGAAATGGGACTTATTTTGGTTTAGGATACTTGTTTGTAACTGTGTGGACAGGAAGAACAATATTTAAAAGTCCTTTAATTAAAAGTTAATTTGTAAAGTGTGATAGATGGATAAAAATGTTTCTTTCCTGTGAAACTCCTCTTATTTGAACTTAACGTTTATTGATATGTATGTAAAATATATAGTCTACTTAGGGCATTTTGTATTATTTTTCCTGGATGGGCAAGAACAATACAATCACTTTAAGTAGTAGGCTTATTTTATGCACATGTACTTTTAAAATTAATTTTAACCTTTCTTTTTTGAGGTATCGCTAACCTCTGGTTTTTCTCACTTACTTTCCTGAAGAACAAATATAAATATCTACAGCTCATATTCTATATCCTCTAGCAAAGTGACCCTGGCTTTCCAAAGTCTGTGTAAATGCCTCATCGGAGGTAGGTCCTGGCAGAGAAGAAAGGTTCTAAGCGTGGGTTAGCATTGGACTGGAGACCCCATGTATGAGGACTGACTTCATAAAGGCTCGTCCTTAGACTTGCTGCTGGTTGATGAGTTTTTCAGTCAGAGAAACTCATGAACATAGTCAGCTCAGATTGGGGCCGGGTCGGGGCAAAGGGAAGGGAAATGGGAAGGAGAAGGGGGAAGAGGTAGGGTGAAGTTCTGCTTTGCATCTGTAGAGGGAGCTCCTACACCAATAGACCCACCAATGTACTGAAATGAGTTTAAAAAGAATCACTGGAGGATTCATTAAAGTAGCTCTGAAGATGACAATCTTAAAACTGACAAATGCAAAATTTATTTTTGCTAATCTGCTCTCCTTTTTGACCCGAACAGAGGCTAAAAGAAATAAAACTACATTCTTGAAGTAACCTGTTAGCTGGTACTGACCTTGGGCTTGTGCAATTGGTATGATGTTAATTATTATTGTAAATTGTGCGTATTTAGGTTGTCTTAAAGTATTTTTATTGCATTGGTTTCAGAATCCCTGTATCCTGCTGGTTGCTTATTAAAAGCTTTCCTCAAAAGATTCCCAGGAATCTAAGAGGCACAATGGATAGAGTTTTGAACTTAAAGTGAGGATAAATCTCAGTTCAAATCCAACATCAGACACATACCAAATGGGTGGTCCTAGGCAAGTCCATTAATCTCTGCCTCAGTTTCCCCATCTGTAAAATATGGATAGGTAAATAAACTCTACCTCTTTAATCAGGTCCTCACTCTTTCTCTATGTGCCTCTACACAAGCTATTCCTTATCTCTAGGATACTCCCCCTAGACACCTCCTTGTCTTAGAATTTGTCCTGTTAGGGTTTAGATCAAATACTGCCTTCAAGCTTTCAGAAGCCTAAAAAATGTAGTGCTATATAAAATCACATTTTTCCCTTTGTTAAAATTCTTAAAATTGTCCTTTGTATGTCCTTTGTAATAGTAATAGCTACTTCCCTCCCAGAGTGGCTCTGAGGATAGAATAAGATAATATTTATAAGGCACTTTGCAAATCTTATAGTGCTTTATAAATGCTAGCTATTATTGTTATTATTAAAAGATCGGTAGATTCGAGGAGACTAAATGAAGGATGAGATAAAGTTTCTAGGATATAGAAAGCGTCAATTCCTAAGGGATAACCTCTTCCCCCTCCTTACACAATAACTTAGTTCATCAATGGGATTCTGGAATTGATATTTACAAACACATAGAAGAGGAAGAATTTTGATTAAAGATGATCAAAAGGCAAGTAGTATTTTAATCCTAAAAAGATAAGGTCCTAGGTAGGAAAAGAAAATACATCTTCCAAAGACTTTCATCATTTCTGTTTGGAGGGGAATGACTGATCAAGAAGGGCAAAAAAGGGGACAAATAGGGACAAACCTCTTTTTCAGTCAGTGGTGTGTCATGATTGAAGACCTGTCAAAGACGCCAATGACCAGAAGATGAGAAGTCCTTTGTGAGTATGAGCTCATCTGTTTTCAGCCCATCCCTGTGGGGCTATTACAAAGTCATTCTCTCCCTCCAAACACACACCTCCTTCCCCACACATACATCCTAGCAGAAGTAACAATTTCCTAGACTGGGGCCCTACTCTTCTGGATCACTCAGTTTGAATAAAAGACATCAACTCTTCACTTGCATTTTAAGTCCCAGAAGAGGGGAGTTTCTGTTGAATCCAACAAAGAATTTATTGGGGGTAGATTACTATGACTTGGTATAAGTGGGAGAAGCCCAAACTGATGAAACTGTAAGATAAGCTCAGGTTGAGAAGAGGGAATTTAGAATGGATTGAATGGGGAAGTAATTTTTATTCAAGACACCTGATTAAACTATTTAACTCAGCATAGAGCCAGGCTTGAAAGAACACAGTATAGAGCTAAGACAAACATTATATAAAAATTGTAACAAAGAAAAAAGTTACTATATATAGCACTGCTTTTTTTTTTTGTTTCTGATGCAATCAACTTTATTTAATTCAGTTCAACAAGAATTTACTTACTACACACTGTGTTCCAGGCACTGTTTTAGGCCCTGGGGACACAGAAACAAAAATTGAAGTCAGGATTTGAACTAAGCCCTAAAGGGGTGAATTCCAAGATGAGGAGGTTTCCAGGGGAAGTATCCTAGGGATTTGCAAAGGCACATAGAGAAATAGGGAGGGCCTGATAAAAAGGTACTTACCTACTTAGTTATCTATTTTTTTAATCTTTCTATAGTCTTGAGCACAATAGATACTTTCTTGGTTTTCTGTGCGTTGAAAAATAACAATAAATTTCTATAGCCCTTGAAGGATTTTGTAAAGTACTTTTTGAATTGCTTAATAGATTGATTATAATCTATTTCTCAAATTAGATGACATAGTTTACCAAATGACCTGTTCACTAGATCAGAGAATTTGGAATGGTTAGGAACCTTAGAAGTCATCTGTTAAATGCCCTCATTTTACAAGTTAGTAAAGTGAGGCACAGAAAAATTAGGTGGTTGGCCATTTCTACCCTTTCTTATCTGTCAATAATGCATATTCTATAGCAAAAGTTCTACCTATAAGCCCCTTGTTTAACACATTCATTTCCTTGTGCATGCATTTTAAGAGTTTGTCAGTTCCTGATACATCTTCCTTACTTTGATTCAAAAATCCCTTTTGTGATGATAGAATTATGTGAACATTGGGACTCTCATTCCAGAAATAACTGAAATCCTGTTGCCAACAGTTCTCTGATTTTAAGAGCAAGGAGTAAACCTCTCATGTAGATATAATGACTGGATCTGTGATTTTACTGATAGCAAACAGAAGAGGAAAGTCTGTCTACCAAGGCAGGTCAATTCTTTTTTTGCAACTCATAGTCTTAAAGAACCCTGTCCCCCTTCCCTCCCCCCCCCCCAAGTCTATTGAGAAGGCAAGTGACTTCCCCTCAGGGGGGAATAAACCATTCTGTAGCAGAGCTGGGGCTAGAACCAAGTTTTCTTGCATCAAAACCACTTGGCATCTTATATATAATTTTACAACATCTTTTTTTTTTAAATGTGGAGAACTTTTTCCTGTGTTTCTGCAAGGATTAATAGCCCACAAAATTTTAATTTTAACCACATTATTTTAATTTTAAGCAGTTGCTATGTGAATTTAAATTTATCTGAAGCTTCTATTATTTCTAAATTTCTGTTTTTGCTACCTGGATAGTTTTTATTTCATGCAGGGATAAAGCTGTAGGGAAGAATAGATGAAATCGCCCAATACAAAGATTCTGTTTTCATAGAAAAAGTTTCTAAGGATGAAGGGAAACAGGGGGAAAAGGCACTATCAACAAACTAACCATATCATTTCCCACATTTCCATGAGTGAGATGGTCTTTAATGTCATGCAATTACGGGACAACTTCTAAATACAATTTGCCAAGGGTTTTATTTGCAATACTAAAAGGTCAAGAGGCTAAATTTGGCACCGTCACACTATTAATTCAATCAGCTAACAGTTGACTCACATTAGGAATGAGAGTGGATGGCTATTGATGGAAATACCTCTTCCTTTTAAAATACACATGACATTGCATTTATATGTGGCTCAGTCTTGTTTTTTGAATCTGCAATTCTAGGAAAAGTTAATGATTGTTTTTCAAAGATTTTCCCCAGCCTACTTGTTGACATTTCTTATGTGTATAGCAGTTTAGAAATTGGACAGAGGTAACCTGGTGCTGACACCTAGTGATATCGTTAAATGACTGGCTGGGTTTGATTTGCCTCCCAAAAGTAAGTTACATCCACCAAGCACCTGGATTTTTATTGGAGTTGCTTAACACTATGGTTCAGTTTAATAATTTAATTGTTTCTTTGAAAGACCAGTGATAACTATCATAATTTACAAATGTTATATAAAGAGACCTGGACTCTTTCTACTTTTTCCCCATTGGTGCCACCTAGTCATTGGATAGATGTCTTCTTTTAATTAAAATATACATATGGCATTATATTTTCTGTTCCTTTTCCTTCAAGGCTTAGCTCAGGTGATACTTTTGACTCTCCTCCCCTCCAAGCCTTTACCTGATCCCCTTAGTGTTAGTATTCTCTCCCTCCTCCTCATTTTTGGTATGATTTTTAGGATTGTTTCATTCTTTGTACTTTATCCCCAGCACCTAGGAGAGTGCCTGGCCCAGAGTCAGTGTTTAATATTAGATTGACTAATGTATCTATCTCCTGGAAGAATGGAAGATGTAAACTTCCTTCCTTCCTTCCTTCCTTCCTTCCTTCCTTCCTTCCTTCCTTCCTTCCTTTCTTTCTTTCTTTCTTTCTTTCTTTCTTTCTTTCTTTCTTTCTTTCTTTCTTTCTTTCTTTCTCTCTTTCTCTCTCTCTTTCTCTCTTTCTCTCTCTCTTTCTCTCTCTTTCTTTCTTTCTTTCTTTCTTTCTTTCTTTCTTTCTTTCTTTCTTTCTTTCTTTCTTTCTTTCTTTCTTTCTTTCTTTCTTTCTTTCTTTCTTTCTTCCTTCCTTCCTTCCTTCTTTTCTTTATATTGTCAGTATCTGGGAGAATGACAGAGACCTAGAGATCATGTTTAATAAATACTAGATTGATTGATGTTGTATCTTCTAGGAGAATGTAAACTCCTTCTGGTCAGGGCCTATTAAATTTTTTTTATCTTTGTATGCCCAGCAGCTAGCACAGTGCCTTGTACATAGTGGGTATGTAAATAAGTGTTTGTTGAATTGAATTGCTATATGACTTTATCCAGTTAAATTTGAGATAAACTAATTCATACCTATGGCAACATGTTCCTGCATAGCCCTCCAAAGTACATAACTTCTGATTTTGTCAATTATATACAAACTAAACACAGATTAGAAACCATTTCCAGAAATTAACCTAATGGAAACTTTGAAAGACTTGTTTTTTTAAACAAAACAAAAATCTTTCAACGTTTTCATTGACACCGTCAAATTTTTAAAAACCTTGCATATTGGGCTCTAGTCTCCATTTCGCACTGATGGGCAAGAAGAAGAGAAAGACTAGTAAATGGCCCTCTCGGATCTTAAAATTCTCCCCTGCATCTGGTTCTCTGTCTGAAAGAGATAATGGTCTGATAGGGAGCAGCAACTAGTGGCCTGGAAGAGGAGGGGAGCAGAATTGGTCTTTTTTAATTGCTCAGTGGAAAGACTAGATAGAAGAATCATTGATTCTATAATATTGGTAACTCTATCTAAGGCATTTCCCTCTCTGGCTGCCTTAGTCAGGTACACATGGATATGAGTGCACAACACATTGCTTTCTAATCTCATTTTATGGAATGGAAAACTATAAAATTTTAGCACTATATCCTTTTCCCCCTAGTACATGAGTAAAAAACCAAAATTTAAATAATAAACATTTTAAGATATGGTTGTATTCAATCTATAGATGATTTTCAAAAATTGGTTTTATGTGCTATTATGCTTTGGGAGCAATACAGAATGGTTTGATGGAGGGATAAAATGAAAAAAAAAAGTCAATGTCTACATTATTTTCTGCCCTCTACCTCCAAGTCTGTGACTGTGCTATAAAGGATGCCCACGGTGGACACAGAGATTCTGGACCAAGCTGTCACTATAGGTTTACCCATTACCAGATCTGAAGCCATGCTTAGACAAGAAAAATAGACCATCCTTTATATGTCTTTCAGAATGAGGATGACACAAATATTCATTCTCCATGTGAGTAAGAGAAAGACCTCTTACTTCCTCAGTAAAGTGAGCTCCCCTCTGTGGGAATTCCTTGATTTAGATAAGTCTTTTTTTTTTCAAATGCTTTATTAACTTCTGATTGACATCATTCATTTCTGCTAGATTTTGAGTTACAAATTTTCTCTCCATTTTTCCCCTACCCACCCCCCCCCAAATTAGCAGTCTCACAGGATATCCCCTCCTCCAATCTGCTCTCTCTCATATTTTCTCCCATACCCCTTTCGACTTTTCCAGTGGATCTCTATGCCCCAGTGCCTGTATATCTTATTTCCCGATTACATGTAAAATAGTATTGATAATAGTATATATATGTATATATATACATACACACACATATGTATACATACATATTTGAATATTTGATTTTAAAACTTTGAATTCCAGATTCATTCCCTTCCTCCCTTATCACCCATCCTTACTGGGAAGATAAGCAGTTCATTATAGGATGTACATGTGTGGCTAATGCAAAACAATAGCATAGTAGATATATTGTAAAAGACTGACTATACTTTCCTCCCTCCTATCCCACCTCCCCCTTGTTCTATTCTCTACTTTGATCCAGTCATTTTCAAAAGTAGGTGCTTCCAACTTCCCTCCCCCCCAGCCTGCCCTCCCTTCCATCATCCCCCCTCTCATCCCCTTCCTTCCTACTCTCTCTATTTAGTGTGTATGTCATTCCCTGCCTAAGCCAAATTCAATGGGAATAAGGTTGACCCATTCCCTTTTGCCTTCCTGTTCTTCCCCTCCATTGTCAGCATTTTCCCTTGCCTCTTCTATATGAGATAGTTTACCCCATTCTGTCTCTCCCCATCTCCTCTCATTATATTCCTCTCTCACCTCTTAATTTCACCTTTTAAGTATCATCCCTTCCTGTTAAATTGGACCTGTGCCCTCTATCTATGTATACCTGTAAATAGATAAGTCTTTAATAATTCCCTTTAGGGAACTGCCTAAGGGTAAGTCACTGGTAGGTCCAAATAACCATCAGAGATGGGATTTAAACCCAAGGTACCCCCATGACAAGCCTAGAACATGGACCCAGTCTAGAACTCATCTAGATCTTAGTCGACAACCAGCCAGGATTACACAAGAAGGAGAATGAGATGAATTGCAACCAGCCTTTTGCATAGGAAGGCAAATATTTTCTCATGTCATTTCATCATTTATGGAGATCTTAAAACAGTGGAGAGGTGCTTATAAAGTTTTTCCCATGCCCCTTAAATTATACACATGCATCCTAAAGTCCATTATGCTATCTATATAGAATTCTGTCAATGCATTTTGTAGCTTTACCTCTCTCACAATACCACTTGCAGTACCTAGGCAGGGGTGACCTGGTTGGGTAGTAAATACAAGAATTAACATTAAAGAAAGCAAGTGAGAACCATGATTCAAAATTACATCAGATTAAAAAAAATCAACCAAGCTAAAAGCATGCAGCATGCAAATGATTTACTTACATCACGAAGATCATAGAACTGGAAGGGGCCCTGGAGATCATCTAGTACATCTCCTCCCCCATTCTACAGATGAAGAAACTCAACTTTCCTTTAAAATATTAGTAGCTAACATTTAAAACACTTTACAAGTGATATGAGTTGAGACTTTGGCTAGGTGGTGAAGGAAACAGTGCTGGACCTAAACTCAGGAGATCTGAATTAAAATCCTGCATCAGATAACCTTATTAGACATGAGATTCTGGGCAAGTCACTCAATCTCTTTCAGCCTAAGTTTCCTCATTTGTAAAGTGCTGATAACAATGGGATTGAATGCAATATTGTAGAGAAAGTGCTTTGAAAACCAAAAGATGCATATAAATTATTATTGATATTATATATATATATATATCATATAATAATATATTATTATTAACAATTGCAGACCCAGGCTTCTCATTATCGCCATATTCACTTTATTATTTCACATAGTCCCAGATGTTTTTATGCAATCATTGTTATTAACTGTGTGTCTACCTATAAGTACATTGCTAAGGATTTTAAATTCTGTAATTTACATTTTTGTCAGACTGTCCTGGCATTACTGTTAAAAGTATCAACCTTTTGAGAGGGAAAGATTCCAGAGCACCAGCAGGGAAAGTGTCTCCAAGGTTTCACTATTAGCATTTTTGAAAAGGGTACTTTAAGCAGGTATGTAAAAAAAATGAGGAAATAAACTCAAGCTCTTATCTTATTTATTATGTCAATGAATATTAGCTAGACTTACTTATCCATCCTTAAGGAAAACTCAGATCATACAGATTTAGAGCTGAGAGACCTTAGAGTTTGTCTAGTCCAATCCCTTCATTTTACAGATGAGAGAACAGAGGCCAAGAACAGTTGGTTAAATGACTTGACTATGGTCACACAGGTATAAAAGGGCAGAGTCAGGATTTAAACCTATTTCCTCTTGATTCCAATTCCAGCACTCTTTTCTCTATGTTATACAAACCCAACAGCCAGCAAGTATGGAAAATGATGTACCAGGTACAATGATGTGTGCTGACCATACAAAGATCACACCGCATTCTTGCAAGACTCCTTCCTCTCCCAACATTCTTGTTAATATCATCTGTATTACCTGAATACTTAATGATAATAGCATCTTAATCTTTGTAGGATTTTTCACAGTTTATTTTAAATTTTCTTTATTTGGTAATTGCAGACAATAGAACAGAGTGAAAGCTGGCTAGGTGCATCCTTTTTTAATTTGAAATATTTTCAGGACCCTTCCATGGAAAGTCAAGCATCTGGCAGTATTTCACTGAACTTGGCCTTGCAGATAGGGGAAAGAAAAGTTCTGGCTAGGAGAGGTAGTGGGATGGTTATGTTGCCAGGGCTGCAACACTGTACAGACAAGGGTATTTAGGGACTACCTTGTTTGTGATTTTGCATATCTTAAGGACAATTGGAGAGGCAGTCTGGCAGAGTAGAAAGCAGGCTAGCCTCAGAGATGAGGAGATCTCCATCCTGTCTCTGTCCCATAGGAGCTGGGTGACCACTGTCAGGTTACTAAACCTCTCAGTGCCCCAAGGTAGTTCTATGAGCTTTGGAGGAGAAAGTGAGGCTGGTGACCTTGCACAGCCCTCCCTCACTCAAATCAAAGTCAACTGCAAGTCATGTCATCATTTCCCTCATGGCTGTGGTCCTCTTTGAAAACGAAGGACAAACACAATAAGACTAAGTTAGAGGTGAGTTGCTGATTTGATAAACAGTTCATTTCAGTATTGGGTGTTCTCTATAAAATGAAAGATTTGACAAACTTTCTTTTCCTTCCTTCCTTCCTTCCTTCCTTCCTTCCTTCCTTC
>NW_027187376.1:9998319-10009239 GCF_028583685.1 Petaurus breviceps papuanus | reverse complement strand
CTTCCTTCCTTCCTTCCTTCCTTCCTTCCTTCCTTCCTTCCTTCCTCTCTCTCTCCCTCCCTTTCTTTCTTTCTTTCTTTCTTTCTCTCTCTCTCCCTCCCTTTCTTTCTTTCTTTCTTTCTTTCTCTCTCTCTCTCCCTTCCTTTCTTTCTTTCTTTCTTTCTTTCTTTCTTTCTTTCTTTCTTTCTTTCTTTCTTTCTTTCTTTCTTTCTTTCTTTCTTTCTTTCTTTCTTTCTTTCTTTCTTTCTTTCTTTCTTTCCTTTCTTTCTTTCTTTCCCCAAAATGGGCAGTTAGTTAAATCTCTGTTCTTCTGAAGGTGGTTAAGAAAAAGAAAGCTCCTAATCCATTTGTAGGCTATTCTTCAAGGAGCATTTGCAAACCTGCACATCTCTTCAGAAGGCTATATGTCTTGTTTTAAAGGCTATTTTCTCTGTTTCAATATGCTGTAAGGAATATTGCAATAGGATAGAGATATGATTTGGAGCTAGGAAGATGTAGGTTCAAGTATCACATCTGACCCATACTTGCTGTGTGATTCTGGCAAGTCACTTAATCTCTCAACATCTAGGCAACTCTCTAAGACTCTAAATTGCTAAGAAGGGGCCCACCTGCATTGCAGGAAGACATTCCTCTCTGTGAGTTCCCTAAACCAATGAAATCGCAGGTCTAGTCCCTATCTCTAAATAAAGCAAATCACTTAAGTAAGATAAATATAGAAACATTGATCAAATATGGCATGATAAACTATCTTAACACAAAGTTTCCTAAGGTCATCCTAGTGAATAGGAAGTCATAATTGTTGTCTGATTTTATTTTTTAAATTTTATTTGAAACAAATTTTATTTGAAACAATTTTTGATTTATTTTTTATCTTAAATTTAAATATTTTAAAAGCTCATGTATGCAATAAACTTTCTTTGTTTCTGCTAAAATGTCTAAAAATACATATAATTCTATAATTGTCCAAAGCATGCAATGCATTTGAATTGTGTTACAAAAATGCCATTGTTCCATTTGACCAATTTTCTTTTCTTATCTTCCTAACAGTAAGCAGAGTAAATGGTCTCCCCCAGAGAATTTCTTTCTTGTGTATGCTTGACCCCTGACACTTCTAGATGGTCAATATTCCTCTTGCTTTGCAGAAAAGGTAACAAAAGTGAAAGGCTAGAGTTCAAAAGTTCTGACAGCTTTCAGATGTTCTCTCTAATCTAATACTATTTTAGTACTTTTGCTAAGCCTCTGGAAGTGTACAGTAGCATTTAAATGATTGATTTAATGAAACAGATGGAAGAAAAAGCTCATTTTTAAGAATCAAGGGAAATCTCATTAACCTTCTGAATAGATAGATACAAGGTTTTTGTCTTTAACTTCTGGATATTTTTTTTTTTTTTGCTAACATGACAACCTTTTTCTTTTGGAGACATTTTATCCACTGCACTGAGTTGTATTTTGTTTTTATCATATAGTTCCTAAGGAAAGAAAATTAATGTCTGTTTCCATTAGTCAGATCCTTTACTTCTTAAAGCTAGAAGGTAAAATGTTTCCTTCATAGACACTTGTGATTTCAGGAACAAACTGATCTGATTGTGTTATAAATCACAATCAACTTGAATGGTGACAGCTTTGTCATATACTCATCTCCCTAGTGTTCTTACACTGCTGATAGTTAAAGAACAGGGACACACTGAAATTAGCATAGTGGCTGTAATCACATTCAATTTTTTACACAGTGATACACAAATCAGTCTACTTTGGTAAAGATATATTAGCTAGGATCACTGGAGTTGAAAATTCCATTTCCTCTTAATGAACTGTACACAGGCAGCCATCAAAGTAACAAATAATTTATTAGAAAGTCTAGCATGCATTTCTCCTCACAAATGGATATCCATACAATATAGATCCTTCCCAATGACAAGATTCTCTCACAGATAATCCAGCTTTAGCAAATACCATTCAAGGTTCCTTGTCAATGAATGTCTGCCCTTTTAAGAACTCAGGCTATGTATCCAAATTGTACTTGAGGAAACTTAGTTGTATTTATTTTCTTTTTTCCCCTTAACTAACAAAGAGACAACAGGAAAATAATTGCTTCAAGGATATATCATTATTTACCTCTATCCCAAAATATTTCAATGGCTATAAAAAAATAAGAAAACAGCAAGGTATGGTTAGGCTGTAGCCTTTCAAAGAAATTATGCCTACACCTGTGGCATAAATAAAAAGGATCTCCTCTCCGCAAATCTTTAGATTCTATCTCCTTCTAGTTTCCATATAAGGTAAGATTCCTCAGAGATTTGTTAAAGAAGTATTTGAACCAATCACAGTGCCGGGAAGACAGGGAGGAACACTTGGTCAATTACATCCTGAAGAAGTACAGGTAGAAGATGATTTACTCTTCTTTCCAAAAGCAGTCAAGAGCTTTCATCACAGCCAAATGTCAACACAAAAATCAATGACATACTTCTTAGTTCAGGTTCAGTATGCGACAGCCTGAAGACGTAAACTAACATTAGCAAACAGAGCCAATAGGCTTGTAATAATTGCTAATTAGTGTCAATTAGAAGCAACTTGCAAACTTTGAGCAACACACCACAACATAAAGAAATCACAAAGGTGACAGTCATAGTCACTGAAACCCATCAATGTATAATTTTCTCCACCAGGATTTCACTTTAGCACAGTATCAAATTTCATTTGGCAGAGCTTAAGAGGGAAATTGACTGGGAATGCAAAAAAATTTTTTTCCTTATGCAGAAGAAATTAAATAACTGCCAAATAAGTATGCCCAGGATAACTAGGTCATCTGCTGTTTAAAACTTCCACAAAAGAGCAGGATTGCAACTTCTTCTTTTTAATATAGTAACCAATAAAAAAAAAATCCAGTTTCCTTCAAAAACTAACATCTGGGCTTTAAACTTTATGACCTACAACTTTTTTTTTAAGCAGCCCAGGACAAAAGGAAACTGTTGGAAAAAAAGAAACCTGAATGAATGTAAATTCCATTACTCTTTTAAAATATTTACTTTTCCTTTCCTGTAGTCGTTTGAGCAATTACACTTAAAATTTCCCAACCTTCTTAAACAACAACCCCAAAACAAACTCCCCTCTTTTGCAAGTGTGAATCTGCTGAGTCAGATCACCCTTCATAGAAATATATTTTTTCGCAAATTTCTACTGTCCATTTTTTTCTCTTGGTGAAAGATGTTTTCAGTGACCAAACCATTCACTTTTTTACCTTAATGGAAGAGAGGTCAATTTTTTCTTCTTTTTTGGGAGCTGGAGCTGGAGCTGGGGCAGGAGCAGGGGCAGGGGCAGCGGCTTTCTTAACGTCCTTCTTTGGTGCCATTTTGTTTTAAAAAAGTTTTAAAAACACGCCTGCAAAGGATTATCTCTCAACACCACCCGTCAAAGTATTCTTGAAAGAGCAGTGGTGCTTTGGTTGATCTACAACCCAGTGCCTTGAAGGTGGACCCAGAGTGTTAAATAGTATAAGGGCATATATATATTTCACTTAGTGCCTAATAGAATCTTGACACATGCAGTTGGATTGGACAGTTCAGTAAGTCGAGGGGGATGTCATTCCAACTCAGACTATAAATGGAATCTAAGGGGTCAGGGCTTCATCACATTTTTTTTAAACTCCCTTGGCTTTTTATCCCCCACTTCTCTCCTCCAGATGAAAAGAAGGGACCATGACAAAGCCAACTTCTGATCTCTTCATGATAGTCAAAAGCAGATTGACTAGTATATTTTCTAGGTAGAAATTTAGTTCTACTACAGTTGTAAATTTCTTTTTTTCCCTTCCCCCCATGCCTAAGTATCTTTACTAAAGGATTTAATTTCAACTTGGAATTTTGGCTTTCAGGGCTGGCAAGCTCACCAAACTTCTATCCTGCCCCTTTGCTCTTGCTCCTCCCCTCCTTTCCATATTTTGCAAGAAAGTGTTGATCAGCAAAGAGTTGGTGTTTAAAAATAAAAAGCAGACGTATATGGAAAGCTCATCCAGCCTTGAGAACAGGCTGATCTTCCTTCCAGAGAGACCAAGCTTTCTAATTCTTCATTTTAACAATGAACTTCAAAATAAGCTCCTTAAAATCCAAAACAGCTTTCTCGAATTTAATTTATTGTCTATCATGAGCAATATTAAGCAAGAAGGAGACTGGCTACTAGATTTACCTCTATTTACAATCCCCCTCCCCACCCCACCCCCCAATCATGTAGGCATCAATCAAATGAGACATTTACAATCTTTACTCTCTATTTGCAGGCTTAAACCCTTGAGACAAGTCTAATGATCTTTCATCTTCTCGTCACCAGCAAACTCCTATACCTTAGGTCTTTTCTAGTGGAGACAAAAATTCTATATTTTATCTAAATGGTTAGATTTATTAAAGGTAAGAAAAGACTTGAATTGTCATTCCCTAACACATTTCTGTAATCAACTTGAAGGCTTTGAGTTTTTTTAATATTTAACTCACTAGGTTAATAGCCAGCTTCTAGTTTAGGGTATCTTATCCTTTTAAGTGTGTCTCATAGACTCCTTTTGCAGTCTGGTGAAGCCTATGCATTTCTTCTCAGAATAATGCTTTTAAAAATCCAATAAAATATAATCTTATAAAATACATAAGATTACAAATACAAAAGAAACTGAAGGTTGGTGTGTGGGGGGGTCAACAAACCTCAAGAACCTGTCATATAGTCTAAATGCAGTAAGAAGAGCAAAGCAGGGGCTACTAAGTGGCACAGTGAATAGAGCACTGGCCCTGGAGTCAGGAGGACCTGAGTTCAAATGCAGACCTCAGACACTTAAAACACTTATAGCCTTGTGACCTTGGGCAAGTCACAACCCCAACTGCCCTGCCTTGCCCCTCCAAAAAGGAAGAAGAAAGAGAAGGAGGAGGAAGAGGAGAAGAAGAAGGAGGAGGAGGAGGAGGAGAGGGAGAAGAAGAAGAAGAGGAAGAAGGAGGAGGAGGAGGAGGAAGAGAAGGAGAAGGAGAAGAAGGAGGAGAAGAAGGAGGAGGAGGAGGAGGGGGAGGAGGAGGAGGGGCAACTTCTCAATGAAAATATTGTATCCTAGAAAATTATACTTGGAGGAATTTTATAATTAAAAATCACCTATTGTTTTACACCTGAATTTTTTTCCTCTCACTTTATGTGACATTACAACAACTTTTAAAACAATGATAAGTTAAGCATGTTTATAAAGGAAGAACATAAAGTATCAAGCACTAAATATTATTAGGTTTTAAAGAAGTTAGATGAAGATTTACATTTTTTTTAAAAAAGAGTTTCTATGACATCTCTGCCCTATCAAAAATGTAAATTTTTTGAGAATTAGAGAGGCTTTATTCTTTGTTTATCCTAGCACCCAGTATAGTGCCTGGTACATATTAGATAACTTAATAAATGATTATTGATCGAGTGATTAGCACTGTAATCTCTATGGAGTAGGTCAATATTATAATTCTTTGTATTTTGTGAGAATGAAACTGAGACTGATGAATTATCAGTTACTTACCCAAGAACACACCTTAGCTGTACTAGTCTCTAGTTCATTTTGTGCCTCTGCAGCCTGGTCCTCTGGATTACAGTAGCCCTTATAGTCATTAGAGATGAATTTCTCACCTTCTAGCCTATCATTTCCTAAGTTCATCTGCTGAGATCTTGCATATCTAAATGTCTTGCTAATATCAACATGTATTTATCTGATGAAATTGCTTATCACACTTTTAACTATGAGAATAGAATTCTTCAGAAATAACACCTTTTGCAGTGGAAATACCATTCCTCCCTTCCTACTCCCCTACCTCCTCTTCTTCTCCCACACCACAAGGGTAGAACACTTCATTTCCTTTTCATAACTGAAGGAGAGCTGAAGTTTCTATTATTAGCTGGCATTTGTGATCATATACAACCAATTTTTATTTCACTATCTTTTCTTTATACCCTACCTTTACCCAATATTCTTAAAACTTCCAATGAGATATATGTAGAGTGCTTTGCAAACTTGAAGGTGCTACAAAAATGTTTGCCATTATTAAAGTTTATGGCCATTCCTCAAACAGGGGAATTTCAGGGTTGATGAGGGAAATACAGGTTCTGGTCCCACATATTCATCTAGAAGAGAAATTAAAAAAGAAATAACGCATATTTTGTTCTACATGTTTTAATAATATTCCCCAGATATTACCATTTCAGATTGAGAATTTCAAAAGACAAAATGTGGAAGAATAATATTTCATTTTCTATTTAGCTAGCATGGTGTAGTATATGTTTTGTACTTCTTAATGCAAACTAGCAAATAGGATGATGGGTTTGGAGTCAGGAAGACTTGGGGTCAACTTTGACCTGTGATATTTACTTGCATACTACCGTATGCAAGTCATTTAACTCCACCTCAGGCAATTCTGTGTATCATAGATTGAGTTGGAAGAAATCCCAAAGGTCATCTGGTCCAACTCTCTTCTTTTACCAGTAGAGGAAACTGAGTCCTTGAGAGGTTAAATTATTTGCCCAAGATCTCATAGTTAGTAGCTGGAAGGACATATTTACTAAGTAATTAACAGGTTACAACTTACTTGGCATCAGTGGAGAAAGTTTCCATACCGGGAGTTCCGTGTGCTGATTAACTCACATTTTATGTGTTCATGTATTTAGGTAAAACAGCCTGGTCCCATTTAGCAACTTTTCCTCATTTCATTTTTTATGGACATAGAATCAAGTAGCTATAAATGCTTTGGGGCATAAGATTTAGAACCAAAAAGGGACTTTAGAAATTATCTATCTAATTCATACTCCATTCCTTCTCCTTTTACAGATGAGAAACTGAGGCACTAAGAGATTAAAGTGACTTGTCCAAGGTTACACAGCCAGTAAGAACTACAGCTTGGATTAATCCTAACTCCAAAGCTGGTGCTTTTCCCAAAGAACCATCATTCCTGAAACCTTAAGAAAAAAGTATGGTAGCTGGACTTCACCCCTATTTTGGGAATATCCATCGACAATGTCCTGAATTAATACTAGAAAAGCTGATAAATTTTGAGGAATTACAGTGCTGTTTTCTTTTCAGTGACTGAAATATGCATGTAATGTCATGCTTTATTAGTGCTATGCAGCAATTGCACATGACGACAAAGAGGTTTATGAAATTTTGACCCTTAGGACTTTAGTGTGATAATCAGCATCAACATGAACTTTCCCCACTCCCCCCTCCTTTGATGGGTTTATGTGACAAGACTCCCTTGTAAGAGAAAGAAAGGGCAACAGCTGAGGATTCATGTTCTTAGTGACAGCTGATGAACTCTGTGCCCAGATCTTGAGTGTCCCTCACGCTTAACTGTACCATTTGCTATATACATTTTTTTAGCTGCTTACCCAAGCATCAGGGAATGGAGAAGAAGAATAAATGGAAGAGAGGAAAAGAAATACTAAAATTTTGGAGAATTGATCAAATTTATTCTTCTAAATTCTAGTTTTCTATCACTATGAGGTTGCTTTTCATTGTGTAGACTTATCAAACATTAATTTGATCTTTATTGTCATAGCATATCTTTATATCTTCTTTTTGACTAGGATTGTTATCTTTGTTCTAGAGATTTCGTGGTTAGAGGATGGAATCTATTGTTTAATTTTTGTTTTTCTCATCACTATACTCCTATAGATTGTTCCATGTTTATTCTGAATACACACATTCATATTTCTCATATTTTCTGATTTTTCTTTTTTCTTATTAGGATCAAGTGTTTAACGACTGATTTTCCAATTACCAAGAAATAGTTGTTTTTGCTGCAGTTCATGAATGACATTTTCTGAGAACGTGGGAAGGAATAGTGAAAAGAAGTGATTTTCTTGTTTTTTAGGAACTAAAAGCAAGAGAAAATAACAGAAGCAAAGTATAGCTAAGTAGTAATAACCATACTAAGGAGGGACAATCATATAGTCCTTTTGATTCAGAGAAAGCTAGGGAAAACAGTAGATAGAGATGGTCCTGGAGTCAGGAAGACCTGACTTCAAATCTGGCTTCAGACACTCACTAGATGTGTGACCTTGGGCAAGTCTCATAATCTCTGCCTCAGATTCTTCAGCTGCAAAATATATATTAAGGAGCTTCTGTGTGCAAGGCATTAAGAGATGTGCTGGAGAGTGGCAGAAGATGGCTTCTGCATAAACCTGGCTTTCCAAGACCTTACAGTCTAACAGGGAATGGTAGAAGAGAAGGAATGGGGGCAAGAAATATATATATATATATATATATATATATGTAGCCAATAGTGGGATATTTTCCCTCTTTCCTCTCCCTCTTTCATTCTTCCCTTTACTCTGATGATTAGGGAAACTGGGGAAGATAAGAGCACCCACTTTTCAGGATTGTTGTGAGAATCATATGAGATAATATTTATAAAGTGCTTAGTATCATGTCTGGCACATAGTAGCAGCTTAATGAATACTTATTTCCTTACTAAAAAAGTATTATATAAACTTACTTCCAAAGAACACAATTCCACGCTTATTTGGAAAAGGTGATGTTATTTTTCCCAACTTGGCAGTTGAGATTCTTTCCTTTCTCTATCTTTTGGGAAAAAAAAAGAAAAAGTAAAGCAAACAAACAAAAAACTATGATGTCCATTCGTTGAAGTTCTTCCTTTTCATTAATGCCTGGTTAAGGTGCCATTTTCCTCATAAAATCTTCCCCAAAGCCCCAAGGTGAAAGCGATCTTTCCCTCCTCAAAAATCATGAAGTCCTTTGCCTGGACCACTTCTCCAAATTTATCTCACTCTCCCTTGGCTCACAGTTATTTGTTTGTTTAACCTTGGTGTCAAAGACTTAGGGCATGAAAGATGTAAGTACCATATGTAGGATTTTTTTCCCACTTATCTTGGCTAATAACCACCATCTGGAAAATTCAGGAAAGCATATGAATAATATTCTTTTTCTGCTGGCTGCCTCACTGCAGACTGATGGACACTCCCTGTGTACAAGTTTAAAGTCCACAGAGAAGCTTTTTATTAAAAGGAGGAAAATAAATGAGACCCTTGAATGAGTAATCATTAGACCTAAAGGTGTACAAAAATTCTCACACTTAATTATAATCCCAAATTTGTGAGATGCTTTGGCAGACTTCTTAGCCCCTGTTCTCCCCCATTCCCACCTCAGCAAGTCCTGACTTTAATTGATGCCTGCAAGACAATGACGGACATTTCCAGAGTCTTCTTCCCATCTTTAGGTGCTAACATTCCTTCCTCTCTCTGGTTCTCTTCCTATTTTTTTTTAAACCAATCTTCCACAATTTTTCTTATCATTAGAGAGAAAGAAAGACTGTCCTTCTTAGATATTCAAATGGAAGGAGATGAAAGGGGGAAATATCTTACCACTGGTTACATGTACGTATCTTGCTGCCCACCACTCCTCCATCACTCTCCATTAACTTCTGAGGCCTTTGAGCACCAGCTTTAGGATGTAGCCATTTTTGTACTCCCAGCACATCTCTTAGTGCCCAGCAAACAGAAGCTCCTAAATAAATGTTTGTTGCTGAATTGATTCAAACAGATCTTGCTCTGTCTCTATTCAGCAAGTCTCATCTATTCTTCAGGGCCAGGGTGATCCAAGAGGATGACCAGGTAATACCTCTGGCATCCTTTGTGCCAGATGATTACAACATACTTATTTATCTTTCCTCCTGTTAGCAGATAAAGGAAGTTGTAAAAAGCCAAGAGCCATGGCAAGGGAGTCATCAGGGCTAGGAAGAAGAAGGCTTAAGTTAAGCAGCAAATGTTATACACAGGGCTGCAGGAGGCCTTAGATTATTCCTGTCTGTTTTAGTAAGGCTACTTCCCAGTCTAATTGGTTAAGTTTTTTAAGCTGTTTTTCAGTTTTCTTATTCTTCATTTCTAGTTCAATTTGTTTTAAAGGCAGTGCTACTCAGATGACAAATGCCAGATTAAAATGGTGTTGGATAGTTACTTTTTTTCAGTAGGATTATAGACTAGAGAGGGGAGAAGCTGAGCAAGTCAATTTGGTCATTATTCAAAGAAGCAGTCACTCTGGCTTATTGCTTTTTATTTCTGATCATTTTAGGATAATAGGATCATAATATTTGGGTAATTGAAGAAGATCAACAGAAGTCTGATTCCACTTTCCACCACCCCCATTACTAAATGAAGAAACAAAGCAATCCCTGATGCTTCTTTTTTAAACTGAATTAGTGTGGAGCAGGCTAACGGGGGTAAACTCCATTTGTGCGCTTGCCTTAGGAATGGTGTTTGTGACCACTGACCCTATCTCAGGTCAGCTATGCTCTCTTCTCCTATTTAGATATTGCATAGATAAGCAAGAATAACAGACAAAATAGAGGGACCATCCCATTAACAGATCAGATCATGCCATGTTCCTCCATTCCATGCCATAAAAATTTGTGAAGTGTTTTCTATTTTTTCTCACATGACACTCAATCTCCAAGCTTTGAAAGTTTTCATTGGTTGTCTTCCAGGTCTGGAATACTCTACTCATCTTCCTCAACTGAGACTTGAAGAAAGTATTCTGTTTTTCCTGGCTTCCTTTAAGCCTCTACCAAAACCCTACCTTCTGCAAGAAGCCTTTTCCAGTCCTCTTTAATATTACCTCCTTCCTGAGGGGTGGCTAGGTGGTACAGTGAATAGAACACTGGCCCTGGAGTCAGGAGGACCTGAGTTCAAATTCGGCCTCAGACACTTAACTCAAAAACTAGCCATGTGAACTTGGGCAAGTCACTTAACCCCAATTGCCTTCCAAAAAGAAAACAAAAACAAAAAAATATTACCTCCTTCCCTTTGAGATTACTTCCAATTTACCCAACATACATATATACACACACGCATATATATCTATATCTCTATCTATCTATCTATCTATCTATCTATCTATCTATCTATCTATCTATC
>NW_027187376.1:9956511-9998309 GCF_028583685.1 Petaurus breviceps papuanus | reverse complement strand
ATCTATCTATCTATCTATCTATCTATCTATCTATCTATCTATCTATCCACACACACACACACACACACACACACACACGCACACATAATTGAGAATGGGAAGTGTTTTTTTTTTCCCCCTTTGCATCCCCAGCACTTAGCACAGTGCCTGATACAGAATAGGCACTTAATAAATGTTAATTGACTGACTGACCTTCCCTTGATCTCCCTTCCTTTAGCCTGGAGAATTGGATCAAGCAAAGAAGTTCATACTGTTGTGAAAGAGAAAACTGTTTGAATATTTTAACTATTCAGGAAATTGCCAAATGACTGAAATAATAACATTTGATATTTACATAGTGCTTTAATGTGTCTCCATCATTAGGGTATAAGTTTATTGAATGCAGAAACTGTTTTACTTTTGTCTTTGAATATCTTAGCACAGTGCCTAGAACATAGAAAGTGCTTAATAAATGCTTTCTTGCTTACTTGCCCATGTAAGGCAAGCATAATGGGTGTCATCCCATCTCTCTCTCTCTCAATACCATGACCATTGGCTTATCTTGCAAAATTTTCAGTTTCCTGGAGTGTTGTTTGTGGTTCTGTAGGATCCAGTCTGTTTATCAAATGGTTCATCTATTGTTAGTCATTTTCACTGGCCTACCCAGAATCTCTATCACATCTTGTTAGCATCAATTGCCAGAATTCACTATCCTGGATTTTATAAACTTAAAAAAACACAGACTTTGTGCTCTAAGCAAACCTACATTCTAGGGGGAAGATAACAAGTAGAAAGCATGTTGATACTTACAATGAAAACTTTTCAAATATCAATCAACAAAGTGGAGGGGACAGGGGGGAAATCCTATAGCAACTTAATGAATCTATACTATAGATCCTCCCTGACATAAAAACTCTTTTTAAAACAGAAAATGTTTGGGGCGGCTAGGTGGTGCAGTGAATAGAGCACCAGCCCTGGAGTCAGGAGGAACTGAGTTCAAATCCAGCCTCAGACACTTAACACAAAAACTAGCTGTGTGACCTTGGATAAGTCTCAACCCCAATTGCCCTCCAAAAAGCAAAAACAAACAAACAAAAAAAACCAGAAAATGTTTGGATGATTAACCTGGATGGTTGGATGATGTCTGTTTTTTCATCTCTATTAAAAAAAATACAAGCACCATCTCCATGTGAATTGAGGATGCTTGATAAAAATCTAAGAAGGTAACAAGATTTAACAGGCTTTCTCCAATCACACGAGTACATTTATTATTTGTTGATTTAAAGTATTTATTACTAAAGTAAAATTTAATAAAACACTTGACAAAGTAAAGCAAAAATTAACAAGATGTCTCCTAAGCATAGATTAAGATAAGAAATGTGGAATCACAAAGTTAACTTTGTTTAATAACCCTGTCCTTATTTATATTAAGTGAGACATAAAATAGGGAGACATATGCTCACCAAAGGCATTTGCCCCCTTCCTGGGGGATTTTCATGATCAAATGAAGTAACATATGTAAAGTGCTTTGTATAAAGTATTGTACTAAGACTTTTGGTGAATCTTGTATAAATGGTAGCTATTATTATTATGTGCAAAGTATAATTGGAAAAAGGATTCCTAAAGGGGAGTGAGGTTTTCCAGATATTCTTATTTGCAGATTTATTGGACATTGTGCTGATTACTTTGAGGATCTAATATACTGTAGAGGGCACATCAGTAATTCTGGAAATCCCATCAATGCAGCCATTCAGAAGAAATTGGTCTTGTAATTCACACAGAAAACCCAAATATCTATTGTCTAGACCAGCCTAGTAGTTCTGAAACTTTTTGGCCTCAGGGTCCTTTTACATTCTTAAAAATTATTGAGCACTTCTGTGATAGTAATGGCAATTAAAGATTCCCCTGTATTGGCTTGGTTTTCAAATTGATTGTGTTAAAACCCAGAGCTTGTTAATCCCACCTGTGGGATGGACTTGTTGATGTGAAAAGAAAGTCCTGAACTGGGAGGAGCTGGTGACACAGATTTGGAGAGACAAGAGAGGGGCAGAAGAACTTTTTTGGAAGCAGCACCTCGTGGAGGGAGAGAGACTAAGAGAATTGCTGGTGGCTGCTTTGAATTGCCCTGGACTTTTGAGACCTGCCCCCTGAGCTGCCAAGGACTGAGGAGACATGGCTGTTTTGCTGGTACTTTGTCTGTCTGTTTTGATGTTCTTTTGCCAGATTTGTCCACTGGTGAAAGACAGTCTTGTTGAAGAAGTCCTGGAACCTGGCTGTTCGCTAAGAAGCCCTGAGACTGTCCTGCAGACAGAGAGTGAATACTGTCCACTGGTGAAGGACAGTGCTGTTGCAGGGGTCTGGAGACTGTCCTGCAGACAGAATGAATACTGTCCACTGGTGAAGGACAGTGCTGTTGTTGCAGGGGTCTGGGAACCTTTCTGTTGGTTCAGAAGCCCTGAAGAAGGATTTTCTTGTTGTATGTTTACAGAAATCCTGGGAGAGGGCTTTGCTAATGTTTTCAGGGGTTCTAGGACTGTTCTACAGACAGAGGATGAATTAATGAAGGGACTGGCAATGTATCTTGTGGCCTTGCTAAGCCTTGTCTCCCCAGGAACTAAGATTGCTGAGAACTTGCCTCATGTCAAGATGAAGAAAAGACCTCCATTTGGGTATTAAGTGCTGTGTTTAAACTTGATGTAACTCTGGGGTAGATTCAATTGAGATCCAGGGGTGGAGAAGTTTTGACCTTTTTGTGCTCTGTGATTGACAATGAAGGTACTTTACTTATGTTTGGAAACTAATCTCCATTTGAGAAGAGGGGCTTTGTGGTGGACTAAATGAAGGTATAGCCTAGGGGTGGAGAAGTATTTAGACCAGGGACTTTGTAATTGATTGAATGAGTGGAAGGTCCTGGGATGGGGTAGTCCTTGGAGATTATTTAATCACATTTAGTAAATGCTGTATTTGGAATGATGTCATGTTTTGATCTTCTCTGTTCTTGGTTGGTCACTGAATAAAATGGAGAGCACCTATGCTGGTATTTTGAACCTTGGGAAGTTGCCTTTCCTTGGTGTTAACAGTACAACTTCCCAAAGAGTTTTTGTTTATATGAGTTATATCCATATTTACATTAGAAATTAAAATATCTTAGTATTATTATGAAAATAGTTTTGACCCCACAGAGTTCTTGAAAGGGTCTCAGGTACTCTCCAGGAGACCCCAGACCACATTTTTAGGACCTCTGATCTATACTATGAAACTGTCCCTTTAATAGTTTCTTATGGAACAATAATATTCCATTACATTCATATCATAATTTATTTAGTAATTCCACAATTGAGAGGCACTCCTTTAGTTCCCACTTCACTCTTCTAAAAAAGTAGAGCAACTATTAATTTTTTTATGTATGCACCATTTTTCTCTTTCTCTTATTTCTTTGGGGTATAGGTTTTGTAGTGGTATTGTGAGATTAAAGAACATATACAGTTTATTGATTTCTGGAGTATAGTTGCAGAATGGTTGGATAAATTCCCAGTTCCATATTACTGTACTTCTTCTCCTACAATGCTTTCAACAATTGTCATTTTCCATTTTTGTCACCTTTGCCAATCTCACAGGTACGAGGTAGAACTTCAGAGTTAAATATTTTTCTAGTTAGTAGTGATAACTTGGATTTCTTCTTTTGAGAACTGCCTGTTCACATTCACTGACCATTTATCTATTGGAGAACTCTATTGTTCACATATATTTAAATCAATTCATTTCAAATCCATGCCCGGAAGTCTTTCCCTCCTCATCTCAGTCACCTGACTTCCCTGATTTCCTTCAAGTCCTAGATAAAACCAACTTTCTACAAGAAAATGGCTTTTAATGTTACTGACTTCTCTCTGTGATTATCTCCAATTTACCTAGATATAACTTCTTTTTGCATAATTTTTTTAATGTTCTCTACCCCATTAGACTGTGAGCTCCTAAAGAACATGGACTGTCTTTTGCCTTTCTTTGCATCTCCAGAATTTACCACAGCACCTGGAATATAGCAGGTGCTTAATAAATGCTTATTGGACTGACTTTATCAGATAATACTCCCAGAACATTTTTCAGAGTTGTTTCCCTTCTAATTTAACTGCATTGATTTTATGCTTTTAAATTTTATGTAACCACAATTGACCATTTCATCTTTTGTGATCTATTTTTTTTTTTTGACATTGCAGGAATACCAATGAATCAAGTGGGCTTTCCATTAATTATCCCTCATTCTTTCTATATGACAGTCCTTCATACTTCTCTCCAGTGACATTCATTAGACCAAATCTTCTGTACAATTCTTGGTTGGTATGTACATACTATATACCTCTTCTTTGGCCACTCGTTGGCCAGCCAACTTTAATTCTTCAAAGTCTATAGTATTCCAAGGTCCACAGCAATATATCACCTGAAGAATATTGATTTTAAAGATAAGGGCTTTTGTTTCAGGGGCAAGGTAGGAGACAGTAAAAGCACTACATAATTTCTCAAAGGCAGTCTGGCCCCCTTTCCTTATCCTATTCAAATTTCAGCCTAGCTCATTGTCCATGCTCTGTGTCTGTTTAAGATATATTCTGATAGACAGACTCTAAGGATTGCATATAAAAAATAATTTTACAATCTGAAAAATAGTTATTCTTTACCCACTTAGTTTTTCATTTAATAACAAGTACTATAGCTATTATAATTTACAGATGTAAAAACTGAGTCTCAGAGAGGTTGTGACTTGTCTATAGTCACATAGTAAGCATTGGAGGAGAAATTCAAACCCATATCTTTGTAGACTTTCAATCTATAAAATACTCTTGTCTAGACTCTCTGAGTCTATAAAGTACTCTGTAGTATACATTCCATTTTATTACACTCACCATTTTCTGTTGCTCATTCCCTTTGCTTAAGTTATAACTGAGTAGGACAAGTAAGAAATAGATGGAAAGACTAAATATACATATAGCTTTCGCCAACTTAAATGTTTTAATTGAAACTCAAGATTTCCTTTTTATTTTATCATATAAAACTGAACTTATATTCCTATGATAACTATAAGGCAGTATAATACAACTGGATCAGGTGTTAGATCTTTCCAGAAGTCCTGGGTTTAAATTCTGCCATAAGCAGAGCCAAGATGGCAGAGTAAAAGCAGGAAATTGCATGAGCTCCTGCACCAACCACCTCCAATATCTGTAAAATGACTCTAAATAAATTTTAGAGTTATGGAACCCACAAAGGGACAGATAGACAGAATACCCTCTGAAGGTAGCCTGGCAGGCTGACCAGAAGGGTCTATCACACCAAGCTGGGAGCCAAGCTCAGTCCCATGTAAGCCATGTGGACCTAAATCTGGGGCAGCCCCAACCAGTGGCACAGACTGGCCAGAGCAGACTTCAGGAGAGTGAATCACCAACAGCTGTGGCAGTTTCCAAACTTCTCAAACCATAAACATCAAAGAGAAAGTAAAAGGTCAGCAGGGAACTCTGTTGAAACTGGGTGAAGAAGAATGTGATCCAGCCACTGCCCCCAAGGCTATAAGTGGTGGAGGCACTGCAGGGGTTGTCATGTGGCTGCCTCCAGAGCTTCTGGCCTGCAGATCATAGGGGAACCAAGCAACCATTCAGCAGGTAATCGCTCTTGCTTTGACCAGCTTGGATCTGGGTCGCAGTCATCGGTGGTGGTCCTGGGGTGAGGAAAACCAGGATCCAGAGCTTGTGGTAGCTGTAGAGAGAGCACCCTCCTCATAACTCCAGCAGGTGTGAAAACCCCAGAATTTGGGACACAGCTCTCTCCACTCTAGAAGCAGAATTGCTCTAGTTTTTTACTCTTTACAGTTGTAAAGAGCTCAAAAGTCAAGTAATTGGCTGGCAAGATGAGCAAGCAAAGGAAGTACAATCAGACCATAGAATCCTTTTTTTGGGACAAAATGGATCAAAACATGGAAACAGAAGAAGACGACAAAGTCAAAATTCCTGCATCAAAAGCCTCCAAGAAAAATATGAACTGGTTATAGGCTGTGGAGGAGCTCAAGAAGGATTTTGAAAATCAAGTAAGAGAAGTGGTGGGAAAATTGGGAAGAGAAATGAGAATGATGCAAGAAAATCATGAAAAGCAAGTCAACAGCCTGCTAAAGGAGAACCAAAGAAATACTGAAGAAAATAACACCTTAAAAAATTGACTAACTCATATGGCAAAAGAGGTCCAAAAAACCAATGAGGAAAATAATGCCCTAAAAAGCTGATTTGGCCAGATGGAAAAGAAATTTCAAAAACTCAATGAAGAGAATAACTCCTTCAAACTTAAATTGGAGCAAATGGAAGCTAATGATTTTATGAGAAATCAAGATACTATAAAACAAATCCAAACAAATGAAAAATAGAAGGCAATGTGAAATATATCATTGGAAAAACCACTGACCTGAGAAATAGATCCAAGGGAGAAAATTTAAAAATTATTGGATAACCTTAAAGCCATGATCAAAAAAAGAACCTAGAAATCATCCTTCAAGAAATTCTGAAGGAAAATTTCTCTGATATTCAAGAAACAGATGGCAAAATAGAAGTTGAAAGAATTCACTTACCCCCCTCTTGAAAAAGATCCCAAAAAGAAAACTTCTAGGAATATCATAACCAAATTCCAGAGTTTCCAGGTCAAGGAGAAAATATTATAAGTAGTCAGGAAAAAACAATTTTAGTACTATGGAAACACAATTAGGATAACATCTAGCAGCTTTTATACTAAGGGATTGAAGGGCTTGGAATATGATGTTCCAGAGGTTAAAGGAGCTAGGATTAAAACCAAGAATCACCTATCCAGCAAAACTGAGTATAATGCTTCAGGGGAAAATATGGTCATTCAATGAAATAGAGGACTTTCAAGTATTCTTTTTTTTCCCATTTTTCAAATGCTTTATTAACTTCTGATTTACATCATTCATTTCCTCCAGATTTTGAGTTACGAATATTCTCCCCATTTTTCCCCTACCCACCGCCCCAAAATAGCAGTCCCACAGGATATCTCCTCCTCCAATCTGCTCTCTCTCA
Source organism: Petaurus breviceps papuanus (assembly GCF_028583685.1). Taxonomy (NCBI): domain Eukaryota; kingdom Metazoa; phylum Chordata; class Mammalia; order Diprotodontia; family Petauridae; genus Petaurus; species Petaurus breviceps. Next base: position 9,991,269 of record NW_027187376.1, on the reverse strand, counting down.
TATTTTCTCCCATATCCCTTTCGACTTTTCCAGTAGGGCATGGTGGATCTCTATGCCCCAGTGCCTGTATACCTTATTTCCCAATTACATGTAAAATAGTATTAATAATAGTATATATATATATACACACACACACATATATATATATATATTTAAACATTTGATTTAAAAACTTTGAATTCCATATTCATTCCCTTCCTCCCTTGTCACCCACCCTTCCTGGGAAGATAAGCAGTTCAGTATAGTTTGTACACATGTAGCTAATGCAAAACAATAACATAGTAGATATATTGTAAAAGACTGACTTTATTTCCTTCCCTCCTATCCTACCTCCCACTTGCTCTGTTCCCTTCTTTGATCCGGTCCCTTTTCAAAAGTGGGTGCTTCCAACTTCCCTCCCCCCCCACCTCCCCTCCCTTCCATCATCCCCCCTCTCATCCCCATTCCCCCTACTCTCCTGGAGGGTGAGATGCCCTATTTAGTGTGTATTTCATTCCCTCCCCAAGCCAAATTCAATGAGAATAAGGTTGACCCATTCCCTTTTTTTTTAATTTTCAAAAAAATTTTTTTTAAGGAATTAGGGTTAAGTAACTTGCTCAAGGTTACATGGCCAGTTATTTCTGGTGTGGTGCTAAGTATCTGATCCCAGATTTGATCCCAGGTCTCCTGACTCTGGGGCCAGCGCTCTTACTCACTGTGCCATCTGGCCACCCCTGACCCATTCCCTTTTGCCTTCCTATTCTTCCCCTCCATTGTAACCATTTTTCCTTGCCTCTTCTATATGAGGTAGTTTACCCCATTCTGTCTTTTCCTATCTCCTCTCATTATATTCCTCTCTCACCCCTTAATTTCACCTTTTAATTATCATCCTTTCCTATTAAATTGGTCCTGTGACCTCTATATATGTATACCTGTAAACATATATACACACATTCACATATATATTCATATGCCCATATACCCTCATATATAGACATATATATTTCTATTCATGTCAACTATTTTCATACTGAGAAAAGTTTCATCAGTTACAATTATTGTTTTTCCATGTAAGAATGTTAATAGTTCAACTTTGATAAGTTCCTTGTGATTTGTTTTCCCTGTTTACCTTCTCATGCTTCTCTTGCTTCTTGTATCTGAATGTCAAATTTTCTTTTCAACTCTGGTTTTTTTCCTCAAGAATGCTTCAAAGTCCTCTATTCCACTGAATGACCATATTTTCCCCTGAAACATGATACTTGGTTTTGCTGGCTAGGTGACTCTTGGTTTTAATCCCAGCTCCTTGGACCTCCAGAATATCATATTCCAAGCCTTTTGATCCCTCAGTGTAGAAACTGCCAGATCCTGGGTTATCCTGATTGTGTTTCCACAATATTCAAATTGTTTCTTCCTGGCTGCTTGTAATATTCTCTCCTTAATCTGGCAATTCTGGAACCGTGCTATAATATTCCTAGGAGTTTTCTTTTTGGGATCTTTTTCAGGAGGTGATCGGTGGATTCTTTCAACCTCTGTTTTGTCCTCTGGTTCTAAGACATCAGGGCAGTTTTCTTTGAGATCTTCCTGGAGGATGATTTCTAGGTTCTTACTTAGATCATGGCTTTTAGGTAGTCCAATAATTTTTAAATTCTCTCTCCTGAATCTATTTTCCAGGTCAGTGGTTTTTCCCATGAGATATTTCACATTGCCTTCTATTCTTTCATTTGTTTGGATCTGTTTAACAGCATCTTGATTTCTCATGAAGTCATTAGCTTCCATTTGCTCCAATCTAATTCTGAAGCAATGATTCTCCTCATTGAGCTTTTGAGATTCTTTTTCCATCTGGCAAATTCAGCTTTTTATGGCATTCTTCTCCTCATTGCCTTTTTGAGCCTCTTTTGCCAATTGAGGTAGACTATTTTTTAAGGTGTTATTTTCCTCATTCAGGCCATTGACTCTCATTTAGCAATTTTCTTGCATCATTCTTATTGCTCTTCCCAATTTTTTCTCCACTTCTCTTATCTGCTTTTTAAATTCCTCTATGGCCTGTAATCTGCTCATATTTTCCTTTGAAGCTTTTGGTACAGGAGTTCTGACTTCACTGTCTTCCTCTTGTTCCATGCTTTGATCCTTTTTGTCCCTAAAATAGGAGTCTAATGTTGGAATCTTCTGTCTGCTTTGTTTCCTTTGCCTTGTTATGTTGCCACTCAATTACTTGACCCCTGGGCTTTTTGCCACAGTAGGTCTCTGCCACCAGACAGGGGAGCTTTCATCCCAAGCGCTGGGGTTTACTCAGCTGCTGTAGGTATTAGATGGGTGCCATCTGTGAGGCCTCCACATGCTCTGGCAAGCTGGACACACACCCCAGGACCTTTACCCTAGACTGAAATCCAGATCCAAGCAGGTTAAAGCAAGAGCAATCACTCCTCAGACTGGTGCTTGGTCCCCCTACACTCTGCAGTCCAGAAGCTGAAGTTGCCACGTGGTGTGCTCGTTGGCTGTGCCAGGCATCTAAGAGGGTCCTTGCCCTGGGGGCAAAAGCCAACACACTCCCACTTACTGGTTCCCAAAATCCAGACTGCACTGACCTCTCACTTTGTCCTTTGCATCTTTGTGTCAATAATTCTGGAAATGGCCACAGCTGCTGCTGATCTGTAGTCTTTCTAGCTGGAGGCTGATCAGACCTGCCCTGGGACTAAAACCTCTGACTCATGCAGGCCTGGGCTTGGCTCCCAGAGCACTACACTGGCCAATTCCTGCCCACCTGCCAGGCTGTCCTCAGGGGGAGGTTAGCTTCTCTCTGTCATTTTGTGGGTTCTGTAGCTCCAAAGTTTGTTCAGAGTCCCCTTTTTATATTGATTGGGGAAGGTGGAAGCCAGAGCTGCTTGGAGGTCTTGCTTCTATTCTGCCATCTTGACTCCGCCCCCTGACTTTCAAGTATTCTTGATGAAAAAATCAGAGCTGAACAGAAAATTTGACTTTCAAATACAAGAAGCAAGATAAGTGTGAGAAGCTGTAGAAGGTAATCAGGAAAAAGGAATCATAAGGAACATATTAAATTTGAACTATTTACATTCCTACATGGAAAAATGATAATTTTAACTCATGAGACTTTCTCAGTATGATAGTTGAAGGGAATATATATGTATACATACGTGTATACATATATGTATGTATAGGAGAGTGTATGTGTGTATAAATACATGTGTGAGTGTGTGTATATGTGTGTACATGTATACATAGAGGACATAGGATCAGTTGAATAGGAAGGGATGATATCTAAAAAGTAAAATTAAGAGGTGAGAGAAGAATATAATGGGAGGAGAAAGGGAGAGATAGAATAGGGTAAATTATCTCATATAAAAGAGGCAAGAGAAAACTGTTACAATGGAGGGGAAGAGCAGGAAGGTGAAAAGGAATGGGTCAACCTTACTCTCATTGAGTTTGGCTTAAGGAGGGTATAATATACACACTCAATTGGGTGTCTTACCCTACATGAAAGTAGGGGGGAAGGGGATAAGAGGGGGATGATAGAAGGGAGGGCAGATCAGGGGAGAGGGTAGTTAGAAGCAACCATTTCTGAAAAGGGACAGGATCAAAGTAGAAAATAGAATAAGTGGGGGGTGGGTTAGGATGGAGGAAAATATAGTTACAATATAACTACTATGGAAATGTTTTGCATAACTACACATGTACAACCTATATTGAATTGCCTGTCTTCCCAGTGGGGGTGGGTGAGGAGGGAATAAGGGAAAGAATCTGGAAATCAAAGTCTAAAAACAAATGTTAAAAAAATCGTTTTTTTTACATGCAACTGGGAAATAAGATATCCAGGTACTGGGGTATGGAAATCCATCTTACCCTCCTAGAAAGTTAGCGGAGGGGATGGGAGAGGATATAAGAGACAGCAGATTGGGGAAAGGAGTATTCAGTAGGCTTGATATCTTGGGGTGTGGGGGTAGGGGAAAGATGGGGAGAAAATTTGTAACTCAAAATCTTTTGAAAATGAATGTTGAAAACTTAAAAAAAGAAATAAAAGATTAAAAAAAGAAAAAAAAAGAAAATATCCCATAGGCATTTGATGATGAAGAATTAAAGTTTAGGGGGAAAAAACCACCTAGAGTTGGATGTAGAGATATAAGGCATACCTTTAAAGAGATAATGCATAAACCATTGGTAACTGATAAGATCAAGGGAGTATATTGGAGAAAGAAAAGATGATGGATTCAGGATAGTCTGCCAGGTGCAGAGGAGGCAACACATCAGCAATTATTTAGGAATGGAGCCTGAATGATTTCAGAAAACCCGGAAAGACTTACATAAACTGATGCTAAGTGAAATGAGCAGAACCAGGAGAATATTGTACACAATAACAGCAACATCATGTGATGATCAGCTATGACAGATTTAACTCTTCAGAGCAATACAATGATCTAAGACAATCCCAAAGATTTGTGATAGAAAATGCTATCCACATCCAGAGAAAGAACTTTGGAGTATCAATGTGGATTGAAACATACCATTTTTTTTTGTTTGTTTCTCATGGTGTTTCTCTTTTGTTCTGATTGACCTTTCATAACATGACCAATGTGAAAATATGTCTGACATGGTTGTACATGTATATAACCTATTTCTACTGTCTTTGGGAAGGGAGAGGAAAGGGAGGAAGGGAGAAAAAAATAGAACACAAAATCTTATAAAAATTAATGCTTAAGCCATCTTTACATATAATTGATTAAAATAAAATATTAAGTGAAAAAAATAAAAGGAATGGAACCTAAGAAGGCATAATCTCATATGTGGGTAGAGAACTAAGTGAGAACAGTGTCACAAAATCACAGAAAGAAGGGAATATCCAGTAGAACAGTGTGGTTAACAGTGTTAAATGTTCCTCCAATTTAAACATGGGTGAAAACTGAGAAATGCTTATATCAAGGAGCAATGAAAATATCATTGTAAAATTTAGAGATTAATTGAGGAATGATTTTTTAAAGTCAAATTTAGAAGATTTGAGAAGTGATTTAAAGGAGAAGTCAGGGCGGCCAGGTAGCACAGCGAGTAAGAGCACCAGCTCCAGTGTTGGAATGACCTGGAGATCGAATCCTGGGCTCAGACACTTAGCACCCACCCAGAAACACCTGGCCGTGTAACCTTGAGCAATTTGCTTAGGAGTGGCCAGGTGGCTCAGCGAGTAAGAGTACCGGCTCCAGTGTCGGGATGACCTGGATCAAATCTGGGCTCAGATACTCAGCACCACACCCAGAAATAACTGGCCGTGTAACCTTGAGCAAGTTACTTAGCCCCGATTGCTTAATAAAAATAAAATAAAAAAAAGAAAGGAGAGGAAGTAGAGGCAAGAAATGTAGATACTTTTTTTTTTCCTAGGAGGAACAGCTTTAAAAACCTAACTTTTCTGAGATTATTTGATTTAGCTTTCTGTCTTTAAACAGATCAATGTCTAAACCATCTAAGGGCAAGTAACAGAAAAGCCTCCATTTTTTTTTTCACTTCCCTTTATGCAGAGCCAATTTTCTCACTGAATTTAGATTTATTGTTGTTTTTTTTCCCCTGAAATTATCTCCAATTCATTCTGTATATGTCTTATACGTACCTAGTTGTTTGTGTTTTGTCCTTCTCAAAGACTGTGAGCTCCTTCAGAGAAGAAAATGCTTTTTGCCTTTTTTTGTACCCCAGTGTTTAACTGAATGTCTGGCCTACAGAACTTAACAAATGCTAGCTGATTTTACTTAGCTTTTCACTTGTAGATAAACTGACCACTTTATTTCTCCCTCTACTAGACTTTTTCTTACTAACTTGATTTTCTAATTTAATCAAGGTGATCTTTAAATTTTTATGCATTTTATAGTATTACCAATTCCTTATTTGTTAACAAGGAATTTAATATGTACATTTTAAAATATTGTCAATTAAGAGGTCAAAAAGATTGTTTCACATAAAATATACTTTTATTTTAGATCAAAATTAAAAAATAAATTCTGCCACGAGTACTTCATAGTTGTGTGACTGTGGGTAAGTCACTGCTCTGAACTTCAGACCACTCTCTCTACTAAGAGAGAGGCAGGTTGTGACCTTATGTAACTCTGCGATCACTTTAGGTGATGGATAAACCTCTCTGTTTTATCATTGCTTCTCTCTCCCAATACAGCTCTGAAACCTCTTTATATTTTAGTCTTCAGTTGACATATTCACTTATATTCAATGATGTGCTTCCAAAGCTCTGCCACCTGCAACCTATTTTTTCTTGTCTGAGCAGCATTTACAAATTGCAGTCCAAATTTGGTGGAAAGGATCTATATGGAAATCACATGCTTTTATTTATTTTCCCCCCACCCTTAATGAATTGGGTGGAGGAGATAGCAGAATTCATGGTTGTGCATCTTTCAGGCAGTAATAAGTACCATTTATTGAAACCATAGACTAATCCAATCCCAATTTATCCCATCAGAAATCAAGCTACTTTTATGTCATTTCACAGAATGAATATGAAGAACATAAAATTAAATCCCATATGTGAGAGACTTGGTGGTGAATAATATCTTTGCAACTTTTCACCCATGCTTATCTATTATGACTTTGCTTTGCCTTGTTATACCCATATCAATCTCTAACAGTGGGATTTTGGGTCATTCACTTCCCTATATGTCTCTTCACTTCCTCATCTGGAAAATTAAATTATATCTTATGTGTACAACATACAACCCATGGATCAACTCCTGTCCTAACTACAAAGTACAATATGTCTGAGATTTTTAGGGAGAAAGAAGTTTATTTTATTTTTTTTGAATTTATATTTATTTTATTTTTAACATGTGGAATAAAACAAGTGTTCCCATAACATAGTATAATAAAAAATATTGCATATGAAACTGCAAAATATTATGTACCACTTACTATTCCCTTTTAATATATAATAAAGTTATAATGTATATTTCTTTTTTCTTTTTTTCTTCTTTCCTCAATCTTCCCTAGAGATGGCTACCATTAGACAAAAATCTCTCTCTCTCTCTCTATCTATCTATCTGTAAAATCATTCTATACATACTTCTATGTATCAGTTCTTCCTCTACATGCAGATAGCATATTTCTTCATTTGTCCTCTCTAGTTAATTTGGATATTTGTAATAGTCAGAATGACTTAGTTGCTTAAAGTTTTTTTTTTAAACAATATTCCTATTACTGTATACAATGTTCTCTTGGTTCTGCTCATTCAGCTCTTCACTATTTCATGCAAGTCTATCCATGTTTTTCTAAGATCACTGAGCTCATCATTTCAGTACTGATTAAGAAATTGAAAAATTTTTAAATCAATTTTGAAAGACTTGAGAACTTTGGCCAATGCAATGACTAACCATAATACCAGATTACTGATGAGAAAACATGCTACCCTCTTCCTGACATAGGAAATGGTGGATTCAAGGTACAGAATGAGACATGTATGTTTGGACACGACAGATATATACTTGGTTTTCCTTGACTATGTTTATTTGTTATAAGGATTGGGTTTCCATTTTTTTTGTATGCATGGGGTAGGATTTGAGAAGAAATACAGAGGTAGTGATATAGTGATAGTGTTACCTCCCCCCCCCAAGAAAAAAAATAAGATGGTCATTAAAGTATTTTTTTAAATGCACAAAGGAGAACAGAAGGACTTTCAAAAGAAAAAAAAAACACAAAAAGGACAACCGTGAAAGTAGCATGTTGAGTTTATTATACTTTAGAAAGTAAGCTACACGTATAAGATTCATAATTTCACATATAATCCCCCTTCTCTATTCTGCTTTGTATGTGGAAGTGTTCATTTTTTAGAGTTTGTTAAATTCAGAATAAGAAAATTAAATAAGAGAAAAGGAACGTTTTAAAAATTATTTGTTTATTTTTTAGCTATTAGGTTTTACAAACTAGTAGGCAAGTAAGAACTAACCACCTGAAATCTCTGGTGTTGAGGCAAATATTAGGCATAATTAGAGAAGAACTGAAGAAAAACTCCAGGAGGGGTTTGGTTCCGGTGAGGAGTAAACACTTCCAGACTAGATTCTGTTTTAACAGCTAGCAGCAAGCCTCTTAAACAAGTGGCAAGTCCTCGGGTCAGTTGGTTTGAGAGGCTGCCTCAGTCCCAGACACAAGAACTTTTGCCCCTAGAATAGTGAGGGGAGTTGGGTTTCTGAGCCCAGGAAGATTGAGGGAGCCTCTTCTGACAAGGAACACCAGACCCAGAGGTACTGCAAATAGCTGCTGGGGTAAGAAGGAATGAGCACACACCCAGTGAGTGCAGAAGCAGTGGGTGCAGAAAACCTCTGGCTGTGGGCACTTGCAAGAGGTTGGACATTTGACTTTGCTTCCAGCCTAGAAGGTAGAACTGAAAACCTGGGTCTAAAGGTACCATTTCCCATAGCCCAGGGCTGGAGGTGATTACAAAAAAATAAGCTATCACCACAAAAAATGCACAGGCAAAGGAAAAAGAATCAGACCATGGAAAGTTATTAAGGGAATAGAGATAACCAGGGTTCATCTTCAAAGGAGGATATTGAAGTAAAGAAACTCCCAACAAATCAAATGGACACCAGCCCAAAAAGAATTCATAGAAAATCTTTAAAAAGGTTTTAAAAATCAAATGACAGAGATGGAGGAAAAACTAAACAAAAAATAATCCAAGAAAAATAAGAAGGTTATGAAAGGAAAATTAACCAGTTATAAAAGGAGATCCAGAATCTTAAGGAAGAAAATACCACCTTGAAAATTAGAATTGGGAAAAGTGAAGCCAGCAAAATTATAAAAGAGCAAGAAATAATTAACTGAAATAAGAATAATGAAAAAATAGAAGAGAAAGTGAAACATCTTATAAGAAAAACAATAGATTTGGAAAATAGGTCAAGAAGAGAAAATATAAAAATAGTTGGACTAACTGAAAGTTATGATAAAAAATAGAATCTTGGTACAATGATACATGAAATAATTAAAAGAAAATTATCCTGAAGCATTAGAACAAGGGGGGGGGAGGAGAATATACAGATATAGAAGAAATCCATTCATCACCACTCAAAAGATATCCTATGAGGAATATCATAGTCAAATACCAAAACCCCCAGCTTAAGGAAAAAATATTAAAAGTATCAAGATTAAAACAATTTAAATATGGTGGTGCCACAATTAGAATTACACAAGATCTTGTAGCAGAGACATTAAAGGATTGCAGGTCTTGGAACATGACATATCAAAGAGCAAAAGAACTTAGTGTCTGGCCAAAAATATCATACCCTGCAAAGTTAAATATTATCCTGAATGAAAAAAGACTTTCAAGACTTTGTTTAAAAGAATCTTGAACTTAATAGAAGATTCAACATACAATATCCACGAGAAATATAAGGCACATAACAAAGACTGATTATAAGGAATCTATAAGGCAGACCATTTACTATTTATATATGCAAAATGTACCTCTAAAGATTCTTATTAATAATTGGGTAGATCATAAGGAAGATTAGGATAAACCTGAATATCATATAAATTTTAAAATCAAAATAATTTAACAACTACTAATGAGTGTAATTATTTTATACAAATGAGATGAAATAAGAATAATAAATACAGAAGATTTAGATGGGGAGGAGGGCTGGTAGCTCAGGTCATCTACTTTCATCAGGAAAGGGTTCAAGACAGAACAATTCATATATATTTGGAAGAGTATAAAAGTCTTCTAAATTCAGAAGAAATAAAATGGCAGGGACATAGAGAGGGGGAGAGGACAAAGGAGGGATCCTTAGAGAGGAGGGGAAGGGAGTAGGTAAAAAAAAGGTATAGATGGGTGTTTAGAGTTATAGGAATGGGAAAGTAGGGGATGGATCCTTGAAAGGGGGTAGACAAGTAATAGGAGAGCAATGTGGGGTATAGAAATAAAATAGAGGAGGCAGGAGGGACAGGAAGCAAGAGGTATGCACAAACATGAAAACAAAGATCAGGAGTAAACTATGTTTGGGAAAGTATATGTCTATATACATATGTATATATGTATATGTGTATGTATATATCTATAGCTATAGAGAAACACATCTAAACTTTATTGTAGCCTTCTGGGGGTGTGGGGGAGGGGGAAAAAAGAATAAAGTAAAAAGTGCACAACAGAGAACAAAAGAAAACTTACAAGGAAGGAAGCAAAGAAAAGATGGAAAAATCTCAATACAATGTGTATTATTTATCATACAGGCTTTCTTGAAATTAAAATATGTTACATATTTTGAATCCTCTCTTATTTTCTGCTGTGCACATGACATACTTTCCCCCCTTCTTTGTATTTAAGTTCCAATATAGAAATTCATGATATATTTTTGTATATTTTCTCTATTCTGTATTTATGTTCTGGCCTTTGAGTCTAAAGTAAAGTTTTTGTAAAAGAGCAAGGAACAAAAATACCTACCCTTCTATGAAGTTGCCAAAATTGAGGTAAATCTGCACTTTGGGTCTATAAACCCTGTCAGGAGGTGAGTAGTTGGACAGCAAGCTTCATCATCAGTCTTCTAATGTCATGCTTAGTTAGTTACTATGTTTACTAGAATTCTTAAGTGTTTAGAATTATTTTTAAAAATTAAATCTAAAACACCCAGATGCATTATACCCTGTAGCTAGGGTCCCCCACTAGAATTAATATAAGGTCTTTATGTAAGACTATGGACACACACAGATTAAAAACTAATTGGAGACTAAATAACTGAATCTTAAAGAATGAGTGGGTTAAAGAACAAATCATAGAAACAATCAATAATTTAATTCCAGAGAATGACAACATATGACAACAGAGAACAAGACAACATCTCAAAACCTATGGGATGTGGCAAAAGCAGTAATCAAGAAAATTTATAGCTCTAAATGCTTATATAAATAAAATAAGGAGCAGACAAATGAATTGGGTATGCAATTAAAAAAACTAGAAAAAGAACAAATTAAAAATCCCCAATTAAACACCAAATTGGACACCTTAAAAATTAAAGGTGAGAGTAATAAAATTGAGTGTAAGAAAACCATTTATTAAAAAAAATAAAACTAGGAGTTGGTTTTATGAAAAAAAAAACCCAATAAAACAGATTCACTATTTCTTATTATTAAAAAAAGAAAACCAAATCACTAGTATTAAAAAGGTGAATATGCCACTCATGAAAATGAAATCAAAGCAATTATAAAGAGTTATTTTGTCCAATTATATGCCAATAAATTTAACAATTTAAGTGAAATGGAAGATTTGCAAAATTATAAACTGCCCAGATTAACAGAAGAGGAAATAGAATATCCAAATAAACCTAATTTAGAAAAATCAATTGAACAGACTATAAATTAGTTTCCGAAGAAAAAAACATCAGGTTCAGTTGGATTTACAAGTAAATGCTATGAAACATTTAAAGATCAACTCTTTTTTTTCTTTTTGGAGGGCAGTTGGGGTTAAGTGACTCGCCAAGGTCACACAATTAGTTTTTTTGTTAAGTGTCTGAGGACAGATTTGAACTTGGGTCCTCCTGATTCTAGGGCCAGTGCTCTATTCACTGTGCCACCTAGTCACCCCAAGATCAACTAATTTCAATATTAGATAAATTATTTGGAATGAGAGGCAAAGAAGGAGTCGTACCAAATTCCTCTTATGAAACAAATATGGTAATGATACCTAAATCAGGAAGAGAAAATACAGAAAGAAAAATTATAGACCAATTTCATTAATGAATATGGATGCAAAAATCCTAAATAAAATACTAGTTAGGAAATTACCACCATATACTAACAAATATTATACATTGTGACCAAATGGGATTTATACCAGGAATGCAGTGGTGGTTTAATATAAGGAAAACTACTAATTATATCAATAATTATGCTTATAACAAAAGTAACAAAATCATATGATTAAAGCAATAGAAAAGGTTTTTGACAAAATTTAACACTCATTAAAAAACTTGAAAGCATAAGTATAAAGAGATTTTTCCTTAAAATGATAAGAAGCATCTATCTGAAACCATCAGCAAGCATTATTTGTAATGGGGATAAGATAGAAGTCTCACCAATAGAATCAGGAGAGAAAAAAAGGAGGGTTATTATCACCAGTATTATTCAATGTTGTCTTAGAAATGCTAGTAACAGTAATAAGAGTAGAAAAAGAAATCAAAGGAATCAGAATAAGCAATGGGGCAACAAAAATATCTCTTTTTGCAGATGATAAGATGATATACTTGGAAAATCCTAAAGATTCAACTAAAAAGTTAGTGAAAACAATTCAAAATTTTAGCAAATTAGCAGGATATAACATAAACTGACATAAATCATCAGTCTTTCTATGTATCACCAACAAAACCTTGCAAGAAGAGATAAGTAAGAGATGCTCCATTTACAATAACTATAGACAGTAAAAAATACCTGGGAGTAAACCTACCAAAACAAACCCAGGAACTACATAAATATAATTATAAAAATTGTATGCAAATAAAGTCAGATTTAAATAATTGGAGGCATATTAATTATGCATAGATAGGCAGAGCCAATAGAATAAAAATGACAAAGTTACCTAATGTACTTATTCAATGCCATCCCAATTAAATTACTGAAAAAATATTTTACTGATCTAGAAAAAATAATATAAAATTTCATTGGAAGAACAAAACGTCAAGAATTTCAAAGGAATTAATGAAAAATGTAAAGGCAGGAGGTTTTGCAGCATCATATCTTAGACTATGCTATATGGAAGTTATCAAAACTATCTAGGGCTGGTTAAGAAATAGAAAAATGGATTAGTGGAATAGAGTAGACACACATTATATAGTAGCAAATTATTAAGGTAAACTTGTTCTTGATAAATGTAAAGATTTGCACTTTTGGGACAAAAATGCATTATTTAGTAAAAATTGTTGGGAAAACTGGAAAGCAATCTGGCAGAAATTGGGCGTAGACCAATATCTTACATATTTACCAAGATAAGGTTAAAATGCACACATGAGCTAGATATAAAGGGAGATATCATAAGATAGAAGAACATGAAATATGTTACATATCAGACTTATGGAAAGTAGAACAATTTATAAGTAAGAGATGGAAAACATTGTGGAGTGCAAAATAGATCATTCTGATCACATTAAATTAAAAAGGGTTTGTACAAATAAAACCAAGGTAGCCAAGATTAGAAGGAAAACAGAAAACTGGGAGAAATTTTTATAGACAGCTTCTAAGATAAAGGTCTCATCTCAAATATATAAAGAACTTTGTCAAATTTATAAGAATACAAATAATTCTTCAACTGAAAAATGGTCAAAGGATATAAACAGGAAGGTTTTTTTGATGAAGAAATCAAAACTATCTATAGCCATATGAAAAAAATGCTCTAAATAACTATTGATTAGAGAAATGCAAACTAAGACAGCTTTGAGATATCATCTTACACCTATCAGATTGGCTAAAATGATAGAAGAGGAAAACAATAATGTTGAAGGGGATATGGAAAAATTGGTCTTCCTTTTAATCAATCAATCAATCAACCAACCGACATTTATCAAGCACCTATTACATGTCAGGTGACGCACCAGAGGCTGGGAATATAAAGATACAAATAAGATAGTTCTGGTCCTCAAGTAGCTTACATTGTAATGGAGGAGAATATACACCTATCTTGGTATGTATAAAACATTTACAAGGAAGATACAAGGTATTTTTAGGGAGTAACATTAGCAGATAGTAGGATCAGGAAATGACCCATGTAGATGTGAGCACTTGCACTAAATCTTGAAGAAAGCTAGAAATTCTGGGCAGTAGAGATGAGGAAGAAATTCATTCTGGGGTTGTGAGAAAGTCCGGATAAAGGCATGGGGATGGGAGGTAAAATGTTTTGCATGATGAAGGTCAATTAGGATGGATTACAGAGTGTGCGGAGGGGAGTAATGTGTAATAGGGATGGAAAGGTAGATTAGAGCTAGGTTTTGAATAGTTTAAATATCACCTAGACCCTCGAGGAAGTGGGGAGACATTGTAGTTTATTAAACAGGGGGAAGACACAGTTATATTTTCATTTTAGAAAAACCACTTTGGTGGCTATGTGTGGAAGATGCATTGAAATGGGAACCAACTTGAGACAGAGACTATTGTAATAGTCCAGGAGAGAGGTGAAGAAGGTGTTGCTTATGTGAATAGAGAAAAAGGAGACTGATGTGAGAGCTGGTTTGTGGAAAGAAATTGTGCTAGATATGGGGGGGGGGAGGAGTGGAGAGAGTGAGGAGTTGAGGATGATACTGAAGTTGCGAACATGGGTGACTAGGAGGATTATGTTGTCTTCCATAGAAATAGGGACTTTTTGAAGAGGAAACTGGTGGGAAAGGTAATAATTTCTGTTTTGGACATGTTGTGTTTGAGATACTTATAAAAAAAATTTGGTACTAAATATCCAATAGGCAGAGCTCCTCCAGGGCTGAAGGTCAGGGCTGCTGACTCCACTCTTGAGTGGTATGAATTGAATTATGGTACATAAAAGGACCATGTGTAGGTAACAACTGAATAGCGGAGAATTACTCATAAAGACTACAGAATGAGGCTCCAGTCATTTAGTGTTGACCAATTATTAGAAGATTCATGTTAATTAGCGACTTCATAATTTGAGACCTATGAAAATTTTCAAAGGTTAAGAGAAAAGGAAAGAAATTTAAAACACCGGGAAAAAAAATTTTCTTCAGGAACACTAAAATTTTAGCCAGTGGATTCTCATCAGGACAAAAGGTGACTTCATTTCAACATCTAGTTATATACAGGAGTATTCTATAGAGGAGAGTCTTCAGCTATTTTCAACATAAGTCTAAGATAAGAGGACAAGGTAAAAAGACTTTTTTTAGTCAAAAGGAAATAATTTAATGGGGGCTATGTGAGACATGGAAGTGGTTTCTGAAAGATCATAATATTCTATTTAAGAGTAACATAGGTAGATGGGTATTTAGTTGTAAGACCCCCAAAAAGGAAGTGGAACAGATTAGATGACCTTTTAAGGTCACCCTTCCCAGATACATTTATAAGGGACCTCAGATCCTTCAGCCCAACTCCTTCATTTTATGCATAAGGAAATTGAAAAAGAGAGAAGTTAAGGGACTTGTTTAAGATCATCTAAGTAACAGAGCTGGAATCTGAATCCTGCTCATCGGACTCCCAAACAAGTGCTCCTTCCAGGGCACCAGGCAACTTCTCTAATAAGGGAGATGCTTCATATTTACACCCCTCTCATCACTGGATCTTTGTAATGTTGTTTATTTCACACTCCATAAATCCCCGTGAAAGCAGGGGACTAGTATTATTTTTCTCATTTTGTTGCTGAAGGAGTTGCAGCCCAGAATGCCTTGTCAGAGGTCAGGCAGCAGTGTGTGGCTGAGCCAGGACCAGCACCTGAGAAGCCAGTGTGTGCAAGATGGGGCGCTGAAGTGAGTATGATTCTCCATGCTAATCCTGGCCCTCTGCTTCAAGGCAGTGGTGTACAGTTGCTAAAAGAAAGTCATTTGGAGTAATTAGCATTACTCAGAGCTTGCTTCATTGTGTCATGTTCCTTAGTTTAGCGACAGCTCGAGAGGAATTTTGATACTGTAGTATGTGATGTTGGCAAGGACAGAGACACAAGACTGAGGACACAGAATCCCAGACAGTGGCAAAAGAGAACATGTCCCTCAGGTGCCACTCAAGGAAAAGGGAAGGGGATGATGGGAAGAGAACCCTTACTGACTGGCAAAATCACTTCTTAGACTGTGAGGTCCTTGAGAGCAGGGACTGTCTTTTACCAGCTGGTACCCCCAACCTGGAACAAGGCCTTGCATATTGTAGGTGCTTAATAAATGCTTGTTTATTGACTGACTGTTCAAAGATAGTTCTTGATATTGAGCAGGAAAGCTCAGAGTGTAAATTCCCAGGTAGTAAAGGATAACACCAATATAATATGTCAAAAAAAGATTTAAAAAGTCAGTAAAAAATATTTCCTTTGTGTCATGCACTGTGTTAAGTTCTGGTGACACAAAGAAAAACAGTAACAATGTCCTTGTCCTCCTCAAAGAGCTCACATTCTAATAGGGGAGACAACATACAAAAAATTTGTGCATACAAGGGACATACACTGTAAATGAATAATGGAATAACCATTGGACCTGGGTATAGGACCCAGCTCTGCCACATCTTAGCTTTACAACTGTTAATTTCTCTGACCTTCAGTTAAACTAGGTCACCTCTAGGGTGCCTTCTAAGTTCAAATTCCATGTTTTCTTAGCCTAAGCACAGCATGAAGAAACCAATAGTAAATGCAAATCACTTCACCCTGCTTGCCTTAGTCTCCCCATCTGTCAAATGAGCTGGAGAAGGAAATGACAAACCACTCCAGCATCTTTGCCAAGAAAACCCCAAATGGGGTCCCAAAGAGTTGGACATGACAGAAACTACTGAACAATAAAACCAATTTCTTTTTGCTTTTTGTAGGGCAGTTGGGGTTAAGTGACTTGCCCAAGGTCACACGGCTAGTGTGTCAAGTGTCTGAGGCTGGATTTGAACTCAGGTCCTCCTGACTCCAGGGCCAGTGCTCTATTCACTGCACCACCTAGCCACCCCCAAAACCATTTTATAACACTTGAAAGTTTGCCAGGCACTCCACATACATTGTCAACACACCTGAGAGGTAGGTGCTGTTATTATTCCCACTTTATAAATGGGAAAACCAATGGGACAAGAGGTTAAGTGATTTGCCCAAGGTCATACAGCTACTAAATATCTAAAGCTAGATTTGATGTCACGACTGACTCCAAGTCCAGCACTCCGTTTGTGATGGCCCCACTTAGCTGACTAATAAATATCTTTTTAAAATGATGTTTCTCATGAAACAATATGGAGTGGGAGAATGACATTGCAGGAACTGAAAAGAAGGAAGAAAAATGCAAGAAAAATAAAATGAAGAGACTGAGTTAGAGGAAACAGGTCTCTCTTCTAAAGCAAAGGGAGCACCCCATGCCCATCTCCAATCAAGTGGGGCGGGGGGGGGGCAGATACCATGAGTCCGTGTTGAGTTCCTTTGGAGTAAAGTCAGCAACTGCTGTGCCCTGAATAGCCCAAGCCTGACATTGCACTTGCTGTTCCTTGTCCCCCCAGCTCAAGGTTTTCTAATTTGGTCATAAGGCAGTCAGCATCTGTGCTTCTGAGACACCTCCCCTGTAGTATGTCAGGCATGCACCAGAGAACTCTCTGCCTCCTTAATCCCAGCTTCAGTAATCCTGCTCTTCCCTCTGCCCAAATCCCCCCACCCCAACCAAGGAGGAGCCATCACTAAAGGCATGCTGGTCTCACCATGTACCCAGGCTCAGAATGGAGCCCCAGATTTTAAAACCTGGAAACTAACCCAAGCTTTACAATTGTTATCACATTCTATGTCGGGATGAATGTCAAGAGAATCTATTGTAATTTCGAACTCAGTTTGTAGATTTCTGAATTTATCTAATATCCTCCTGGGTTATCAAAAATGCCCAGTAGCTTTTGGACATGTTAATGGCCAAGACCATAAGAGGCAAGGAGAAGAAAGCATGGTGAAAAGATTTGCAACAGGCACCTTCTCAGCTTCTAATGAGAGATTTGTAGCCAAGACCAAACACACATATTGATTCTCTTCGAGGGGGATTTTTTTTTCAGTCTCGGAAATGTTGGCTGTCTCAAGGAGCATCCTCCTGGGGTGGAGTCATGCCACATGGTTTCAGATGTACAGATTCAATACTGCATAAGACTTTGCTCCTGACATTGCCACGCAGCAGGTATTCAAAATCCCGGGGCCCTACTTTGGGCAATTACACTTGTAGTTTCAGTGCCCCACAGCCTCTGCTCCAGCTGGAGAATCCCTTTTTTTCTTCCCCAGAATGTATAAAGAAAAAATTCGATTACTGTTCGTTGAAATGGACGACATCGTTCACAAATCCCATTTCGATGATATGCCAGAGACTGGAAAGACTTTAGAATTGAAAAGGGCATGAAAACGTGGCTAAATAAATAGCATGGTGTCCCCAGACACCTGGCTGGCCGAGAGTGTTACAGTGTGACACACACACAGCTTTTCAATTCCACAGCCTTTTACTCATTAAACAAAACCTTAAAGGTCTCCCACGAAATCAGACTCAGTTTAAACAGTTAGGGAGCTTATTCTTGTAATTCTGAAGAACTCTTCCAATACCCTCAGGAATGCTAGATCTTTACAATTAAACCCTTTTATTTGTGGAGCTGGTTTTTTTTTTGCCATATATTCTATATAGACTTATTTATGATAATGATAGCTTGCATTTATATTTCACTTCAGATCTGTAGAGTACTTTACATAGGTTATGTCATTTAGCCCTCACAACAAACAAAGCCTGTAAAGCATGTGCTGCTATTATTCTGATATTTATATGTGGGGAAACTGACACTGAGAGACTTTGAATGATTTATTCATGGTCACAGAGCTAGTGAGGACCTGATGCTGATTTTGAACTCAGAGCTTTCTGACTCCAGATCTAGGACTCTATTCACTTTGCCATCCAGCTGCTTATTTCCATGCACATGTTCTCTTCTCTGATAGAATATAAGCTCCTTGAAGGCAAGGGTTATTTTACTTTTGTCTTTGTATCCTTAGTCTCTAACACGATGTCTGGTACATAGTAGCCACTTATTTGTTGTTTGAATGATTGCTAGTATTGGAAGGGACCTTCAAGGTCATCTAAGAAGGTGACATTGTACAATGGAAAAGTATACTGGATTTGATTTTAGAAAATCTGGGTTCAAATTCTGGCCCCACCATACTACCTATGTGACATTGGTTATTTTGTATATGAGACCTTGGTTCTCCATCTTTAAAATGAGGAAGTTGCTTATTAGCCATGTGACCTTGGGCAAATCACTTAACACCAATTGCCCTGCCTTTCCCCCTCAAAAAAAAAAAAAAAGCAAAATGAGGAGGTTGGACTGTATAATCTCTAATCCCCTCCTACTTATAAATCTATGTTTCTAGTCCAACTTCCCTCACAGGAAAAGGAAATTATTTTTATAAATCATATTAGTCTTTTTTTTTTTAAAGCAATCGGGGTTAAGTAACTTGCTTAAAGTTACATGGCCAGTTATTTCTGGGTGTGGTGCTAAGTATCAGAGCCCGGATTCGATCCCAGGTCATCCCGACTCTGGGGCTGGTGCTCTTACTTGCTGTGCTACCTGGCTGCCCCAATCATATTAGTCTTAAATGATTGATTACACGAAAGGTAAAAGTGTCTTTTCTATATTCTGTACCATTCATGATGGAGTTCTGTCATCTTAAGTCTACCAAATATATAAAAAGGGTTAAATTTTATCATGTGGGTCATGCGGATTTGGTAGAATCTGTTATGGGAAATGAGAGTTAAAAACATAATCTGAGTTTCTGAGCTTGCTTCTTTAGTCCCTTTCTAATTATGTAGGTCAGTTAGTCAATAAGCATTTATTAAGTGTTTTTTGTCTGTTTGATTTCGTGCCAGCAAAGTTACTTGAGCCATGAGTAAAAACCATATGTCAAATCTCTCCCCCATTCTTCTGGTCACCTTATAACACTCTACATTCTTTCATGTGCTGGGCTGGACCAGGACTATCCAATAAATATGGGGGTGGGGGTGCTGTCACTTCTGAATACTACATCATCACTGTGTTCTTTTACCAAGGGGACTGAAGACAAAGAAAGGCAATTTTTTGGTGGCTCTTGGACCTCTGTTTTGCTGTGGAGCCTGTGCCTTAGATAGTTTTTCCTCTCTTAAAGAACCCTAGAATTCTGGGGGCAGATACAATAAGGTAAAAATATTGACAGCTTCTATGGGGCAAGGGAGTCTTAGAAGATGGAAGTTATTCATGTTCTCTGTTTCCAAACTATCTTTTATGACTATTCTTTTGGTTAAATTTCTGAGTCTTTTTTATTTCCCTTTCTCCTTTTTTGAAGTTCTTCCCACTCAAGAGATCTGTCTGAACTCCAACCCTATTTGGCTGGCATAGGTTAACTTGAAGTGGACACAGTAGATCTGACCCAAGACTTTATGTGGGATGTATGTGCAATCACAATAAAGTCAGAGGCTCTGGGGCAGTAAAGTTGCATCAAACAAAAGGTCAGCTTGCTATATCCTGTCTCCAGAGTCAGGAACTGATTTCCTACAAGGGACCTTTTTTCATCCTCCAAGCTATTAGTGCTTTGCCTTCCCCTCCCAAGTTATTTTTTATTTATTTGGCATACATTTTGCATTTCCCCTTTCCCTTCCCCAAGTTATTTTGTATTTATTTGGCATACATTTTGCATTTACTTATCTGTGTTCATATTATTTTCTGAGAGTAGAATGTAACCCTTCTGAGGGCAGGGACTGTTCTGTTATTGTCTTTGTTATCACTAGTGCTTAGCACAATGCATGACACAAAATAGATGTTTAATAAATGTTTGTCAAAACATATTGAATAGAAACTTTTAGAATGAATCCCTGTTTTCCACACTAGTTTCCAGCTCTATCTCAGACTTTTGGACTTGGCTTCCCCTTAGGATCACAGAATTAGAGTTGGAATGACCTCAGCAGCTTTATAGACCAGCCTCTTCATTTTACAGATGAGGAAACCAAGGTTGGGGAGGTTTTGACTTGGCCAAGGTCAGTCACCAAGATATCGTGTGTGCTTGGATCCTGAGTGGGGGACTGCCCCACCCTCCCCAGGAGGAGACTGTTTATCCTTAATCCAGGTGATTAACCAAAGACTGGAACAGTATTGCTTGATTCTGACAAAGACACTGGCTCAATCAGTGGTAGTAGCACTAGCCCTACCAGCTGGGAGCCACAGAGAACTCTCTTGCCAAGGTACAGAATTGGCCCCATTCCAGAGAATATTTGCTATTGTGTGGGAAGCAAACTCCTGGCTCATGTACTAGCTGGTGTCAGCTGCCTTTCTCCTTATAGCACCTGGAGGAGGTAGAAAACCTATAAAGGATTCCCAGCCAATCTGTTCATGGACTTCCCTCCATTTCCGTAGCTATCCAACTAATCAAGCTAAGGTAACCTTTGTGGTATCCTACATAGAAGGTCAATCTGTCCAGTGATCTGCCTCTTACTTCACAGAAAATGCCCCCCCCCCGCCCACTGGACAATATAGAGGGATTTCCTTAAGAAATAAGTAGATATTTGACACTATGGGTCACAGTCCACCTCTCCTCCCATCTTCCACTTCCTAAATAGAGTAGGAAAAGGTGACAAGGTCAGGACTTAATTCTGGGGGGTAGAGCAAGACTCAAGCTGTGATGTCGCTTCATGGTACCCATTGGTTGTGTTGACAGGACTGGGTCACCTAAGGGCACTAACAGTCTCATCCATGTGGGATCAGGATCCCTCTAACTTGATGAATTTCTGGACTGTGCTAGTTGCTATACACTCCTTGCCTGTTTCCTTATGGAGATAATGGGATCTCTGACTACAGAAGTTAAATGACCCATCTCCTTACTGTGTTAGGGCTAACTAAGTAAGCCTCCTGTTAATCATTCAATGAGTTGCAAGTAACTCATTTCATTGAAACACTGCACTTAAACTAACAGGCTACAGGACCGCCCTTAACACCTGTTGCAGCAAGCACCCCAGTGTCCCCAGGGTGCCTGCTCACACAGGTTCTTGGATCTGCTTTGTTAAAGGAAAGCAACTCAAAATGGGTTAACAAGCTTACTTTAATCAGTCAGACATATATCGTTTACCTTGTTCAGGAGAAAAGGTCAGCACCCTGAACCTCAAAGTATACAGGCATAATTATCAAGACAGAAACATCAAGTAGACAGATTTCCAAACTGTCCAACCATTACATCCATACCCAGTCAACATCTGGGTTTCCACATTCTGGGTTTTTTAAAGCCGGGGGACTCTCAACAACGGCTTCCCAGAATTCAGATCAAATCACAGAATACTTCTCAAAGTGAGTCCCAAAACAAAGCTACACATCAGCGCTTATATAGCCTTCTCCTGGCTCAGAGAATGTAACAACCTTATTGACTCACTGGCCAATCAAGAAGTATCTACTGAAAAACAAGCCTCCCACCCCAGGCTTCAGGTGCACATTAGCCTAGGGGCAGGGAAGATCTTCAAAATTTACATTCTTATTACAACACCCTAGAACTGAGATTGCTCTACCAGAGATAAGGGACCATGCCGGGATATATGCCACCTGCTCCTGGACCCTAAATAGGCACTTACTACAAGTTTTAGAGTAAAATTGGCTGGCTGATGCGGCATAATTTAGCCATCAAACAGGATTTGGGAAGGTAAACACCTTCTCATTGTTTTTTGTCCTTTGTTCCCAAAGAGGACCATAACATCAGGAAGATGCCATGACTTTACAAGTGAATTGGATTTAAGTGAGGGAGGGCTGTGCAAGGGCAATAGTCTCACTGTCTTCTCTAGAGCTATCTGGGTCCCGTGGAGAGATATAGATCAGGATGACTGGAGATGGCCCCCAAACACCTTCTACTGTTACTTAAAACAGATGTTTGCAATATTCTTCTAGACCAGGACCACCAGACTATTTTACTATAGTTGGAGGCACCTACTGAGGCCATTTAATAGCATGATTCACCTAGTCTAGGACCCCTGGCTCTACTCATGGATCGGGTTCTTGATAGTGACCTGATAGTGAACATGACTTGATTGTGATTGTAGGACTTTTTGAAAACAAACCCCAAATTTTGTTAGAAAAGTCACTTAATTGATTATACCCTTTGAATGAGCTGTTCCACTGTGGGGCATATTTTCCAAGGAGATCACTTAGTTAAGGTTTTTTAATTAGAAAGTGGGTGAAAATTTGTTGAAGGGATTGGGTATGATCAGAATAGATATCCTTTTTACTCTGAGATCCTGTGATATTCCACCAGCACATTTTGGAATAGCCAAGATTAGCCTCTGAGAGGACACAGGAGCTAGTATAGGATGTTTTTATCACAGGCCTTCTGGCAAGGATTGGACTGGGATCCAAGTCTAAAAGACCCTAAGAGTTATATTTCTTCTCAACTTGAGAAGAGAGTAAGATAACATGAAATCAGAATTAGAGGGTGAAGTTCCCTTTTTGAGTGGGAGTTCTAGGGATCTCTTGAGAGAGAAGAATGTGGCAATGCTTCCCTGAATTGCCAGGATTCATAAAGACCATCTCATCAAACCAGTCTAGAAAATGGGAAATCATTCTGGGCTCTCAGTCTTTTTAGGATGACTGAATCAGGAAGGAATAATATAAAATGTTCTACCTGTGAGCCCACTAAGAAGTCAGTATAAAACAGAAGCAGGGAACACATCAAACCCCCAGAACTTTAGAAGGACAGGCTGATTCAGACAAATAGACTGCTGACACTCTTTATATCCGACTTCTGGAGACATGCTGACCTTTTGAGCTTGGATCTCTGCTTCTGCACCCGGAATCCAATGTGGCCTCAGTCCTTTGATGCTGGTACTCTTGAAAAACATAGGTTTCTGACTCTGGCTAACCTTTAGGATTATTTTCACTTGGATATCAATTTGGGTCCTGCTCCCATCTCCAGGACAAATGAGTATCTCAATCACTGGGACGTTTTGGTCTTATAACAACAGCCTTATTCCTCTCACTTTAAAGGTCAACTGTCTTGGCAACAAGGATATATATACCCTATATATTTGTTTGTTGGAATCAACTTTCTGCTGTCACATATAATTGCCTAGACCTAACAGATATCTGACTGACTACCATGACAACTGGCACAGTGCCTTGGACATAGAAGATACTCAGTAAATATTCATTGAATGAATGAATGAATGAATCAAATCAATCTATTGCATCTAACTGTACATTTTCATGAATTAGGACCTTCATCTACAGAGTTACAGAAGTACACATTAATTTTAATTCAAAATAATTAAAAATGTCATTAAGTTTTTACCTCCGGGGTGGCTAGGTGGCACAGTGAATAGAACACCAGCCCTGGAGTCAGGAGGACCTGAGTTCAAATCCCACATCAGACACTTAACACAAAAACTAGCCATGTGACCTTGGGCAAGTCACAACCCCAATTGCCCTCCAAAAAGCAAAAAAAAAGTTTTTACCTTGATGAAATGAATAGTTACCTAAAAAAGTTCAAATTCTATGGTTTCTAACCCAGTCACTTCTTTCACTCTCATTGTGTGGACAATTTCATCTTTCTCATTTAAACACTCTGTATATTTAGATAATTTCTCCTGATGTTAACTTTACTGTCCAGTGGATGGAATATTCATTTTTAATTCTCTACATACTTTGCCTGTCATTCATTATGTCAACTGAAGTGTTATGAAAAATTCACTATTTTATTCTTATTATTGTTATTACTGTCATTTTAAATGCTGGCTCTTTGCAAAATGCTTTATGAACTTTTAAATGTTTGTAGTTCCAACAGAAGCTCTATTTGACTGAATTACTCCTACTCTGATATCTATGTATGCCAAATTTCTTTAAATGGTCCACAGTCTCAGATCCAATTTTAGAAATGGGAGGTTGTGACATAGTAGACCATAAGAATGTCATTCTGGTTCTCATGTAACTTATATGGCCAGGGTTTGCTGAAAGAATTTACTATAGCATGACTCTAAAGTCTAAATGAAGATCTGAGTTATTCAAAGAATGCAGTGTTTGCTCAGAAGTGTGAAGAGCTCAATGTACGGACAAGTACAGAAACTGTTGGTTAATCTGAAACTAGAATGCACAGTGAAATGCTAACTAATTTGAAAACACCAAATAGAGAGTTACCTTCCAAAAATATACAATAATCAAACTAACAGGAGAACAAATGGAAATCTTAAACAATCCAATCTCAGAAAGGAAATAGAACTAAATATAAAGAGAATGCCAAAGTAAAACTAACCAATCAAGCACCGCCCCCTCCCCATTCCTGTCTGATGGATTTGCAGAAATGTTTTATCAAACTTTTAAAGAAAATCTACTATCAATATGAGACAAATTATTCTCAAAAGTTGAAAAAGAAATGCTATATCAAACTCCCTTTTATGAGACAAATATTATGCTAATAACTAAATCAGGGAAGGATAAAACACATAAGAACTATAGACCAATTCCAGTAGTGAATATTAAGTAAAATATTTTAAAGCAAATCATGTTCAAAAGGCTTTAGCAATTCATCTAAGAAATCATTACCAATTTGGTTTTATACAAGGGATGCAGGGATAGATAAACATTATTAGCATAATCATAAAACAAAGACATCTAAAACCAAATGATTATCTCAATAGATGCAGAAAAAACCTTTGACAAAGTACAGAACTGAATTACATTAAAATCCTATAAAGTATAGGTGTAGAGGGATTTTTTTAATAGCACAAAAATATCTAAAACCGAAAGCAAGCATCATATGCAATGGGAATAAACCCAAAGCATTCCTAGTAACACAAGAATAAGGCAAGGATGCCCATTTTCCTACTATTATCTGATATAATTCTAGAAGTATTGGTCATAACAAGACAAGAGAGAGAAATTAAAGGTATAAAGATGGGCAAAAAGGAAATAAGACTACTCCTATTTCATGATAAGATGGTTTACTTAGAAAATCCTAGGAAACCAGTAAAGAATCTACTTAAAATAATAAATAGCTTCAACAAAGTTTCAAGTTACAAAATGGACCTACAAAAATCAATATTGCTATGTAACAATAACAAAATCCAAGAGGATATATAAAAAGGGAAATCCTATTCAAAATAAGTACAAAATATATAAGATATTTGGGGTTCAATCTATAAAAAATACTTGTATAGAATAATTTCTAAAGTGCTCTTACCATTCCATAATTCAGTTTTGTAAAAAATATTGATTCACCTGTAGACAGGGTTGTGAGCCCATAATGTGTCAGGCTTGTATCTATGCCATCACTTCTATTTGCCTTCTCATGTACATTTAGAAAGAAATCACTTAGTTGTCTCTCATACTATTATTGTCCTTGGTTGCTGTATTTGGAGGGCAGTTGAGGTTAAGTGACTTGCCCAAAGTCACACGGCTAGTTTTTGTGTTAAGTGTCTGAGGCTGAATTTGATAAGAACTGCTGGGAAACTGGAAAATTGTCTGGTGGAAATTAAGTTTAGACCATCATCTTGCAATGTATTCCAAAGTAATTTCAAAGTGAATATGTGACTTGATTATTAGATGTCACACCTTTAAAAAAATTAGAAGAGAAGGCAAATAGTATGTAGTTTTCTTAGTTATGAGTAGGAGATGGATTCTTCTGGTTGTTTTTTTGATACAAAGATATATTGAAGACCAACATCCATTCCCCAACAGCTAAGTGATCAAATGATATGAATAAACATTTCTCAAAAGACAAATTGCCAACTATTAACAACCATATGAAGGAATGCTCCAAATCACTCATAATAAGAGGAATGTAAATTAAAACAACCCTGAGATTTCACCTGGTACACCTAAATTGTTGGTAATGACAAAAGATGATAATGGACAGTGCTTGAGGCATCATGGTTGGATAGGCACACTAGTTAGTGCATTGTTGGTGGATCTGTGACTTGGTACAACCATTTTGGAAAGCAATTTGGAATTATTAAAATAAAGTATTGAAAATGTCCACATCCTTTGTCTCAGATTATGCTACTAGGTATATTCTCCCAGGAGGTCATTGATGAGAAGAAAAATCCCCATATATACTAAAATATTTATGGAAGCACATTTTGTGGCAGTAAAGAACTGGAAACAAAGTAGATGCCCATCTATTGGGGAATGGCTAAATAAATTGTGGTATATGAAGATAATGGAATATTACTGTGTTGTAAGAAACGAGTATTGTAAATACAGAGAACCAAGGAGAGATCCACATGAACTGCTCCAGAATGAAGTAAGCAGAGGCAAGAAAAAACAATGACTACAGCAATGTACATGGAAAATACAACCACAAAAACGAAACAACACAACAAAAATGGAGAGTAAATGTTGCAAAATTGCATATAGCTCCAAAGAAGAGATAAGAGAAGACAACTCCCTCTACTGCTTTGCACTTGTGGCAGGTCCGTGGATGGTCATCACCACATATATTTTCAGAATTTTTTTGTAGATTTAGAAGTGTTAAGTAAACTTGAGTTTTTATCATTATGATCATTAATCGTGGCTAACAGTGACAGTAATTTAAAAGAGAGGCACCTTGGCTTATAGAAGGCTGCCTCTATATCCCTCTGAGCACAGAACAACTCATAAATTAATGAGTCCCTTTTACCTTTTTTATATAACACAGTTATCATTTGCTATCACTGAACAGATTTTTGTACCTTTGAATATCATGTTTTTGCGAATGGTTTGAAATGTCCCCAGTATATCTCTTTGTGCCATGCCCCATAGTTTAAACAATAGTGGATTCTGGTTGTCATCTTACTATGGTCCTGCTACCCTGAAAGTGGCCATTCAATTCTGAATCTTGAGAATTTCAGACAGGGAGAAAATAAATAGGTCCCTGTACAGTAATACTTCTGTGGAGGTCAAAGTTTTTGACAATCTTAACCATCCAGAACATGGTAGAGGTACAGATGCCAAGGAGGCCATGGTGGGGAATCAGGAAGTGAGTAAAGAGCTGAAAAGGCAAATGAGTTGCAGAAAGAGGTTGTAGGACACTATACTAAAGTTTTTGTACTTTATTTTATGGAATAGGCCTTCTGGACTTCATTCATAGCTAAACGACTTAATTTACACACAGTTCTAATAACCTTGATTATCTGATTTCTTAGAACTAAAGTCAATAAAAAGTACTAAGTTAGAACCTCAAGAATCAGATATAATTGGGACTCCAGACAATAAAGGAGAATCAATTCTATTATTGCAGAATTCACAGCCTAGTATAATAACTGGTGTTTATAATGTTGTCTCTGAGTTATAAAAACAGAAGAGGATGAATTATGTTTAGTGTATCTTATTTTAGAATATCAGGAAGTATAAAATACAGGATTCCCCACCCCTGGTATAAAACATTTTAGCAATGTTTCCATCAAAATATCATCATCATTTTTTGATCACACAGCAGTATAAACTTTAGTTGGCTGAACAATTTATTTTATCACAGAATCTCAGATTCAGAATGGACCTAATTCAAAGAAATAATCCCTGCCACAACATACTGGACTAGTAGCCATTCAGCCTTTGCTTACAGATCTCTAATGAGGGTTTCTTACAATCCCACAAAGCAGCCTTTGCACTTTTGGACAGTCCTCATAGTTGGGAAGTTTTTCCTTATGTGATGTTAGGAAGAGTCCTGGTAAAATGTTAATGTATCATTCTTTTAACATTCTGGTAGTTTTAAATGCTAACTCTTAGGGTAGATTTTGTCCTGGGTGGTTTTACAGGAAGAAATAAGAAATGGTTTTATGAAGACCTGCTTGTCCATTGTTTGCTCAAAGCAAGGCAGCATGTGGAATATACCTCTTCTCCCAGCAGTACCAGATAAATGAAAGGAACTTGTAGTAAGAAAATGTCTTTTATGCACAATTACCTGAATTAAGACAGAAACAAATAGCAATCATCCTTGACTATTTAGGTGGCTAGAAAATCCCAAAGTACCTAATGTGGTAATAGGTGCTCAGCACATTTTTGCTGAATGAATGAAATCTGTGTGGTTAAGCCACAGTTGGGAGATGGTGTGGAGGGGGGCTCCTGTGTATTTTCTATTATCTGATTTTTATCAGCCTCAAGAACAGGAGGGGGAAGGAAGATGGCAGAAGGGAAATAGACAGTACAGTATAAAACAGGGATAGAACCTTTAATGACATGTACTCTAAAGCACATTTTTTGAGACTGTCTCCCTTTTTGCCCAGGTTGGAAGTACAGTGGTCATTCTCAGCAGAACCTGCTGCTGATCAGAATGGGAGGTTTGATCTCCTTCCTATTCCTAATACATGAAGGTTGAGCCCCCAGACAACCTGTTGTTCCCCCTACCCTCAAGGGGCTCATTATGCTGGTGCCAGACTTCATGTGGACACTTGGCGGGTTTAGCTCTAGTGCCTCTCAGAATTTCTGAGTTCAGGGCATCCACCATCTTTAGCTTCCTTAGTAAAAGGGGTTACAAGCATGCAACACTATGTTAGGCCTCCAAAGTACCTTTGATTTTGGGTCATTTGTGAATGGAATAAATTTTTCACTCCTCAAAAGTGTCTCCCAAGGTTATTTTTCTTGGACGCTCCATTCTTTAATTTCATATGCTTTAACTGCAGAGAGGCATTTGCATCCTCTTTTTGCAACATCCTTTTTAACGTCTAATGGTCTTTTGGGATATTGTATGCCTATCCCAACAATATCTAGAGAACAATTTTTGCAAAATAAAGAAGCAGAGAGCTTCTTACAAGTGTGCCATCCATGCCCTTGCATTTGTAGAAGGAGACGTATTTTTGTAATATTGATTTCTTCTATCTCCCTGGAAAACAGGACTGAAGGTTCTTTTTCATCCAAGCAATGGCTTAAATATCCCTATCGTCTGTTTACCTCCTAGAAAGGAGAGTAAAGATATCTTCTCATGACTCTCTCAGGATAAGAATGTTCCCAATTTACAATATGTAATTAAAAAAATTAAACAGTGTGAGTGGAGGAATATTTTACGATAAGAAGGGTTTTTTCCTTTTATATTTCCCAAGTGATTCCCCAAGTAAAATGGCTTAGGGCTTCATTTTAGCTCAAAATCCCAAAATGTAAACAATGATCTTTTAACGAATGAAATTTCTGTGCCTATGGTTAATCTTCTTCAGTTTTGGAAGACAGGTTCCCCAAATAGTTGTAAACCTTTTTTTAAAAAAAAGTCTTCTTTCTTTCTGTTACAATAGGTAGGACATGTACTGTATGGCTCCATGTGCCACACTGGGAAAGGAACTTCCCATCAACATAGGAATAACACTTCATGATGAGAGATTTCAGATTTTCTCAAGGGCCACAGGCAAATGCTAAAATTTCTGCATCCCCTCTTTCTCCACTCATTCAGCAGCAGGGTCCAGTTTCCACTTTGCTTAATTAGATAAAATTATTCAAGAAAGGTTGGGTAAGGAACAAACCTAGTGCCTATTTCTGCATGTCAGAAGACAAGGGGAAGGGAAGGGAATAAGCATTCATATAGCCCCAGGCACTATATGAATGCTTTTACAAATATCTCTTTTGATCCTTACAACAACCCTTTGTTATTATCACCATTTTACAGTTGAGGAAACTGAGGCAAATTGAGGTTAAGTGACTTCCCTGGGGTCACACAGTTGGTTTCTGAGGTTGGATTTGAATTCAAGTATTATTGATCCCAGGCTCAATGCTCTACCCACAGCACCACCTAGCTGCCTCAGGAAAATATATGAGAGAAGTGTTTTTTGTTTGTTTGTTTATTTGTTTGTTTGTTTTTGTAGGGGGGAAGATTGGGACTGAAATAATCTTTTGATTTTCATATGCTGTCTTTCAGGTTGATGTACAATTAATTTTTCCATGGGACTTCCCATGCTTGAGAATGAGAATACATGAAGGCATAATAAATTTTGTATAAAGTAAATAACAGGTCATTACTTAACAGCTGGGGGGATCTATAATGTATAGAGTGATGGATTTAGAATCCTAGAGATCTGGATTTGAATGAGCAAGTCACTTAGCCTAACTCATCTCTAAAATGACTTCAGACTTTGACTTCTAATATCCTTTTCTGTTCTAAATCTGTGTTCCTATGAAGAAGCTGTCCCTTGAACACTGAAGGATGTTAAAGATACTAAGAGGTGGGAGGCGAGGAGGGAGTGAGTCCATTTCAGGCATGGAGGACAGCCAGTGCAAAGGGATGGAGAAGGGAGATGGAATGTTGGGTATGAGGAATGTCAAGCAAACCAGTTGGGTGGACTTTAGAGTATATGAAAGGGAGTAATGTGGAATAAAGCTAGAATGGTGAGTTGGAATCAGGTTGTGAATGGCTTTAAGTGCTTGCAAATCAGATCTTCTATGCTCCGTCTCCGCAATGAAGGGTCTGGGCTTTTGTTTAGTCTTTAGGGGAGATTCAATTCAATTTAATGAACATTTATTAAACAAACCACTGGGGAAGCAAAGATGAAATGGAAAAAAATAGTCCTTGCCTTCAAAAAGCTCATGATCTTCACAAGATACATGTTGTTTGTCCTTCGTTTTCAGAGAGGATCAATGGGTGATGTGTTGACTTGTGCATGAATCAGATTTAAGTGAGGCAGAGTTGCACAAAATCATCAGCTTCATCCTCTCTTTCAGAGTCAGTGAAGTCCAGTGGCAAGACAAAATCAAGATGACTGACGATGGCCCAGAATGCAGTGGATGACCTTGGCATCTTCCATTTCTAACCAAGCTCTAAGCACCATGCAGCACCTGCTTCAGCTGCCTTGTTGCCATTGGAACAAATTGTTCCCATCTACCCATTCCACCAGGGACACATAGTAAGGGGTTAATGAGTGCTTGCTTGTTTCAGTGAAACTGTCTTGCCAATTTATTTGTAGCATCCAACCTTACTCATTATAAGGTTATGGAGATTTAGGTAAGCTTTATATCCCTACTCAGTGCCTTGCACAGTGCTGGGCATGTAGTAAGCATGTAATAAATGTCTGTTGAACAAGTGAGTGAATGAATTTTATATTGAAAAAAGTGTGTTAATCTTCGTTACTCAAATTGAACTCTGGGCTCTACATTTAGTGACTTCTCAGAGAGACAATTGTTACCTTCATTATTATTCACTTGCCTCCCTAGACCTAAATGGCATATTGTACTCAGTAAAGCATCATGCAAAAAGCAAGCTATCATTATTAGGATTATTCTGCAATTTTCAGGAGTGACAACACTCCTGGCAACATTAGGAGTGATGGGTGCCAATTTCTAATGCCCAACTGAGCTCTTTTCTTCTTCCTCCTTTCCCAAACCTTGTCTTTTCCATCCTTCCAAACCTATCAAGATGAACTTTTTGCATAAAGCCTTTGGTTGAAAGTTGTCCAGAATACTACTTGGCTGGCCACCGTACCTGTTCCATTGCAACCCAGTTTTGCCTGTTTCTGGATAGCAGTAAGTGGTGATAAATTAGCTGCTTGTGGAGGAGAAAATCTCTCATGTGGATGAGCAGTTTATAAGTGGAGGGAATTTGAACACTAGTTGGTCTTGCTGAGGAGAGACAAACCTTGGGAGAAGTATCTAAGGCTCTCTTTTGGGGTGTATCCTTCGGGAGCCTGGAAATAAAGTGTATCTGAGCAGAAGTTTCTCCAATCAGTGAATAGAGCTCTGGACTGGGAGTCAGGAAGATCTGAGTTCAGATCTGACCTCTGAATACTTACAAGTTGGGTGACCCTAAGCAAGTCATTTAACCTTTTATTGCTTCAGTTCCCCATCTGTAAAATGGGGATAAAATAGCACTACTAGGGATGTGAAGCTAAAACAAGGTAACGTTTGCAAATCTGCTAGCTTTTATTATATTGAAAGGTCTTACTGCAAGGATAGGGAATGAAAACCTTGAGAATATTTATATAATAGAATGGAACCCAACTGAATATTGTCATTGGTGGCAAAATTGAGAATGATATATTTTAATGGACTGCAGGGGTATAAAAAATTGGGCAGTGGGGAATAAGCATTTATAGAATACCAGTGTGCTAAGTGTGCTTTTTATCCCTCTGAAATAGGTACTATCATTCCCTCCATTTTACAATTGAGGAAACAGGCAAACAGAAGTTAAGCAACTTGACCAAGGTCACATGGCTAGAAAGTATCTGAAACCAGATTTGAACAGTTTCTGACTCCAAGCCCAGGGCTTTATCCATGGTACTTCCAGTTGCTTCTGGAACACATACTTTTGCTGTCTGGTTAACAGTAGCTTTCCTTCTGTCTCAGTCTCTCTCTATCTCTGTCTCTTACTGCATCACCTAGCCGCCCCTTCGGAGTTAATATTTTTGTTTCACATGTTGTACATCTACAGTGACAAATAAGCAGTGGTCCCTGGTAATGGGACCAGGTGGCCCTAGTGAAGCCACTGAAAGCCTTCAAAGGCATGAGTTAGGAGAGAGTCATTTCTAGGAGGTCAGATATTTGTCCTTAAGCGAAAGAAAGCTAGGGAATTGTTTAGAAGACAGATAGGACTGAAAAGATTCCTCTAGTTGAACTTGAAGACTTAGAAGGCCATTGAGATTGGGTGTGATTGGTGAGATTGGTTATTGTTAAAGAACTTTGTTTTTTGGTAAGTGAAGACAAAAAGGCCTGCTTGAAGGGTTAGGCAGTCTTGTAGGTGGCTTGAAGGGTTAGGGAGTCTTGTAGGGAATGGGGCATTGTGAATGAAAAGCTAGAGTTGGAGCTAGGAAGATTTTGGCTTAAATTTTGCCTTGAATTTTGATATTTCCTAGCTATGTGATTGTGAGCACTTATCCCCCCTGAGCTGTTTTTTGTCATCTGTAAAACAGGGATAATAATAACACCCACATTAGAGGGTTGTTGTGAGTACCAAACAAATTAGCAGATATAAAACTCCTAGCAATTCATAAGGTATACATCAGCTATTATAATTATTTCTTTTAATAAGTGGAGATAATAATAGAGTAGCTATCTTGCAGTTTGATGTAAGGCTAAAATCACATAAAGTGATTTGTAAACTTTATAGTGCTATAAATCCCTGTTGTTAATGGTTTAAAAGGTATGGTGAATGAACAAGCCCCACATCTTGATGCCTTAAGTAGTGAATTAGTCTGTGTACTCATTACCAAGATCAGGTCTGTGTATTTATGAACATGAATGCAATTTGGAACAGTAAACATGACTCAGTACTTGGACCATATCTTTATATATATATTTGCAATGATCTTGGCCCAGAAAAATGAGTACTATATTAATGTATTAGATAGTAATAAAGCATTGAGAAAATATTATTTTATCTGGTGGCAATGTGTACACTCTGGCTAACAGTAAAGTTTTAGAATAGTACAAAAAGACATTGAAAAGATTAACATTGCCAGCTTTAATCTGATTTGTGATGAAGGAATGATAATAAGTTAATTCAATTGTGAAAGTTACTTTAGCATCAAAGCAAATGATTAGGGATTTTCTCCCATATTTAAAAGCAATCCCTGTGTGTTTTGTGTTTCCGTAAACTGACAATACTTGATATGCTACTTTGATGATTTCAAAGTAATTTCTAGATAATTCTATTAAGTAAACATTTATTAAACACTACTGTGTACAGGGCATTGCTAGGAGCTGGAAGAGATAAAAGTTTAGAACAGACACTTGCTTAAGCTTGCTTAAGAGAAGCTTATGTTCTGGGTGGAGGGTGTGACTCACATTGATAACCTAGAACAGGGGTGGAGAACCTGTGGCCTCAGGGCCACAGGTTCCCCTTCCCTGATATAAAATGAGACTGGTGCATTGGATATAGGCAAACAAGGTGCTTTTTGAGACCCAAGGGGAAAAGACTGTTAATTTCCTGAAGGGGCAGGCATCACCTAATCAACTGACAATAGTTTGAATGAGAGGTGGTTCTCAGTAGTAAATCAGAGGCTAGACTTAGACCTGGGAAGACCTAGGTTCAAGTTTGGTCTCTGATACAAAGTATTTGGATGATGGTGGGCATAACATTTAACTCTTTAGTGTTCCAAGCAACTCTTAGGCTCTATGTTTCAGATGAGTTTTCAGTTTGTATCAGTGGAGGGAGCTTTCACATTAAGAATTCCTTACTGCCAATGAAATCATAGGTCTAGACAAAATATATATATATATATATATATATATATATATATATATATATATATA
>NW_027187376.1:9911629-9956501 GCF_028583685.1 Petaurus breviceps papuanus | reverse complement strand
TATATATATATATATATATATATATATATATATATATATATATATATGTACAAATCATAAGTCTCTGGGTGTTTAAGTGAAAATGAACATTCCAAAGCTTACAAAAGTCAGTTTATAAGTCAGGAGAAGTATTAATGTTTCATGTATAGTATAGTGTTAATTCCTTATGTTCTTATTAGACTTCACACTATATTTCCTCAGTTAACTGCATTTTTGCATAATGATCTTTGTCCTTTCTTCCTTTCTGTTGGGGGTGGTGTGGGGGCAGGAAACAGATGCACTTCTTTTTTTAAAGATATTTTTAGTATATTGCACAGTGCTAGGAAAATGAGATCATTGAAGGTGCTGTATTCAAACACTTTACAGAGACTGAGGGCTTTCTCTTTCTCCCACTGCCTCTAGTTTAAACAATAAAAACTAACAAGTTCATACTTAAGAGAAAACGTAGACTCCCTGGTATTAGATTTCCTTTTCTGAATTCAGTTTTTTTAAAAAGTATGCCTGAAGGTCACAGCTGATGAATGACTGGGTATCAGGCTATTAATATTCCCTCAACGTGCTTATGCTAAGTAGCACTGTTATAACATTCACAGGAAACCAACCTTGTATCATTTTCCAGTAGCCTTAAGTGTTTACAATAAAATTCCATTAAAAAAGAAAGATTAATATCACTGACAACTATTTATATTTCATGTCACCAGAGATGGGGATGGGCTAGAGACTAATAAATATCAACTTATTTTCAGGATCATTTGTATTTCCCTCCTAAAGAACATCCCTGTACTGTTGAGTGTGGGGAAAGGACTATACATCTTTCCAAGGATGTTACCTATAAAATGTATGTAGGCAGGGTGGGGGTGGGGAGTAGATTGGGGGAGAGGGTTGAGAAGGGGATTGTAGGTGTGGAAGGTATCTCCAAAGTCTTAGTACAATTTTAAGCTGCCCAAACTTAAAATTTCACTAACCTGTCACTTTTATAATATCCATTATATTCCTTCCTTCCTTCCTTCCTTCCTTCCTTCCTTCCTTCCTTCCTTCCTTCTTACCTTCCTTCAACAGGCACTTACTGAAACCCTGTTACATTCAATTCTCTATGCTAGGTGCTAGAAGAGACTTAAACAAACAAGACAAAGAAGAAATAATTTTTGACCTGAGAGTGCTTGTAATCTGGTAGGGTAGATAAGATACCAACCCCTGACAAATAAATCAGCATATGACAAGCAAAGGAGGCAGCTTGTGCAGTGGATAGAGAAGTGACTTTGGAGCAGGAGGGGTTGTCTAACTGCTTAGGAAAGTAAATTGTTATATTTTTGGTGTGAACTTTTACACCTGGACAAATCAGGGCTTGATTTATTGTTTTGTTGATTGTCTAGATTTAAGAAAGTGATGGAGAAAGTATTAAAAATGCAGATTAAACTTAAAAGTGAGTTCAGCTTTGAAGATCTGGTTGTTAAATCTTTGCTAGCACACCACTTCTTTGGCAGCAAGAAAATCTGAGTTCAAATTCTCTTATCTCTGACATGTATCAATATTCTGACCCTGGGCAAGTCCCTTAACATCTCAGTGCCCTAGACAATTCTCTCTTTTTTTTTCTTTTGGGATGGCAATTGGGGTTAAGTGACTTGCCCAAGGTCACACGGCTAGTTTTTGTGTTAAGTGTCTGAGACTGAATTTGAACTCAGGTCCTCCTGACTCCAGGGTTGGTGCTCTATTCATTGTGCCACCTAGCTGCCCCCCAGACAACTCTCTAAGACTAAAATTAGATTAGAATTTTTAACCTTGTCTTAGAGGCAGTGTCTTGGAATAGATACAGTGCTGAATTTGGAAGTAGGGAGACTGGAGTTTAAATTCTGCTTCCAACACTTCATGATTGTACGATCATGAGCAAATCATTTTTCCTTTTGGAACCTCAGTTTCCTCATTTCTAAAATTACAGTAATATTCTTGTACTTACCTTTCAAGGATTTTTATAAGACTCACATGACATAATGCAAGTAAAGTGCTTTGCTTATTTCAAAGTGTTACATAAATATTAGTTATTACCATTGTTATAATATGAATATAAATCTATTTAAAGTACATTTTCCCCTTACATTTACATTTATTTAGTATATTTCCCCATTCATGTGAATAACTCTTAATGAAAATCAATTTGCATCTCTATTCACTGAAATATTTTAATGATAACAAAAATCTTTCTTTTAAAAATCACGTTCAATGGAAAAGATTTGCTAAGTTCCAATGACCTCTTTGGAAGCATTAATGTTGAATATGCAGTAGGAAACTTCTGACATGCATATTCTCTTTCCAGCCTTAGCTTTTGAAATGGCAGAAAGCCCTGTCCAAAATTCAGTATCATTACATTTAATGGAAGGCCATTATGTAATACAATGGAGCTTAAGCTGGTATTTGTCTAATTAGTTCTAAAAGCGCATCTTGCTGATTGTAGGATCTCTTCAAAGGGAGAAGGGACAAAAGCTTTTGCCAGGGAATTAAGTCAAAACCAGCTGAATATTTCTGCACTCTGATTTCTGAGTCTATTTATTCTCTATTCTCAGGGATAATGTGAGCAATGTTCTTTCCTCTGCAGAAGCAAAGGGTGAAATGAATGAAGGGAAGAGTCAAAGAGAATGATGGTGGGTAACTCTTGGGGTAATAAGACATCTGTCAGGAAGACATTTCCACTAGAAATCTTGCTTCCTCTATGCTATGGAACATTATTTTTTCCCTCTTAAATATACTTCAGTTGAGAAAATATTAACTGCTTGGTTTCTGTGGCATTAATTCAATGAAAATATTCTCATCTGTTGAATCATCTTTCCAAAACAGGATGGTGAAACAATTTCATGGGGTTTCACAACCATACATTTTTTGAATTTTATATCCTAGATCCCAGAGCTGAATTGGATCTGCTAGAGCTAAGAGGAATCTTGGAGACCAACCCTTTCCTTTTACATATGGGGAAACTGAGGCACAGAGAGATTAAGTGACTTGCCCAAGGTCACACAGGGACATAGTATGTCCTGATAGTTTTTAATCTCAATCTTCTCAGCATGTCTGACCATTTGCCTTTTTTCCTGCTATTATATCAGTTTTTACACAGGCAGATTTTTGCATTTATATTACAATTAAACCACAACCTTTATCAACAGGATGCTCCACAAACAGGAAAGTACTAGGTACAGGAAAAGACACTTACAAACTAGATAGAAAATAAGAACACTTAAAAATACTTTGTCACCACAAAGGGTCTTGTCATGAAGTGAAAGTGACCATTGTATATTGCATAATTTGCATGGGACAGCATGCCAAGGACAGCAGTTGTCAAAGTCAAGTGGGTCCATTAGAAAAGGCTTTCTGGACCACTTGAGTTTTGAGGCTGATTCATGGACTGCCTCTTATGATAGGTTCAAAGGAATTGTATATTAAGCACTGCTTTGTGAATATTAAAGTTTCATATAAATGTCCGCTGTTAATATTGTTATAATATGTGATATATAATTATTGTGATAATTATATTATATCATGATGTTATGACTGATGAACAGTTCAAATGTGCCATGGGTATCCACACAATATCCAGAGAATATAAGGAAGGTCTCTAGTACATTGGGTGGACATAGGGTAGACTTAAGACATGAAGACATCGAAAATATTTGCACAACAGAGGAGGATGTTGATGTGGGAGAGCCTACATCCATCTACACTGATTACGGGAGAGCCTATACCCATGAGATCATTGATTCATTGGAGTAGCCTAAGCACCATGTATTCTGCTGCTATAAGGTTATTCTTTGTGTATTTACTCTGTGACCTTCCTGGAATGGCTGACATGGTGATAGAATGATTTCTAGAATGGCAATTTCCAAACCCCATACATTTAGTCTCCAAATCTCATGTTCCCCCAAGTTCCAAACCCCAAACAGTTATTTTTGGGGAATGGAACATGTTTAAGAAGTCCTCAGGAATTCAAAGCTTGAGAATAATTGTGATTGGGCTGAAAGTGGGTCTGGGTCCCTTACAGAGGAGAATTCAGCCTGCTTATCATACTATTATTGCCAGCTGCCTAAAAGATGATGCATGTTTGAGGGTTCAGTTGCCAAATTATTTCCCAGAAGGATTCCCTTTAAAATATGATGAGAAATGTAAGAATTAGATTTTAGTTAGAGTTGTGACTTTAGGGAAAAACAAAAAAAGAATCAAAGATAAACCAAAGATTTTGAACCTGGAAGAGAAGGTAAAGGATGGTGCCAGAAAAAAAAAATGGTGAAAAGAGGTGGAAATGAGAGTGTTTTGTATTCATAGGATGGGAACCAACTTGGTGAGGTGACTGGGGATCATGATCACTTGGAGAAACTGAGTAGGATTATCTTGGAGAAGAAAAGACAATTTTAGAGGGTATGTGACATCTCTCTTGCATATTTGATTGACTACTACAAAAGTAGCAAGGACTTGTTCTGCATACTGTCAGTGGGTAAAACTAGGAGAAATTAGTGGAAGTTGGAGGGAGGCAGATGCAGACTGGATGAAAATCATCCTAATATTGATGTTATGCTGTCCCTCCTACTTTTCCCTTGTGAAGCACCCCACTTCCATTCTCAACACATAATCTTTTTCCAGATGTCTATTTCCCAGAGATATAGGTAACTCATAAATTCACCCTTCTAATATTCTATGGAATGCAGAATATAGCTGTTCTTCTCAGTCCAGTTAATCTATTAAAAATATTTACCTACTATATGTCAAGAATGAAACAATCTCTACTTGCAATGATCTTATTTATAGTCTAATGATGTAGACAAGTACATACAAAACATATGTAGCAGCATAAATACAAAATAAATAATTATATATGAAGTAGTTAGTAGATACAAAGTAGCTTGGGAATGAGGGCATTAGGAATTGAGAGAGTCAAGAAAGATTTCAAAGGGTGGCTTGGTAGTAAGTGAATAGAGCACTGGCCCTGGAGTCAGGAGGACCTGAGTTCAAATTTGGCCTCAGACACTTAACACACACACACACACACACACACACACGAAACTAACTGTGTGACCTTGGGCAAGTCACTTAACCCCAATTGACCTCCAAAAAGGGAAAAAAAAGATTTCATGAGACTCCTCCCCACTCCCTTCCCAATATAGGAAGTCTACTAGGGTGGAACATCACATATGTTGTCAGAGTTTTTTTCAGCGAATTGTTGTTTTGATTATATTTTTCTTTCTTAAAAAACAACAACAAACTTTGTTATATCTGATGATTCTCAAAGGTAAAGGGAAGGGATACAAATTATGAAAACAAAAGTATCAATAAAATAATCTATATAATACATAAAATATAAACAAATCTTTCAATATAAATAAATATAGAGATATATATTAAGAAAGGCTTCATGGAGAAGATGGTGCTTTAGCTGAGTCTTAAACAAAGAAAAGAACTCTATGAAGTGGAGAAAAGGATTGAGGAGATTTTAGGCATGTGACACAGTGCATCTCCCTGCTACTCACTGATTCACAGATACACCAAGGCCCCACTTACCCATACATACCCATATGCAGGATCCAGCATTAACATAAGCTGATATCTTCTCCACTTATTACTTCCTCTTTCACCACATGCAGGCTCACTCTTATTAATGCATTTGGTAAATGGATTTGAGTTAGAGATTGATAATGGAAACAATAAAATAGACTTCTCATTCATTTGCAAAACAAAATTGTAGAATAATTGACCTTTTAAAACCATATTTTTCTCATTGTTTTACTATCAAAATTCATGATTATGCCCCTTTTTTCCAAAGGGGAAACATACCCATTTAAATTGAAGTTCAGAGATAAATATCTTTTACTTCTTTGTGTTTTTCCCTCCTTTCCTGTCTCAAATGATTAACTTTGCCATTCATTATTCATTTATAAGGAACTTTGGAAGTATATGTCTCTATGCACAAAATGTAAATAGTTCAATTACTATTTTTATGTCTAAACCTGTCCTGCTCCAGGTCAACAGAAAAGAACATGGTTTGGTAACCTCTGCTATCTTGGTGTTTAGGAATAGGAGGAAACACCTGGGCAGTGCTGTTAACAGAATGTCCCAACTTGGAACTCATGGGGTGACAGAAGATGGCATCCCTTATGCTAATTATGTCCTAATGTCTTTGGATAAATAGAGATATTAGGTTTTATATTGTTGGTAACCTGGCATTTGTCATCATCATTGAATTCGCTTTAATTTCTGTTTTAACACAGAAATTATTTTAGCTTTCCCATGATTTAAAGAGTTTTTGACAGATTAATCACTGGTGAAAATACTTGGTTGGCACAGGCGTTCTCAAATCAGTGATATTTGTTTATGGATCACAGCTGGCTAGGCAGCTCTGCAAAGGGAGGAACAAAACAACATCAGTCA
Organism: Petaurus breviceps papuanus; assembly: GCF_028583685.1. Taxonomy (NCBI): domain Eukaryota; kingdom Metazoa; phylum Chordata; class Mammalia; order Diprotodontia; family Petauridae; genus Petaurus; species Petaurus breviceps. Next base: position 9,950,099 of record NW_027187376.1, on the reverse strand, counting down.
GCATATTCCTTTTTCTCCTTCCCTTTTTATTTCTCCATCTCCCTCCTGTTCTTCTCAGTCAATTCAACAATACATTTTTGAGCACATTCTATAATCCAATCACTGTGCTAAGCTCTGGGGAAACCCATGTTCTTGTCCACAAGGAGTTTGTATTCTCCTTTTTTCCTACCCTTTAATTTTTTTGGAAAATGAAAGATATTTCAGGTCAGAAGTGAACGTAATTCTTTTTGGAGAAATACTAGGGAAACATAATTAGGTGCCATCATCATTAATTTGGTGTTTCCAACGAGCAGATCTACACAGACAGGTAGAGTGGAAGGTGATATAATAGGATCTTATATCTAGAACTGGGAGGGACCTTAGATGTTATTTAGTTGAACCTCCTCATTTTACAGAAGATGAAACAGAGCCCCAGAGAGGTTAAATGACTTGACTTGGCCAAGGTCACACAGAGGTGGCAGAGATGGACTCCCAAGTCAGGTTCTGTGACTCCAGTTCATCACACTTTCCCCTGTACCATGGTGTCCTTGGTGTCTGGTATAGGCAAACAGATAAGGAACAAACAGGCCTTCAACATGACTGAACCTTATTGCTACAAAGCTACTCTGGACAAAAACCATACTTTAGGGAACAAAATACTATAGCATACAATAATGGAAGTGAAATCCTAAAAGAATAATCACCCAACATTGCACAACTCTGCCACCTGGGCATAAATCCTACATACTTTGTCTTCTTTGCTATAAACTAATGGCTCAAGGTAGCATTCCTCTTCAACAAGATTATCTCTTGGCTACTCTCATGGGCGTAGAAATACCACGTAATTCCATTTTAGAAGTTTCCACCAACTCTTAATCTATCTCTTTGAGATCAGGTGTTCTTTGATTTTGTCTTCTGGGATCTAACAGAACAAATTAACTCCTTCTTCCCCATAAGAGTTCTTCAAATACTCGAAGGTAACTTTTATGTTGCGGTTAATTCTGCTCTTCTCTAGGCTTCATACACCAGCTTCCCCCCATCCCTCCAAGCCAGTCCTTAGTTGGCATGGACTCTAGCTATCTTACTATCCTGATTGACTTCCCTAGGTGTTTTTCAGGATACCAATGTCCCAAAAAATGGCACCCAGAGCTGAATACAAGACTTCAGTTATTATCTAACAAGGGTAAAGCAAAATAGGAGTCTATGTCCTGGGTACTATGTCTTTCTTGATGCAGCTTGAGATTACATGACCTTTCTTGGTGGTCATATTATATTCTTGACTCATATTGAATTTGGAATTCAGGAAAATTGTCATATCTTTTTCAGATAAGTTGCTGCTTAGTTGTAAATCTCCCAACCTGTGTTCAGGAAGTGGATTTTTTGAACCTAAGTAAGACTTTACATTTGTTGTATAAAATTTCATCTTGTTAGATTCAGCCCAAATGTTCTAGACTGCTAAGATCTCTTTGGATCCTGATTGTGAACTAATGTATTAGTTATCCCCTTAAACTCTGTGTCATTTGCAAATTTGATAAAAGTGCTGACCATGTCTTTATCTAAACCATTAACAAAATGTTAAACAGTATGCATAAAGTGAAACACAGAGCCCTGGGACATTCCGGTTAAGACTTTTTCCCATGTTGACTCCTTGCCAATACTCCAAAAGATTTATGATCTCATTTATATGGCTATCCTTCCAACAATGTAGATGACAGCCCATGCATTTCTCTCCATCTTATGCTACACTGGTTCATATCCTTGCATAAGTTCACTATAGAGGTCCATCCACATGCTGAAGGCTTTGCTCAAATTCTCCTAAAATTAGGAGGAAACCACTGAAACATACAGGCTATCCCTTCAAACTTTTCATGCAACTTTTATCATTATACACTTTGTTTATGGTAAGTCACTTAGCTTCTATCTGTCTCAGTTTCCTCAACTATAAAATAAGAATAATAACAAAACCTAAGCTGCAGAGCTGTTGTGATGATCAAATGAGGGAATATTTGTAAAGCTCTTAGCATAGCTCCTGGCATATAGTGGCATTATACTAAGTTATTCATAGTTATTAACAGGTTATTCCCCTTTTAATGGCTACCACTTGAAACAATCCATTTGACAAACAACTGATGAGAAATTACTACTGAAACAATCACAAATCCACCTAACTGTACGTTTTCTTCCCTGTATTTCTACATCTTTTCCATAAAACTAGTTTGAGTGACTCTGTCAAAGGCTTTACTAGAAGTAAATTATATTTAAAGCATTAACCTGATCTGCCACTCTAGAGAAACTGTAAAAAATGTAAACAATATTGGTTTGACAACCTGTTGGGATGAAAACTTTCTGGTTCTTTGTAATCACTTCTTTTTCTAGATATTCCTAACTGCTCCATGTAATAATATATTTTAACAGTCAGTCTCACTGGGTTATAGACTTTCTTTCCTTTCCTTTCTTGAAAGCTGGGATATTGCCACCTCTCCACTCCTGAGGCACCCTTGCCCATTCTGTCTTTTAAAGATCACAAATAATGGCTCTGCAATCACATTTACTATTCTTTTCAAGGAAGGAAACAACTTCCATCTTGTATTCATGCCCATTTCTGAGTGATTGTGGCAAATACTGTAGTGTTCTGAAGTGTCTTGGCATCAGCTTTTGGAATATGATAAAATTTTAGGGTTTTAAAATCAGAAAGTATATGTTAAGCGCTTACCAAGAGCTAAGCAATGTAGTAAGAGCTGAGGATGCAAGTAAAGGAGAAAAAACCAGCCCCTGTCCTCAAAGAACTCACATTCTAATGAGGGAGACAACAGGAAAACCATTGTGCTAGCTAATAGGAATTGCCATGTCATTTTCTGGGCTTGTTTCAAATCCAATCCAACAAGAATTTATTAAGCAACTATTGAGTAGGAAGTATTTTTTCAAGGTTCTAGAGTCAGATAAAGTGAGAGTGAAATAATAAAAAAAAAGTGGAAAACCATTTTGCTTATAATGGACTTAGAATAGAATGTCTTTTTGAGATGACCTTTCATGTGGAATCTATATTCTGGATCCTTGAATCTATGAGCTGTTTCTGGAATATTTCTGATAGCCTGAACAGAGGCTGTTAATCATGAGTAGCAGATATAGTGATATGTTCATTTCTTCCGTCCTACTGAACCTGTTGGCAAGTTTTCTGACTATGTGTTGAAGGAAGAATTTATATTAGGAGTCACTCCTTTCATTTTTTGATATGTAGTGATGCAGTATTACTCTAAAGCTTTGCTTTTAGCCTTTATATGATGTAAATTTTGGTTTAGATAAGAGGGACTACTGGAGGGCTTCATTGTGAATTCTACATTCAAGGTGATTCTGCAATGTCATCTTGGAAATTCCCCAATTTGCAGGATGAAAGTGATATAAGCCTTCATCAAAGACTTGATGAAGCTTCACAAATTTAAATTATTTTTTTTTTGAGGAAGGTGTGCAATTGGGGTTAAGTGACTTGCCCAAAGTCACATGGCTAGTTTTGTACATGTGTGTGTTAAGTGTCTGAGGCTGGATTTTAACTCAGATCCTCCTGACTCCAGGGCCAGTGCCCTATTCACTGTGCCACCTAGCCACCCCCACAAATTTAAATTCTTGTGATTCAATTTAATTATTTCCACAAAATACTTATTTTCTATGTTCCAGGCTTTGTGCTAGGCTCTAAGAATACAAAGGAAAAAGAAAAACAGCTCCAAACCTCAAGGAACTTACATTCTATTAGACAATGATGGTACTGGTAAGAAAGGAGATTTCATTAATCCTTTAAATTCATTAGATGTCTTTGTCTCAGTTGACACAGAGGTGGTGAGTGATCATATCGTGGTTTACGTGTGAATTGTAGAAACTATCAATGCCATAGCATGATCTTATTTCAAACCCTCAATTTTAAAAAATGGAAACAAAATCACTCTAGATAAGAATTTGAATTAGTGGCATGATAACATTCAACCCTGTGATATGTATCCAAAGTAGCTATTTTAAATACAGTTCTACCCAGGGTAGGGGACTGAATCTTTCTTTATTATAATGTTTGAGAATGGAGTTACTTTGCCACGTTGAACAGTCAAGGGACAAGCTTTCATTTTAACTAAATTTAACTGCTGTAAAATTACTCTAATTCTAGGGGAAAAAACACTGAAGTGTCTGCCTAAAGGGAAGAAAAAGTGCCAGGAACTCATAATGGATATGAATACCATACTACTGGGCATATACATTTATATAAGAGAAGTTGAGGCAGTTATCAGAATTTTTTTTTAAAATAATGCCATTAAGGGATTATTGACTCTGGGACCTTAATATTATCCTTTTACAATAATGGAATTATCTAGAAAATTGCTTAATTTTCAATGTCCTGCTCACGTAAATTTAACTAGTATATTTATCAAGTATCTTATGTCCTGATCTGTATTTTGAATAAATTAATAATTCTTGAAAATGGCTTAATAGATCCTCCCAAATATCCCTTAATTGTTGTATTTTTTAAAGCAGGGATGAGTGTAAGAAAACTGAGATAAAAAGACAGCTCTGCGATCAATTACAGAACAGCTGCACCATTGGTTTGTTGGATGGTGGGTGCCCTAGGGCATGATATTGTCCCATCGTACTTCTGCTTGAGGAAGCTGCATTCAGTGATATGGTAGTATCCCCTTCACCAATGGGAAAGTGCCAGGACATAAAATGGGAGGAATGGACCTCTGGGACTAAAATAAAACTGAACCAAATGGTGGAAACATGCTCGACTCCTTAATTTATCTAATCAGAGATGACAGCCGCCATGTAGAACATTTGCTCCCATTCTGCATGCCATTACAGACTGCAGTGGAGTTATTTCTAGGCATCACTCCAAATTTATGGGAGATGAACTAACAGAGGATTCAGTTACAGCCTGGAGTCACTGCATGAACCGTGATAGACTGCAGCCACTGCAAAATGTCTTGGCAGAATGTACCCAATGAGCACACATCTTGCCAGTCTCAAGGATTTCAAAGTAGTAATATTTACAGCTAAATAGAACTTCTCTTCTCTTCTCTTCTCTTCTCTTCTCTTCTCTTCTCTTCTCTTCTCTTTTCTTCTCTTCTCTTCTCTTCTGTTCTCTTCTCTTCTCTTCTTTTCCTCTTTTTATTCTACTTTACTAAAAAAAAGCAAAATTTCTGGCACAAAAAATGGAATTCCTGATTTAGTATTGTTTAGAAAGTACTGAATAATTAACAATAATGAACAAACATTGAGTTTTAAAAGTGGCACTACTTTTATTCATCATAATCAAGCAAATATGCATTCATCAAACCACTATGCTAAATACTGGCTTATAAAATTACATAAAATTACTTGATATCTGCTCTGATTATGGTATTTGCTAAAAGAAGAAAAATAACAAATATAAGTAATGGTATAGTTTTTTTTCCCTAAAAAGACAATCTACATGGTCTAGTGAGAAGATCACAGTTCTAGTTGGTAGCCTGGGATTACAGGTCCAATTCCAATTAGTAATGTGATTTAGACAACTACTTAACTTATCTGTGCCTCAATTTTAGTTTTTTCATCGGTCAAATGGGAATTAAATAATGATATTTTCCCTGCATGCAGTAAGCAAAGAGTTGTCATGATGGTTAAGTGAGCTATTTAATGAGAAAATTCTTTTAAAAGTTCTTATACATACTTCCACTAAAGTTATATAAATATTTTACCTTAGTTACTTTATATAATTAACTTTAGTTATCTCTACTAAAGTCCTACTTCAGTATCTCTTTATGCAGGTATGAGATTCTTTTTTTTTTTTTTGCTTTTTGGAGGGCAATTGGGGTTAAGTGACTTGCCCAAGGTCACAAGGCTATTTTTTGTGTTAAGTGTCTGAGGCTGGATTTGAACTCAGGTCCTCCTGACTCCAGGGCTGGTGCTCTATTCACTGCACCACCTAGTCCCCCCTAGGTATGAGATTCTTGAAGATTATGTCAGAAGACCGTAAGCTCCAGTAGGTTATGTCAAACCAGAAAAGTGTTTTGACTATGGGCCTAGAGAAAATGTCTTTTCTTTAAGGCAAGGGTTTCTGATCTTTTTAGTGTCATGGGCCTCTTTGGCAATCTGATAAAACGGTAGATCCCTTCTCAGAGTAATGTTTTAAAACGAACAAAGAATAATGCATAAGCTTACAAAGAAAATCAATTATATTGAAATATAGTTGGGAAAAGTTGTTAAAAATTAGACTCACAGATACTGGACTCTGCTCTAAGGATTAGCCTTGCTAAATTAAAAAAAAAGTTTTTTTAATGCTTTTTTTTTCACTAAATTAATTTCCCAGTATAAATCTCTACCATGTGGTCAAATCTGTTTGACCTGAGGCATCCCATTAATCCTCCCGGCTTTTCATTGTGGTCTACACCCAATCTACCAATTCTCTGTTGCCCAGTCCTCTTTCCTTTGTTACCTCCAGATGCACCCCCCCCCCCCTTCCTAACTTTGATCCGATCTAGACCCCATTCTTCCTTGGTCATGTGGTCCAGGTCCCTGGCATTCCAGGCCCTTCTCTGTTACCTTCCAGGAACCCCAACCTACTGGCCAACCCTATCCAGATCCTCCCTAGATGCCTTCTCCCAGTCACCTCAGACTACTTGGCCACTCCTAGACTCCCCCCCCCACCAGTCTTTCTATATATAAGATCCATCTTGGCCTCCATTAAAGTACTCAGATTCAATCTGGTCCACTTTCATTATTGATACAATTGCTTAGATTCCTTAAGAATCTGGTCAATATGGTGGATCTCTAGAATCACACCCACCTTCTAGTGGTATTCTGATAAACTTTGTCTTTGACTGAAAGAAAACTTGGGTTGAATTCATTTCAGAGTCCCAGCACCCCTAAACCTTAACAGTACCAGAATTGTTCACTGCAGTTCAGAGTTCAGCTGTTTTATCAATGTTACTTTCAATTACATTATAATAGTAACTGTATGTTGTTTTCTTTTTACTTTGGCCTGCATTAATTGATGTGAGTCTTCCCATGTCTGTCTGTATTCCTTATATTTGTTGGTTGTGGTACAATCGTATTTTATTACTTTTGTAAAAGCGAGGGAGTAAAAGCTGAAGATCTGGAGGGGCTAAAAACAGACATTAAAATGTAAAGGAGGAAGGTCTTGCTTGTGTCTTAAATAACTTAACTGCATATGAAGAGTCTTAGAAGACAATGACCCACATCTAGGGAACAGACAGCATTCTCGCCTGTATGCCAAGTCACTCACAGGTCTGGAAATGAGTGGCAAGATACCTTAAAAGGAATGCTAGGAAGGGTAACTAACTGAATTAGGACTGATCACTCTAAGGCAAGGAATAATGTTTCCAGAAGAATGGGGCTTTTGAAACAGTAAGGATTGTTTAATAGGAGAGCCTAGACTTGTACACCAAAAGTAATTAGATTTCGTAGTAGATAATGCCCTGGACTTGGAGTCAGGAAGACCTGAGTTCAAAAACAACTTTAGACACTTACTAGTTGTGTGACTCTGGGCAACTTAACTTCTATTTGCCTCAGTTTCCTCAACTGTAAAATGGGGATAATAATAGCACCTACCTAACAGGGTTGTAAGGATTAAATGAGATTAATATTTATAAATAAAAATAGTGCTTAGCACAGTCCCAGGAACATAATAAGTTCTATAATGCTTATTCCCTTCCCTACCTGATGGGGTTTAGGCTCTGGGAACCCCCTTGAATCTTCCCACTTGATCTGGCATTTCCCAGAGGCCAAAAGCCTTCCATTATCAATATACTATCTGAGTGGTTCATCACCATGTTAGCCTCAGTACTGATTATTTTTTGGCCATAGCAACTGAAAAAGACAGTTTACCATATGATAATAGGGACTGGAATTTTTGATGGGGAGGGAAAATCAATAACGATAAAATTATAGAACCTTTGAAATATTGTTACAGTAGGATGCTTAACTACTTTGTCCCTAAATAGGTGGATTTTTATAGTTTTATTATACAAATGGGGAAATGGTCTTCATTCATTAATTCATTTATCAAATACTTGGTGCCTACCAACTACACAATCTTATGTTAAACAATTTGAAGAATGCAGGGATGTATAAAGACATGATTTCTTCTCTCCAGGAGGTCACAGTTCAGCAAAACTTGTAGGCATGAGATTCTCCCAAGACAATAGCTATATTGTTCACTCACAAAACTCCCATTCTCCAAATGTCTCAAAGTATAACAAGGTTTTAAGAGTTTTGTTTTGAGTGTTTTGTTACTCTCCTCTTCATTTTGAATAGAAAAGAGAATTTAGTAGAATGTAGAGAAAAGCTAGTATCATTTACTCTTTGTTCTGCATAGTCACATGGATACAAAGGGGAAATTATATTGACTTTTTCTAATTGGCAGAGGGATTATTGCATATGCCAACATAGGATTAATACAGATTCAATATGGTCACAGCTCAGGATTGGGACTTCATAGAGGCTGATGAATCTCTTCTCTTGAAAATGACCTATTCTCATGCTTCCCTACAGTTTCTGCAAGGAAATTGTAAGAGAAATAGGCAACAAAGGGAAAAGTGGTATGGCATTCTTCCCTTTGATAGGCACATTTGATATCACTGGAGCTACACAGCAAACCTCAGAGTTCAAGAAGCTGAAACTTGGGGGTGGAAATCTGTTGAATAATGGGGTTTCTACTTCAGCATTAGTAGAAATGTAGCATTAAGCTTCTGATCCTGTGTGTCCTTCAATAAATACCACTGACCTTGTAAGTCTCTCTTGTGTAAACATTTCAGCACCTCTTAATTTGACCCCCAGGCACCAATCCAGCTGACGCCAATGGCCAATGAGCTTTGCTGTTCTCCTCTGGCAAGTTTTCCTGAGGATGGTTTGGAAGTGATTGATCTTTGCAGAGGAAATGTTAAGTTGATGTTGTTTCTATTTTGAAGAAGATGGTGATGATGATGAATGGCTATTTCAGGATCAATAACTATTGGGCTTCAGGAGAAGGGGATATTTTTAATAAGACTTTTGCTCAGATTAGTCATTAGATAGAACACTGACTGGACTGATTGGAACACTGTGGCTGGTTGTCTAACTCAAAGCTAATCAGAATCATTCTTCTCTCACAAAAAAATACGAATGAGTGCTAAAAGAATGGACAACATGAGACAGAATAAAATAGACCTCTGGTATTTATACAGACAGTAAAGCCAGATAATTCAAGCCCCCAAATCTAGTCTGGCTATTGTTGTTAGTCATTCAAGTTGGAGAATTGCCACATCTACTGTCTTGTATCATGCTACATATACCCCGTCCATTTCAATAGCTATATAACCTTTCCTGAGATCTTTCAAACCACATCTGACTACTTAATTATAGAAAGCAATGGAAGAGATTAGTTATTTGAAATTTTATTGATTCATGTTGCAGTGTAAGTTAAGTTGCTGGCTAGAAAAAGCAAGCAAAAAATTAAGGCACATTATAGTTGATCAACTTAACATTTAAGAATCAATCAAATAATGAAATGGTTAATGAGTTGTTTAGCAGAACATTTTCTTCTATTATTTTGTACAAAATGGAAGGCAAGCATTCTTGGATTGATTTCCTGACATATAAGTCTGTGGTGCGAAACAGTTAAAAATTAATTTCTAATGTATTTCCATTCCTTATAGGTCTATGCTATAATCACTTTCAATTTTAAAACAAGTTTCAGGCAAGATGAAATACTTAGGTATTCTGGTTTATACAAAACTTTTAGGACCATTCAAATGAAACTTCCTCTGCCTAAATGACCCTAATCATTCTCATTTAACTAGATGCAGCTTATTTCCTTATAACAGTGCTTGTCATATTGAATCTTATCTGAGGAGATGAGCTGCATGCCAAATTGATAATATCTATTCCAGATGTTGCCTTGCCACTTGTCAGCCAAGTTATTAATAAAAATGCAGTAACTCCTTGTCTTTTTTCTTTTTCTTCTCTTACATCCACTGGGAATGAAAACTTTACATTAGGAAACTGAAATCTTCAGCACTAAGCTGGTGGTTATAGAAGAAGAGGATGATTTTATCGATTTTTATGGGGGGATGTTAACTATACTTGTCAATATTGGCATGCTATGGATCTGAGTCACTGAAACTGTAAAGATCTTCATGTCTATAATCTCACCACCACACACATTTACATCACCTCTAAGGGCATGAATTGAAAAATTCCATTTTCTAACTACCGGCTCCTATCCTTCGACTTCTCTCACCTCCTCCATCAGACTAAACCTTTCTTTGCCCTCACCAAGCTCTCTAATGCCTCAGTTCTTTCCTAGTATTTGTAATGACAAGCAGAAAAGTACTTAGTGCTTTGTTTCGGCTATTTAATTATTTAGCACCTTGTTTCAGTTCAAGTTTCTTTTGAGCCTTGCCCATGATTATGTCAAGTTTTTGTTAAGAAGCAGAACTTGTGAACCCCACAACTTGTGAACTCTAGAATTTGTGAACTCCTGTTGCATAAGCAACAGGAAGGGAAGGAACTAATGACCATATATAAGGAGAGGCCCAAGCTGGATAGAGCAGAACTGAGAAAAGAACTCTTGTAGTGGCAGAGTTAAGAAAGAGAAGACTTGTGGTATCCCTGCACTCTATGATTGTCTGTTCTTTCTGTGTTGTTTTTTGTTTGTGATGCTTTGTACAGAAGCCCTGGGACCTTGCTGGAAGCCATGAGAAAGGATTTTCTGGTTGTCTATTTGCAGAATTCCTAGAGGAGAGTTTCAGAGGTCCTGGGACTTTGCTGCTGATTTCTGTTGACCTCTCAGATCTTGCTTGTGGGTCTGTGTTGATTTCTATGTTGATGATTTGTGTTGACTTCTTGGGTCTTGTTTGTCAGTCTCTGCTGATTTCACAGGCAGATAGTGAATTAATGATGGGGCTGGCAATATGTATGGGTGTTGTTTTGGCTCTGTTAAGTTTTGTCTTCCCAGAAACAGGAACTGTGAAGGACTTGAGGTGGACTGGATACCATGAACTTCAATATGGAATGGGAACTGGATGAGGAGCTGAGACCTGCCTGCCTTTGAATCCAGGTGACAGTTGGATGGATTCAGGTAGGAACTGGGACCATGGAAGAGGAACCATGAAGGCTGAGAGCCAGCCTTGAGTCAAGATGAAAGGATCTCTTCTTGGGTACTTGATGCTGACTGAGAAAATTATGATTTGCTGTGACCTAGGGGTGGAGAACTTTGACCTTTGTACTTTGTGTCCCTTAAAGAGGCCTGCTCCTTAAGGATGATTAAGTTAAGGACTTACTGAATGATATCTTTTATTTAAAACTATGTGGCCACTTTAGTGATAACTTGTTATGTTATGACATTGTGAATGTTGTACTCTGATTTCTGTGAATGTTTTGCTTTAATTTACTGCTGAATAAATAGAGAATTCACTATACTATGTAATCAGAATTTTTGGAGCTGTCCACAACAGCAGTCTTCTGGGAAGCTGCTCATGCTTGACTTTACAGTATTAATCTGTATTCTTCATTCTGGCTTTACTTGAATTGAATTGGCTTCACCTAGTCATTTAAATATTTTTTTTTTGCACCTTAAAAAAAAAGATTTCTCTCACTCTCTTCATTATCCATTTTTCCTGTCTACTCTAGACTTTCATTTTGATTCATGACCCCTATAATTATCTGGTAACTCTCTTTTCTCTGTAGCTTCATGCAATCAAAATGTCCAACATATTCATTCTAGGGTCTCCCCTTTGGCAGTTTCTTTCACTGACTTGTAAAGTTTGCTTGGTAGATTCCCCTTTTCTATTATGAATCACTCCCCAAACAATGCCATTTATTGTAGATGTCAGAGAGAATAAAGTCCCTCCCCCACCACATCCCCAATAATGTAGCCTACCACTGATCTATAACCTACCCTAGTAATCTTTTTTCCCCTAATTTGCCTAAAATCTCTTCACAGGGACCATGTTCTCTCACTTCTCCCACTCTTCATTGCCATCAGGAGTTCCAACTCAATTGAGATAGGATGAGTAGACTTGGTCAAGCACAAAATTCTCCAGGTCCAGCACAGTTCAAGGTCCCCCTCTCCCTTCAGAGGCCATCTCTCTTCACCCTTAGGAGCATGTAGAGAGGTACTCCCTCCTTTTCCTATCATCCAAGTAAGGCCTCCTTCCCTTATTCCTTTTTTGTTAAAAATAACTGTCATTGATATTTTTGGCTTCTTATATCACCATAGTATCTATCCCATGCATCTCTTCCCTCTCTCCATACCTGAGAGCCATCCTAAATATATATAATAAATAGTACTTTTTTTAGGGAAGTCAGCACAACTGATTAATATATGGAGAAAGTCCAAAAACATGTGCAATCTACAACATGGGTGGATCTCCCACCTATACTAAGGGGTAGGTTGGGGGAGTATTCTCATATCTCTTCATTTGAGTCACACTTGATCATTATAATTTTGTTACATTTACTTTTGATTTTTTTTTGTGTATCATTGTTCTTTCCATTTACATTGTAGTTACTATGTATATTGTTTTCTTGGTTCTGCTTACTTCATTCCACATCAGTTCATATAGATCATCCCATTCTTTTCTGCATTCATCACATGGATATAGTACAGTAGTATTTCATTACATTCATGTACCGGTTTGTTTAGCCACCCCCCAATTGATAGGTACCTACTTTTGTTTATAATTCTTAGCTATCACAAAAAAAATGCTGCAATAAATATTTTGGAGTATATGGGGGCTTTTTTTAAATCAATGGCTTCCTTGGGGTACAAGCACAGTAATGGAGTCTATTTTTCAAAGGGTAGAGACATTTTAATAATTTTATTTACATAATTCCAAATTGCCTTCCAAAATGTTTATACAATTTCACAACTCCACCAACTGTATGTTAATATGCCTATCTTCCCACAGATTGCCAACATTGTTGCCATTTTTTATTTTTGACAATTTGCAGGGTGTGAGGTAGAGTTTAGAATTATTTTGATTTATATTTCTCTTATTATTTGTGATTTGGAGCATTTTTTTTTTCATATGGCTGTAACTACTTTGCAGTTCTTTTGAGAATTGTTGGTTCATATCCTTTGACCATTTATTTGTTGGGGAATGGGTATAAGTCTTATTTTTTATATTTACTGATTTTTATTTGTCTTGGATACCAAACTCTTGTCAGAGAAATTCGATACAAAGGTTTTTTCTCCCTGTTCGACCACTTCCCTTCTTATATTAGAGGCATTATTGTTGTCTGTGAAGTAGCTTTTCAGGTTCAAGTAAGTTATCTATTTTATCTTTTGTAATTGCCTCTCTGTCTTGTTTTGTTAAGAATACATCTCTTATCCATAGCTGAGACACATGATCTGTTTCTCTTATAATTTTTTCATGATATGATCTCTATGATTAAAGTCATGTATCCATTTAGAATGTAATTTGGAGTATAGTGTAAGGCAGTGGTGGGGAATCTGTGGCCCTCAAGGCCACATGTGGCCCTCTAGGTCCTCAAGCATGGCTCTTTGACTGAATCCAAGTTTCAGAGAACAAATTCCCTTTATAAAAGAACTTGTTCTGTAAAACTTGGACTCAGCTGAAAGGCTGTACCCAAGAACCTAGAAGGTGACATGTGGCCTTAGGGTTGCAGGTTTCCCACCCCTGGTGTAAGGTATTGGTGTAAACCTAATTTCTGCAGAATTTTCCAGTTTTCCCAGGAGCTTTTTTTTTTTTTTAAATCAAACAGAGAATTTTTCTCTAGGCAACTTATATGTGCCGCTTCATCAAACACTGAGTTATTAAATTCTATTGTTTCTGAATCTCCTTTGTCTTAGTATGTTCCACTGGTCTTTTTGTACTTTTAAACCAATACTAGCTGGTTCTGATGACCTCTGCTTTCTAATATAGCTTGAGGCCTAGAAGTGCCATTCCTCCTTTGTTCTTATTTTTTTTTTGTTATTTCACTCAATATTCTAGATCTTTTGTTTCTCCAAATGAATTTTGTTATTATTTTATTGAGCTCTGTAAAGTATCCTTTTGGTAATTTGATTGATATACCATTAAAAGTGTAAATTAATTTAGGTAGTATTGTTTTTTTTATTATATGGGCATGGCATAGCCATGAGCATGGAATATGCCTCCTGTTTTGTAGATGTTCTTTAAGGAATATTTTGTAATTGAATCTATACAAGTCTTTTGTGTACTTTGGGAAGTTGATATTTTAGACATTTTGTAGTTATTTAGAATGGTGTTTTATTTTCTATTATTACTTATTAGATTTTTGTTTTTACTATATAGAAATGCTGTTGAGTTTTGAGAATTAGGTAGCCCACAACTTTGCTGAAGCTATTTATTGTCTCAATTAGTATCTTTGCTGGTTCCCTGGGGTTTTCCAAGTAAAGCATTATATTGTAAGCAAACAGGGAGGTTTTATTTCCTCTTTACCTTTAGTCCATTAATCCCATTCTCTTGTCTTATTGCTATCATTTTCAGAATTACATCAAATAATAGTGGGGAAAATGGGCAATCTTGCTTGACTACTATACTTATTGGAAAAAATTCTAATGTATCCCCATTGTGTATGATGCTTGGTTTTAGATAGATTCTTTTTATGATTAAAAAAAGGTCCTTCTATGCCTATACTTTGTAGGATTTTGTCTTTGTTGTTGCTTTTAAGCACAAAATAGTATTGCATTTTGTTAAAGGCTTTTGATGATGAGACGATGATGAGGCTTTGGATATTTTGTTTTTTAGGGTTGACTATTGCTTTTTTTTTTTTAAACATTGAGCTATCTTGTATCCCTGGTATAAATCCCACTTGGTCATCTTCATTTTGTAACTAACAGATCTGAGAACTTTGCACTTATGATTTCTTTAAATATAGCACCCAGGTTTAAAAAAAATTCATGGTTTTCAAGAGATCAGTGACTCTTAAATTCTCTTTCCTTGACCTATTTTCCAGGTCAGTTGTCTTTTAATTACAGATATCTTGCATTTTTCTTCTATTTTTAAAAATATTGATTTTGTTCTAATATTTTTTTCTATCTTGAGGAATCAATGATTTCTGTTTGGATTATTTTAAGTTTCAAAGAGTCCATTATTTTGGTAAAGTTGATCACTTTCCATTCTAAGCTACTTGTTCTTCTAATTCATTCTTCAAGAGCTCTTAATTTTATATTAAATTTTCTTTAGCTCTTGCTTCACTGCTTCTTAGCATTTATATAGTTGACAAAAATCCATCCTCGCCTTTTGCATCTTTGTTTTTGCTGTTTACAGAGTTATTTTTTCCTCTTTTTGGTAGACCTTTAGATTTGCAATAATTCTTATGCTACTTCATGTTTCCAGATTCCACTACTGAATTGGAGCTTTGCACCAGGGTCAGGCTCTGTCTCCTGTTCCACTTTTGGGTGGGTAGTCTACCTTGCCTGGTTTTATCCTGGGTCCCCTGGATTCTTGTGTTGACATCCACCTCCTGGGATTATGTCCCTCAGGTTCAGAGTGCTGAATATTTGGGCACTTCTGAGGTGTTTCAGAACAGGATGCCAGGAACCTCAGTGTCTCTGGGCCTGGGACATTCTGGCTGTACTTCTGCTAAGCTGTGCATTGGTTGCTATTACCCATTACTACTTCTGGGTACTTTCTATGTCCTCACTCCAGGGTTTCCTGATTACAACACAGCTTTTTTTTTGTGGGAGCTCTTTGTTCTCACTGGCCAGAGAAACAAATCCCTTTAAGCCATACATTTTCTTGACAGACCACAGTTATAGCTGGGAGGCTTCTAATTGTAAATGCCAGGTACTCCCTTGTCTATTGCCTTCAGGCTTCACTTTTGGCTAACCTCTTGTGAAGTCTCAGGGTGGAAGAAGTGATTATATTTTCTCATTGGACTCCTGGATAAGCTACTTGGTCTGATATGAACTTTAAGACCATGTTGGTAGATTTGTGGGGGAGCTGGGTAATCTGCCTTTTGCTTAGCAGCCTTGATTGGCTGGAAGCACACATTCTCTCTTTGCCAAGGTCATTGCTTGCATTACTTTATTATTTGCTTTTTCAGTTGGGAAAGGGAGGATTAGTGATTATAAATGTACAGGACAAGGGTATGGTTCTACTGTGGTTTCACTTACATCTTTCATCATCATCATAACGCTTCTTCCCTCTGGGCAGTGTTCAATATAAGGCCAACCTCTTTGTTTTCCTTATGTGTTTCTATTATTTTTAAAATTGAAATGAGCAGGGTTTATGTTCACTTGCATTTCTTGTGAAAACTGAAATGTTATTCTTACTAATACCTCAGGGTATGCAGGGAAATAGGTACGAGGAGAAAAGTTCCTAGTATCATTTCATGAACTTGTAGAACAGTTGAAAATTAAGTGCCTTGTCTTTTTTTTTTTTTCACTATTGCTCTACTACAATTTAAAAGGAAGTCTTCTTAAATTCTAGGGGGTATTATACAATGTTTCACAGATGCCCCCTTTTTAATATTGTAGTCATTTCTGGAAGCAATGCTCTTGGACACTGAAACTGCTCTTGTAAAAAAACAGTGAAGCCAAAACACCTGAAACAGTGACCATACCTTACAGTGGATATAATGTTCTGCCCTAGAAAGCTTCCACTTCTTTGCAGAGAAGCAACTGGTATTTTTCATCAATTATTCTTTTAAAAAAAGTATTGGAAGTGACTTGGAGTCTGGCTTCCTCATAGTGATCTTTTCATTTGTTATTATAGTTATTGCATTTACTGTTTTCCTGATTCTACTTCTTTCACTCTGTTAATATAGATCTTCCCATTCTCTTATTTGAATTCCTCACATTTACCACTTCTTTATGAAGAAAAATATTCCATTACATTTGATGGGCACCCACTTTGTTTCCAGTTCTTTGCTATCACAAAAAGAGGACTGGGCTTTTGTATTTGCCCTTGACCTTCTTGGGTATATTTATCAGTAGTGGGATCAATGGATCAAAGGGTGCGAACTAACTTAGTCTTTTCTTGCATAACTCTAGATTGGCAAGCAGAATGGTTGGACCAATTCAGCACTGTCAATAGTTACTCCCACTTCTAAATGCTTTTTGTGTCTTTTTAAGCTAAGTTTAATAGTTCACTATAGTTGTTATTTATGTATCCTGTGAAGTGTACATCAGTTCATTTAAATCTGAAAACTTTTAGTCAAAGTAAATATGTTTTGGCACAACTTTCTATCAGTCTGCAGTCCTCCTAGTAAGCACATTATCCCATGGTAAATCCCATAGGGGAATGGCACTCCTAAATATAGAGGTTTTATTTAGGAAACTAAAAGCCGGGGATCACACCACTTACTGCATCAACATGGACTTCTTGAAAATTAGAAGTAAAAACCAATACTTTTTTTTTTTCAAATGTGTAAAAAAGAAAAAAAATGTTATGGAATAACATAAAATAGATGGCATCTTTTCAGGGATACTATGTGTAAAGACTGGAACCAAATGGATTTTCATGACCAACTCCAATTAGAGCTATGATTGAATTCCCTTAAGAGATTTATTGCTCAGATTCCTGCTAACAGAGTAGTGGTTGGTTTTAGTGACTGGAAGAAAATACTCACCCCACTGAGAAATGTTCAGTTTCCTTTTTAAAATTTTTTTTTTATTTTTAGATTTTTGGAGGGGGGAAGGTAGGGCAACTGGGTTAAGTGATTTGCCCAAGGTTACACTGCTAGTTTTGTGTTAAATATCTGAGGCTGAATTTGAACTCAGGTCCTCCTGACTCCAGGGCCAGTGCTCTATTCACTGTGCCACCTAGATGTTCCTCTGTTTCCTTAAAAAAAATGGTTATTTTTATTCATGGAAATATAAAAGGAGAAAGAGGAAAATCTCAAGTTTCCACCCTTAGAGCAATTGTGTGCAATGAGCTTAATAGATGATCCCTATTCAAAGCTACCAAGGGAAAAGAAAATTCATACTACAAATGGGAACTGATATCCAGAAAATGAAAAATCCACTGAGAAAATAATTAGGAAACATAGTAATGAAAGACACTGTTAACTTTGCAAATGAAATGATCCTATGGCTTCTTTCTCCTGAGGAGGCAAAAAACAATAGCAAAATATGTTCCACAGGTGTCATCTCATTCATTTTCCCAGTGCCGTTGTGTGAATGAGAATACTTTTCCTCTTCTCTTGTTGGAAAGCATGTCTGCTAACATGTTATGGTTGGCTCTATCACTTGGAAAGTATCTACTTACCCTGATAGGTAGGATTCATCTCCTAAGTCAAAAAATGCTAGATCAGTCTTTGGACTCAGAGTATATCCTCATCATTGCTCTGAAAATGAGTTGAGAAACTGAGGCACCTCTCAGAAAGGAATCAAGAACTTGGTAGGGGGGAAGAGAGTGAAAGAGGGTGGAAGCTTTCAAATAGGAAGATATGAGTAGCCTGAGCTTGGTGCCATTGTGATTCAGTACAAAGGTCTAAGTAAATATGGCAGCCTTCTTCTAATATGGCATGGTTGCTCAAGAGACTATTTCCAAATGGCAGGTTAGAACGGTAAATGAAGAGAATTACCTTTACTGAAAGTTAGAAATCTTAACAACAAAAAAGTTCACATTTAGGTTACACTTTGTTTACAAAGTAAAGTGATAATATTTCATGGGATCCTCACAACTGTTCAAGAATTATTCCTACTTTATAATGAAGTAATAGAGGCTGTGGGAGGGAAAAGCAACATCCTCAAGGTCACATATCTATTAAGCTTAAATTTTAGACTTGTGCCCAGATCTTAGAATCAGCTTAAGAGCTGGAAGAGATCTTGGAAACTATTTCACTGTCTTTTTATTTTGTAGATGCAGAAACTGGGACCCACAGAATTTAAAACATGTTCAAAGTTGCATATTGTAGGGAACAGAAACAGAGTTGAACCTAGGTCTCCAAATCCAATAATCCTTCCATTGTTTCATACTGCCAGATTCTCAGATTGCCTTTTTTTTTGACCCATTCATTCTTTTTTTTTTTAATTTTATTTTTAGTTTACAGGATTCAATTCCACAATTCCTTGAGTTTCACATTTTGTCCCCCTCCCTCCCCTCCCCCCCAAGGCAGCATATAGTCAAGTATAGGATCTGTAAATACTTTCACATTATACATTAGTCAGGTTATAAGGACGGACTGTACCAGCTGGAATGAAAAATGGTAAAGAGGACATAAAACCAAATAAGAGAAGGAAAGAGTCAGATTGCCTTTTAATGACACCATGAGAGTACCTTAGTAACCACCTCATGAATATCTTCAGCAAATGGAAGATCAAAGAAAAGTGGGTCAGGGATAAGCCATACTCTTAATACCAAAGCTGTATGATTAGCCTACAGAATGGACTATGGGGCTAAACTTTGGAAGCACAGCACGGGAAGTGACTTCTTTATCCAGGGAATGTGCTGGAGAGTTAAGTAGCTATGGGCTAGAAATGGTAGTAGGACCCAGGGAAAACTGGGCATGGAGTGGGGAATGGGGGAGAGGACAGGCCTAGAAGCAAGCTGACTCCAATTTATCTTTCTAGGATTTTGAGGATCTCTGTTTAGCATTTATTCTGCAGCATCCAACTCATATAGAGGATTTAGGGTAGGGAAGGAAATTTTGGACCTAGTGCCTCATAAACTGTTTTAGCCAAACTAATATTTGGCCATATGTTAAAGTTAGGCTAGGAGGTGCTCGTTCTGTAAACTATTGTTTCTATCATTTGTTGTCCTTAGTTCAAAGTTAATTTCCCAAAACTCCAATTTTGTCCTATTTGAATTCAAGGATAAAAGGGATTTTCCCCCATCCCATACCTTAGTTAAGACAGACAGATCAGGGCATTCCAAAGGCCGGTGTTGGTAGCTGGAGTGGACTAGTTCTGAAGCCAGCACTACTGTGCTAGACTGGCTAGAGGAATTGGTACCTTCCCATCTGTGCTTTACCTCTACCCACTCTAAGAGAGTTAGACCACAATTATCACATTAATTTAACTGCTGGATTAGTGAAAGCAGATTGAATTAACCTGGCTTTCCAGAATCATTTAGTGACCCAATAAGAAAGCAAGATATGAATCACAGAATCATTGAATTTTAAGACTGGAAGGGACTTCAGAAATCAATTAATCCAATCCCTCTATTTTATAGTTGAAAAACTGAGGTAACTAAGTGCATCTATTGTCATGTAGCTGGTCAGTGGAAGAGACAGCTCTATTATTCATCTCTCCTGACACTCTAACCAATATTTTCCTTAATGCACAATATAAACTATAGCATTTCTGCTCAGGATAACTTATTAATTAAAAAAAATTCTTAGACTTGTTCTATAGGTGAAGACTCATTATTTCCTTGATGATTCATTCTATGGTTAGAAATGTTTCCAGTGTTGGTACCAGTTCAACAATCATTTCTAGGAAGCCTGTACAGCATCCAACCTGTAGCAAACTTTTACTTATCCTTTGCCCTTCTAACTTTTTCATTTGGTTGTATCCTGCAGCAGATGAAACTCCACCTGCTGACTGAACCATAGTTAGCACTCCAATAATAGCCTTAGAGTCACAGAATCAGAATCTTAGCACTTGAAGGGACCTTAGAAACCCTCTCTTCCAACCCTGGCATTTTACAAATGAAGAACCAGGTCTAGAAAGATACCGTGAGTTTGTAGCATCAAATTGAAACCCAAGAAAAGTGAAAAGAGAGGCCCTAGTTGGTCTTAATGAGGCTGTTATGATGTCTAGAGAAGTAACATAACCAGATATATGATGTGGTTGTCATTGCTTCATGATCTTTGAAAAGTCATGGAGAATAGAAAGGTATCACAAGCCTGAAAACTGAGTCTGTTCTAATTTTAAGAAAGGGAAAAAAGATGAAATTTTTAAACAGTGAGCTTTGATGTGTGGCAAAATTCTAGAATATGTTATTTAAAAGATCATTTGCAAACACTTAAAAGGGAAGCAACATTCATGGAATGTTGTACTAGTACAGTTTTTGCTCAGCTACACCCATGTCTTTTGCTAACCTGGTAGACAGATAAGGAAAATGCTACAAACAGAGTAAAACTGGATTTGAAGAATAGCACTAGGCAACATCTCTCATGATATCACTGTGGACAAGACAGAGTATATAAGCAGAAGTGCAACCACTGTTGGAAAGGGTGGTCAGGGAAGTTGTGTGATTAGGAGGGATCCAGGTCTCAGTGGATGCAAGAAGATGCAGAGAGAAAGGAAAAGGGTTAAGATGAAGGCTAGTTTGTTACCTACAGAGCAGACACTTCAGAGAGTACAATGGGAGGTGCAGTTTTGAATGATGCACTGGGGTTGGTGGGAGGTTGGGGGAGTTGGGTTTCAGGAGATGGAATTAAGGGAGTGCTCAATGGGGGATGGAGAAGGGGTTTTGAACAATGGCAGCAATGTGTTCAGAGTCCCTACCCAGTATGATGGGGCAGGAGTACATTAATCATTGAGGAATGAGTTCATGTGGTCTGTCATTGTCCACAGGGGTTCAGCCTCCAGGAAGAGTTGTCTTAGGACATCAGGAAACTGAGGAGTTAGAAAGTATAAAGGCTGGGGTTCCCAGGCAGGTCAAGACAACTGCTGCGGAGCTGCAGGAGAGCAAACGTCACGAGTATGATGATGGAATGACTGTTCAGAGAAGCTGGGAAGCTCCCCTCCTTCCCAGGTAGAGCAGGGGCAGGTAGGAGGATGAAAACATGTTTAGCATGGTCCTATAAAAAAAGTATCACAACAGCAAAAGCTCAGAATAAACTCATCAGACTTGTTAGCAATACTGAGGGAAAGAGGAGGCTCAGAGAAGGGATGATCAAAGAAATGGCAGGACTCCATAGGCAGGGTGAATGATGATAATGGATGATGGAGAGAATTCAGAGCTTCTTAACTATTATTTTAGTTGTCTTCTCGGCCAATGAGAATCTTCATTGAGCTGGAAGTGATAAAACAAAAATAACTTTTGGGGAGATGGTAAGAGGGCATCCAGATATGATGAGTTTATGTCACTAAGTTCCAATGAACTACATCCCAGGTACCAGAAGCACTGGTAGAAGTGATCCCTGAGGCACTATCAGTGATGTCTAAAAGACTATGCCACTGTCAAAGGCAGTTTCATTCTAAATAAAATCCTATCTAAAGGTGTCTTAAAAATTTATCTCAAGTCAAGTCAACAAGCAAATGTCAGACACTTGCTGCATTGGGAATACAAAGAAAGGTAAAAACCAAACCAAACAAACAAAAGTCCAAAGGAATAAAACAGTCTTTGCCCTCCATGTGTTTACTTTCTAATCAGGGAGACAACTAGAGAGTTACAAGATACACAGAGTAGACAAAAGAGACTATAAGGATGGCATTGATAGTTTGGGGGGCATGTGTGGAGAGACAGCTTGGAAAGGCAGCCTGGAGTAGGTGGGATTTGAGTTAACTCTTGAAGGAAGGAATGGAAATTGAGAAGCAAAGGTGAGAGGGGAAAACACTCCTGGCATGGGGGACAAAAAGGCATGCAGATAGGAGATGAAGTGTCACATTCAAAGGACTACAAATAGATTAGTGCTGCTGAAATGCTGAGTACATGAAAGAGAGTAAGGTGTAAGATGAACTGAAAAGTTGGAAAGCGCCAAGTAATGAAGAGTTTTAAATGCCAGACAAAGGAGCTTATATTTGAGCTTGGATATCGCAAGGAGTCGCTGGAATTATTAAAGACACTAGTTAGAAGGCTATTGCAATAGTTTAGGTGAGAGATGATGAGGGCCTTCATTAGGGTGGTGGTTTTGTAAGTGGAGAGAAGGGAAGATGCATGAGAAATGTTGTGAAGGTAGAAGTGACAAGATTTGGTAGTAGAGTCAAGTATAGCAATGAAGTTGGAAGGTGGATAACAGAGGATGGTGATAACCTTGATAATAACAGGGAAGTTTAGAAGAGGAGAGGGTTTTGAGGGGAAGATTCCAATTTCTGTTTTGTACACGTTGTACACATTGCATTTAAGATGCCTAGTACAAAAGGCAATTGGTGATGCAGAGCTGGAGCACTGGAGAGGGTAGGGCTGGATATGAATACACCTATAGACATAGAGAATCTCCATAGAAACGAGAATTGATCCCATGGGAGCTTATGAGATCGTGAAGCAAGAAAACAGAGGGAGACGAGACAACATCCTAGGTCATAGCTTTGGGGGACTGCCCAAGGGTAAAATATTTTTTTAGCTAGCAGATGTAACATGAAGAACTAGCAAATGAGCCCCCAAAGGAGTGGCTGGTTAGATGTGGGAACCAAAAGAGAATAAGGTCACAAAATCCTCGTGAGGAATATCCAGGAGAGGTCAAGAAAAATCAGGTTGAGAAAAGGTTTAATTTTGGAAAGGGCAGATTCAGTCGAATGAAAGGACTGGAAGCTAGGCTGCGGAGGGTTTAGAAGTGAGAAGAAAATGAAAGCACCTAAAGCTGATAGCTTTCTCCAGGATTTTAACTAGAAGAAAAATATAGTGAGCATTTTTTTAAGGATGGGGGGAAAACATGGATGTATTTGTAAGCAGCAGGGAAAGAACCAATAGAGAGGGAGAGCTTGAAGGCAGGAGAATAAGGATGATGGTGAGGGCAATTTTCCAGAGATGTCAAAAGGAGACTGAATCAAGGATACATACAAAAGAGTTGCTTCTGGCAAGAAGGATCGCCTCTTCAGCTGAGACCTGAGTGAAGGAGTGCTAGTAGACAAGGTGTCTGAAGGGTAAGAGATGGTGAACAGGGGAGAAAGAGGAAGCTCTTTTAAAATGTTCTTCTTTTTTTTGGGTGGCAAGGTCCTCAGAGGAGAATGGTGAGAGTAAACTAGGCCCGAGGGTTGGCAAGGCCTGATTCCTGATAGGACAAGGGAAAAAGTGGTAAGAGATGATCTCTAAGGATTACCTGCTCTTCTGAGTGCAATTAGAAATACATAAATACATAAAATCAATCAATGGATCATCAGTAGAGAACTACCAAAGTCTGTATATCCTGCAAAGTTCAAGAAGAAACATTTTGAATTTAACTCTACTGACATCTGCTGGAGAGAAGCTATTTATCTTTATGTTAGCCCCAGAGGTAATGCTGTTTTTACTGGAGAACTGATTTTGATTAAACTAATCTAGGGAGCAAAGATCCGCAAAAGGAAATAAAATCAAGATGGAACCAAGTTAAATATATGTTCCGGAATTGCTATGAAACAAATTTAAGCAGAGGTTCATGAAACATGAGTAAGTGAACTTCACTACCCGAGGATCCATTAAAATAAAAGATAAAACCAATTCCATTTAAAAAAAAACTATGCAGTTGAATATATGTAAGAGAAAAGCTCTTTTATATGATGATGCATACTGACATTTGGGAGCGGTGGGAAGTAAATTTATTATAAATGATCTAGAATCAATTTTTAGAATATATAACACTCAGGGAATAGAAGACTGGAAATAACAAGAGCAGTAATACTTGATTTTCCTCATTTCCAAAACTTTTCAGACACATGGCTTCTAAGCAACTTATAGGTGACCTAGGGGATAGAGTGCTGGGTTTGGAGTCAGGAGGACCCAAGTTTGAATCTAGCTTCAAGACATTTACTAGTTGTGTGACCCTGGACAAACCATTTAACTCCTATTTGCCTCAGTTTCCTTAACTGTAAAATGGAGATAAGAGCATCTACCTCAGGGTTATTTTGAGCATTGAATGAGATAGTATTTGTTACATGCTAAGTAAATACTTATTCCCTTCCCTCCCTCTTCCCAACTTGGGTCTGCCTTGTTAATAATTACCCAGTTCACAGAATCTTAGATTTAGAGCTGGACTTTGGAGATCATTTAACCCAGAGGTATCAAACTTGGGACTGCAGGTGGCAAATGGATTATGAAAACTAAAAAGTGTCACATTAAAATGTAATTGGTGATTTTTTGGAGGTTAAGTGACTTGCCCAAGGTCACATGGCTATTGAGTGTCTGAGGCTGGATTTGAAATCAGGTCCCCCTGACTCCCAGGGCTGGTGTTCTATTCACTGTGCCACCTAGCTGCCCCATGTAATTGAGGATTTAAAAAAAAAATGTAATTGGGAAATGTTTACCAAAATAATAATAAAACAATGTTAATTTGTGGTTTTCTAGGTCAATGTGAGGTCTGCAGAAATATGTTCTATTTGAGTTTGACCCCAATGATCTAGCCCAACCATCTCATTATATAGATGAGAAAACTGAGGCCCAGGATTCCACAGATCAATAGCAGAGTGACTTTCTCTGGTCTAAATCCATCTCTTTTCATTATCATTGCTAATCCTGAATTAACTTTTCTAGTACACTCCAGATGTAGAATGCCTCATGATATTGTTGTTGAGGAAGAAGACTCTGTTTAGCAAAAGCAACAGATATCTCATGTGCATACCAATGACCAATAATCTATTAACAAGAAAAAAATAAAATTGGCTTTTTTTTTTTTTTTGTTCAATGATTGAATTCAAAGCTGGTTTCACCACTCTGAAATGATGACACAGTGCATGAACATTGGACTGGAAACTCAAAGGCCTGTGTTCAAGTTTAGGAGCTCTCACTTATTAGTCTTGTGACCCCAGCAAATCACTTAACCTTAGGGCTTGTTTCCTTTGTCTGTAAAATGGGAATAATACTTTACCTACCATCACTGGGTTGTTGGGAACAAAATGCTCTGTAAGCCTTAGAGCACCATGTGTCAATATGGATTATTATTTTATTATGCATGTCATTTTTGCTGCTATAGAATAATCTTATTAATACATAAGAAATCTGCAATTTTGTTACTATGAGTGTTTTCTCCACTGATGAAGATCTCTCTGGGAATTAGTATATACAGTTAGGGAGGTGCCATGGCCCAACAATTCATCATCATACAGAGTAGACAGACTGAAAACATTTCACCCACTGGTCAGAAAAAATGAATATTGGTATGTAAAACAGAGTATCACATACTGTTTTTGTTCACATTTAAGAAAAAACACTCATATTCTTTTGCCTTTATGTCACCTTCACTTTCCTCCATTGCTAAGAAGACTTACTGGCAGGTGAAGCACTTAAGCATGATCATGTATACACCTGAACAACAGACAAAAATTGAAAATGCATAATATAATATTTCCAGGGTTAAGTATTCAAAATACAGTAAGAGGCGGCAGTGTATAAGTAGCAATACTAAAATGCAAATGGATAGAATTTTGATAAAACCGTTCTATACCTTCCTATAGAGATCTCGAGACAGGTTTAAGATTAATGTTTCCAAAAGAAGATGCTAGGATTGTGCATTATAATTTTGCTAAAGAGATTACCGAAATCAAGCAAGTCAGATATGTCTGTAGTTTGGGGACAGAAGCAGTTTTGGGAGATCCTGAGATAGCTTGCAGAGGCAGTAACAGTCATATTACATACTGGACAGAAGAGAGAACCATACGTTGGCAACTGGTGTCCCTGCTTGATTCTTGTTACTGTGCCAAGAAGCTTAAGGATACTAGTGCTGTGATCATTTGACTCTGTTTCATTATTAGAGCATCATTTTGGACAAAACTTTTTATCTTCCCTGTGATATACATGTTACCAGAAAGTGATTGGTTTCCTGGAATTCTTAAGAGAAATCCCATTTTTTTGGGGTGTAGCAAACAAAATCTCTGGCCTTTCTGTCATTTGTCTATTTAATGACTTTGTATAACTTTGTGTAAGTCCCCTCATACATACCTGTTTCTGCAATTCCTGAAGTTGCTTCTTTCCTGCACTTGTATTCTACATCAGATCCAGATAAGACTTCTACCTCAGAAGAACTGAAGCATCCGATTATCTATAATGCAGCCTTAGTGGGTTGTTAAGCTTTATGCTATGACTGTAATATATAAATTTGTAGTATGACTGAAAAGGACTCCTTGCAGCACTCTGGAAAGTCTGACAATTGGCACTTTCTCTAGTGCTTGCTTAGGACTGGATTACTTGGGAATGCTAATGGTTCACTCGTTCTAGACTGTCTTTTGTTATTTTTTTTTAACCATCCTGAATGTTCAGGCACTACTTTGTACAACTTTGTTTTTGGACAGTGGGTCCTGAACCATGTGAAAGCAAAAGAATCTCTGATGGTGGTGAACCACAAGCTAAAGCTACACCATTACCTAGTAAGAGTTAACATCAGAAGTAAAAAGCATCCAGTGTTAAAAGAATTCTGGAGTGCCATAGGTGATCAGAAGCTGAAATCCACTGGGTCTTGTTCAATGTCCTTACCAATAACCAGTCTTGACTGGCTGAGTGGTAAGTATGGAATTCTTCTTCGGGTCAAACCCAAATACAACAGTGTCCTCTGTTCTTTTTGACAATAGTAATTATAAACAATCTGTTTTGGACTCGATTATTTTTGTTATTCTCTGTTTTGATAGAGGACTTTGGGGTACTTTTCAATAAAGGGATTAATAGTGAGAATTTCTGGAATAGAGGAGGGTTTTTAGTATTTGGGGGTATCACCTTTTACCCTCTAATCTCAATCTGCCCACCCAAGATGTCTCTAGGGAGGTTTTGATAGTGGCTGCGAAGTTTACAAACATATTCTCTCCAAGAAATAGCGCACGATTATCTTCAAACTTAAATAGATAAGCTGCAGAACAGGTAAGAAAATAAGATTGTTCGTGATGTAAGTCAAACAGGATAAAGATGGTACCATTTCTCTTAGCTCAGTTACAAAAGGATTGGAAATTTTGCCATAATTCTTATGAAGGAAAAGAGAGATGAGATATTAAAGGTTATGAAAAGTCAGATTTCTTATTAAAATTAATCCCTACCAATATTGGTTATTGGAAGTTATTTTGTACACCTAGCAATTGACACTAGAGGGTCAAGCACCAAGTTTTGCAGCATGAAAACAAAGGCAAGGAATCAAAATTTTAACATGCAATTGGGGATTTGTAAGCAAGGATATATGACTTCTAAAATATACATATTGACTTCTAAAATCATATTTCAAAGAAACATCAACAGGAACTATCAACTTTTACTGGGAATCCCATCAATATTTCCTTAAAATATTTTCCTTAAGGTTCAAGTTTCATCATGAGAGAAACTGAACAATTGTGATAGTGCTTTATAATCTGATGTATCAAACAAGTCTTACATATGCCTGCATAATGACAGAGTGCCTAATAATGTTTTTTCCCTAATACTTATTTGTGGTGCAATAAAACATTAACTGAGGATTTATTGTTACCATGGCTATAATTTGAATGCAGATGAAAAGTTAATATAATGTAGAGATGTGAAATTGAACTAGTTGACTATAAGCAATGTTGCGTATATTCATCCTTCGATTCTCATTATTTCACCTCTGTTTATCATGTATTTGGTTTTCTCCTATTACTTACAAATTTGTCAAATAATTCCCTGGGGATGCTGTTGTGAGAGAATTCTGAAAGACAATATTTGGACAGTTTATACAATAAGACAATGATACTAACTGGTCTCTGGTGTAAAACTGATGATATTCTCACATATTGTTAAGTGACAGATTTGAGTAGGAAGGTAGCAATTAGGTAGGAGAGGCCAAAGAAATTAAGCTTTTAGATTTCTATTCATTTGATACATGTAGGAGCATAGATTGCATGAAACTTTTTATAATATTGAATTGATGGCTTATCAAGGATAGCAAAAAAAAATGTGACAATCACAATCTTTTCTTCAGATTGTTATTACTAGGGGGATAGTGAAACAAAAAAGAAGAGATTTTCAAAATGAAAAGACAGAAAAAGGACTGAACAAATCAAATCACTATGAACAAATCTACTCTAGTTAAATCAGTTCTGTAACATGGGGACCTAAGTTTTGTTTGTTCATGAGATTGGGAATGGGTATCTTTGTACGTCCTCTTTCTCAAGTGGAGAAAGGAAATGAGAGAAAAAAATCAACAGAAGAGGAAAAGTCAGGAGGCATGAACTGTGATGTGTTATGGTTGAGTTATGAGAGAAAGTGGCATTGTTCTAGATTCCACTACTGATTCTTATGAACTAATCTGTGTTGGGCTTCATATCCCTTTCTCAAAGGTAAGGATTAATAGGTGTAACTGTATATTTACCCATAATCTTTTAAATATTAGGGAAAAATTGAAACAAAATTTTGGGAAAATGTAATCAAATTTGCTAAAGGATACAAAATAACTTAAGGCTGAAAATTATTATCTTTTACTTTGGAAATTCTTGGCATTTGTAGGTGGCACTGAGTTGTTTAGCCTGTTAGTTCAGTAGAGTACATAGCAAACTAGAGAGGACAAAAGCTCTTCTTTCATACTACAAAAATTATTTTACAATTATGCGTACCCTATTCCCACTTCTTTCTCTCTTCTTATACCTCTCCAATCCAAGATTCATCTAGGAAATAATCCATAAATGAATTTCTAGAATTACAACTTTGTTTATTAAAGACAGGAAGGAGTCTCACATGTATGAGATGTTCAAGATGCTTTTTTTGTGGCCTGAAAGTTGAGGGAATGACATTAGAGAACCTTTTAAAGATTCCTTTACTATGCAGTAGTTGTTACCTTGAAGATTTGCTGTCTCAAAAAATATTGCTTCTGGAAAACCAGTTTTGGTTCAAGGTGAAGAAGATCAGAAACATACCTTAGAGAAGAACTAGTATTCTTTGATCTGACTTTTGCTACTGAAATAAAATAGTTTGATTTGTGACAATTTTTTTTCATAAAATACACATTATTACAGCAAAATTAATAAATATTTATTGAGAATAAGCTAAAATACTTACATGTGTCTACAATTCTTCCCAAAACATAATGACAAAATAAACGAGAAGGGGCTACACCAATTTATGGGAGGGAGATAGCTCTTCTAAAGACCAAGGACATATGTGTACAGAAACACTGTGCTTTGACTTTGGAAGTACCATTATTAATACCCACTGGAAAAAGTAAAAATGTAGTCAAGAATGCTTTTAGTAAAAGTAGTAATGCACTCCTGAGGAAATCCAGAAGAAATAGTTGTAGGTCAAAAGATCAAAAGATCACTTTTATAATTTTATTATCTATTCATAGAAAGCAAGGCATTTCTGGGATCTGAAACAAAAGAATACTAAAGTGGTAGAAGTGAAAAACATTTATTTTCCTTATTCACAATGCTAATGCTAAAAGTGTCCTTAGATCTAACTATTTTCACCTAAAATCCTATCTATCATGAAGGTTTCTAATGCCATATAATTATGACTGGCATCAAAGGGGAGTGGGGGGAAAATAGGAAAAGGCTCTAAAGATGATTGATGGTTGCAAACTCAAATGATTGTATGTCCAGTAGAGACCTGGAGAAATTGTCTTTAGAGAGTTTAATTTTATCTTGTGATGAAAAATTAGCTACTTCAATTTCGCATCACTGTAGACACAGGCACATATTATAAACAAGTGTTAATGCTTTAAATGTACGTGCTGAACCAGCTGTCATAGGTCCACACAGAATACACAAAAATCCCAGACCCAGGAAAATGCAAATGAGTTTTCATGAAATCAACTTTAGCAACTGTTTATTGAAAAGTGCAAAAAACAGTAAGTAGACATGTAGCTAAACCAAATGAGCTTTATTCTTTCAACCAGAACAATCAGCCAAAGGCAGATTAGCTTCACTTTATTACTGTAACCGCCCACATAGCTGATCTGAAACCTTTTATAAAGAAGGTACAGCTTTCCCATAGCACTTTAGAAAGATACATGGCAGGGGGTTACCCATAATTTGCACAATCCACAGAAGGACCAACCAGAAAATTGTGTAGTTGTGTTTTTAGATTCTTCTATCAGCAGTATTTAAAGATCCTGATTATTTCCATTAATATTAGCTATTTTTAGGCTACATGGAAAAAAACAGAGATGTTAACACCAGGAGCCAATGAATAGCTCAAGTGCCAGATTTCAATGGAAGTAGCACGCTTTTGTTCTTGTGAGGGGATAGGTACATTCTATTTTCCCAAAGTCTTTTTTTTTAAGCCCCTAAAGAGTTCTAAAAAGCTATAGAAAAAAAGAATAAGAGGCAAGGTCCAGTCTATCCCATCCAGAGAGCAGTAGAGGAGGGTGCCAATGAGCCAAGAGTTGTGGGAGGGCTTTGAGGCACCAATAGTTCTTTTCCTATCTAATTCTGAAGACTCAGAAAACAGTGAAT
Organism: Petaurus breviceps papuanus; assembly: GCF_028583685.1. Taxonomy (NCBI): domain Eukaryota; kingdom Metazoa; phylum Chordata; class Mammalia; order Diprotodontia; family Petauridae; genus Petaurus; species Petaurus breviceps. The sequence continues at coordinate 9,918,988 of NW_027187376.1, read as the reverse complement.
TGCAACAGAAATGTTTTGTATTGGGGAAATATTTTTAAAGGTGTATTTTTTGTTATCATTAAGTCAATGAAACAACTTTTCATTTGTTATTTAACATCTCTGTAATCTTTGATCTGTGTTTTATCTGCTCTGGGATCACTATATTTTAATACTTTTTGCTAATGGCTGTAAGATACTTTCCCCCCAGTTTATAGGAATCTTAGTCTTCTAGTTCAATATGGTAGCACTCAACTCATTTCTAAGAGAAAGGTCAGGAAAATGACATACAGCCAATAATTTGAAAAAAAAATGGCCCCTAAGCATTTCAGAGAATTTCTATTTGGGGCACTTAGCACAGTCAGATGAATAAATCCACTATAGTCAAATCACTTGCCTAATAGGAGGAAACCAGTTTTGTTTATTCATGAGATTGTAACTAGGTGCAAAGTAGGTGCCTAAGATTGGTCTATGATTTCTGTTGAACATTATTCATTAGATAATTTGTTGTTCAATCACTGCAGTTGTGTCCGACCCTTCATGACCCCACTTGGGATTTTCTTGGCAAAGATACTGAAATGGTTTGCAATTTCCTTTCCCAGCTCATTTTTATAGCTGAGGAACTGACTGAGGCAAACAGGGTTAAGTAACTTGCCCAGGGTCACACAACTATTAAGTATCTAAGGCTAGATTTGAACTCAGTTCTGCCTAACTCCAGACTTGGCACTCTATCCACTGTACCATATAGCTGCATTCATTAGATAATACCTATAGCTAAACAGAACTACCAAATGCTGAAGGACCCTGTTTTCAAGTTAGTTGGCCAGTTGGACTTTTCTTGGCCTTTGTAACAAAAATGGGATAACTGCTACTCTGTTTAGTGAGATCAGGCTCATACAACTTGATATAGATTAAACTATTCTATGCATTAGTAAGCAGTACTAAATCACAGTGATCACAAGGCAAATAAAATGGAAGTAAAGGCTCAGGGAGGTGAAAAATTCAAACGTGTCTCACTGATCACATGGTAAACAAAAATATCCACCTTTTAATAAGAATTTTCAAAATTCAGAACATTTTACTAGAACTCAAAATAATAAACTTGTATTTATTAGCATACTCTGAACTTTATCAAAACATTAAAGTAAAAGTTTTAAACTGTTTATCATATTGTTAAGGTTTTTTTAAATTTTGGAGTTGTATACAAATGCTAGCTTATATCCACTAATAAAAAGATAAATGTTCACTAAATAAACTCTGAATAGACAATGCGAGTTTAAGAAAGGATTCAGTATCCTTGGTCCAGCTTGTAGCTTCTGCAGTTTTCCAGAGGAAATATATCTCTGCTCCCCTCCCCTTTGACAGTCAGTCAACCACATAGAAGCATGGCTATAATAATATCTTTTCTACAGTCCAAAGGAAAAGAAGTGGTACTGACCACTAACAGTTATGTATTAATTTTTAACTACAATTCAGTTTTTAATACAGTAGTGAAAACTGTATCAACATTAAATCACACTGAAAAGCTTAAATAATGAGCAGCTTCTTTAAAGTTCTGAAATATGTGTGTATGTATGTTTCCAAGAAAATACTGTACATTTCACCCCCTTTTAGGAAAACAACCTAAAGGTTTTCTTCCTTGATCTTTTTAAATAAAAGAAAATCCCCCAAAACACATTTTAGTTGAAGATTAATGTGGAAAAGACCAATTATTTTAAACACAGAATTTGTTTTCTTTACTTAAGAAAGGTGGGTGAAAAGTAATGGATTCATTTAGCCCAGTGTTTGCATGGGTAGTGATAGACATGCAGTGAGCTGTAGGGATGTGACTGGTCTTTTATAGTTCAAAAGCTGGGAATCTGGCTTTTGTTGGAACAAGCAGGTCAGACAGGAAATAAATTGTTCCAGCCATTCCTGAAGAAACCAAAAGAGATAAGGAGTTATCATATTAAGGTGACTACTTTAGCATGGCTCTAGTTTGCCACATTAGCTTTATTCTGAAATTAACAGCATAACCTTAGCAGAATTAAAAGCATCTTTCCCTAGTTATGTGTTACTATTAAAAAGCACTACAACCATCCTCAGCTTCTTGGTTTACATTTACAGTAGTGCATGTTTTAGTTTATTTGCTCATTACTCAAGGCATAAAGAAATCAAGAATTGGTACAATAATTTTTTACACTAAATGCAAAGTAGGTGGGGAAGGGAAGGCTAAAAAATTAAAAGGACCAGAGAGATTACATTAGTTGGAGAGGAATGCCTTAGGGGTTAAAATGTATATTTCTATTATGAAGAAAATCAGGAATGTGAAAAGAATACCTTCAAAGAGGGAGAAAGGTGTGTCAGGCGTCCTGCATCCATGCTCACCATAATCTAGACACCATTCAGCAAACTGGGGAAAAAAAAAAAAAAGGCCATGTCAAATTACTCAGAATATATACTCACTCAGATGACAAAACTCTGATCTAGACCAATTCTCAGCATTCATCTAAAAACTTCAAGAGTTTAGAGGGAAGATCATGGTGATCTAATGAAATGGGAACTACAAGGAAAGCTTTTGAGAAGTCAGTGGCCCCAAAAGAAATCCATGAGCTGGTGAAACTAGACTTAGTTATGTAGAACACAAGCTTCTTGAAGTCAAGGGCTGTTTTGCTTTTGTCTTTGCAGCTCCAACTCTTACAAGGGGGCTTGACTGACTGAAATCTTTTTTTCAAGCCTTATAAACAAGTCGCCAAAGGAAGATAGGAACAAAACAAACAAGCAATTCCATCTCTAGCCCTAACTAGATTGTTAAATATAATAATTTGCTTTTAAAAGACAAATTAAATAAAATAAACTTTTAAAAGGTTATCTTTAACTGTTAACTTCTGTATATTATATTAAAAAAATGAAACCATAAATAGGCACTTTTAAAAATGCCTTGAAAAGATTTTTTTCCTCTCTAGATGTTTTTGGGTTTTTTTTTGTGTGTGTGTTAAGTGTCTGAGGCCGGATCCGAACTCAGGTCCTCCTGATTCTGGGGCTGGCGCTCTACTTACTGAGCAACCTAGCCTGCCCCTCTCTCTAGATGTTTTAAGTACCTACCTTACAAGCTCTGTACAGATATTTCATGTCATGGGTGAGTTTGTATAATGTCAGGAAGGCATATGCATTGCCTGCAGCACCATGGCACAGCCCATATCCTTTTCTGAGTAACCCAAACTTCCAGATCACATCAGCACACTTCAAGGCATCATTAAGATATTTCTCCTCATTGAATACCTGTAGGCAGTTAGGAAAATCCAGTTTTACTGTAAATGATAATTTTAACTTCACTGACAACTAAAATGTTATCAGATGACAGAAAAAAGAGCCAAAAAGATCTAGATAACCTTGCATGATGGGTAAAATCAAAGAAGATAAAATTTAGTAGAGATAAATATAAAGCCCCAAACTTAGATTATTAAAGTCAACTGCAAAAATATCAGGTGGGGAGCATATGCTTAGTTAATAGCTTCTGTAAATGAGACCTAAAAATTCCATGGACTGTATGCTCAGTAAGAGTCAGCAGTGTGATGTGGTAGACTAAAATAGCCTATTTTATGTAAGCTGCATTAACAGAAGTGTGTTGTCCAGAATGAGAGATGGTTCTACTAGACAGGGGTGGGGAACCTGCAGCCTCAAGGCCACATGTGGCCCCCTAGGTCCTCAAGTGAGGCACTCTGACTGAATCAAAACTTCACAGAACAAATCCCCTTAATAAAAGGATTTGTTCTATTGAACTTGGACTCAGTCAAAAGGCCCACCTGAGGACCTGGAAGGCTGCACGTGGCTTCAAGGCTGCAGATTCCCCAACCCCCTGGTTCATTCTGGTCCACTGAATCTACTTTGGTGTATCATGTTTTAGGTAGGAAACTGATAAACGGGGTCTCAGTCAGATGGTCAGTATTCAGGGTGGTGAACCCATGCTTTATGAGGAATAGTTAAAAGAAATGGGGATATTTAGCTTTGAAAAGAGACTGAGGGTGGATGTGACTGTTCTCTTTAAACATGTGAAGGTCTGTCATGTAGAAAATGGACTGGGCTTATTCTGCTTAGCCACAAGGAACAGAACTATGATCCGTGGGGTAGATGCTACAAAGAAACAGATTTTAGGTTACATATGAGGAAGAACTTTCTAATCATCAGAATTGTCTAAAAACAGAAAAGACTGTTTCAGGAGGTAATGAGTTTCTAGACAATGAAAATCACTACACTGAAGACAGATGTTGTGGGGGTGGGGTACTCATATTCTAGGAAGGGGCTTCGGAGGTACTTTTTAACTCAAAAGATTCTGTGATTCCTACAATGGAAGATGAGGGGTAAGAGAAATGGAGCAAGAGGGAGAGTCAGAGACAATGAGAGGTCCAGTGACTAAAGATGTGTTATATGGATGGTGGTTCATTTTACCAACACTCAGTGATTCTACTTAAATTAAAAATTACTGTGACTTTGTACTTGCAAAAGGTTTTTTAGAGTGATCGATGAATTAGCATTAACGTTATCTAATTCATATCAAGCTGTCATCATTAGTCACCTTCCACAGAACACATGGCTGCTTTCTTTAGTAACAAAGATGCCTAGTTACTAGGAAATGAGGATGCGGGATATACTCAAGGAAACTTTTCTGTAGTATTTACTTCTTATTTGGGAGAGAACATGATCTTATTTATAATTCACATACAGTAAGTGTTGAACATTATATTTTATAAAAAATGAAGAAAATAGAGAGATGGCTTATAATAACCTATGCCAGGGCTGACTTGCTCTGTCCTTTCCGCCTCTCAAATTCTGGCCAAAGAAGCATAAATAGACCTCTTAAAGGATTGTTCTTTTCATACCAAACTGGATTTTATGAAAAACACCATCAGGCATTTCCTTTTGGCTATGGCTCCTCTGTTGCTAGAGGAAGAATGATTATACATGTAATAATTCAAAATTAAGAAGAATAGGGACAGATAGCATAGAACAGAGAAAAGGGTAGCCGTTGGGCATTTATGCATTCTAGAAAATATTCTAAAATGTAGAGTTTAGTAAATTGGAATCTGGTATTGTCTAGAGACAATTAGGATCTATCATTTATAAAATACACATTACCTTGCAAATAAATGCTTACGTAGGTACAACTGGCTGAGTATCCTTCATGGTAGTCTTTTTTCTCCTCTTGTTTATAAGAAGGGCAATCAAGTATATTTAGTACCACACAAGCATCAGGATTTCTGGTGTTTTTTTAATCTCAAATTAAGCTACTGAAGTGTGCCAGGAGACATTTTTAAAAGTCCCCCTTGGCAGTGACATTGACTTGATTTAACCTGAATCTCTTCAATTTTACATTAATTGGTTTCCTAACTTATGTGATAATTTGAAAAAATTATTTTAGTTCTTGGGTAAAGAACTTCTAAGAAATGAGGAATCTGCACATTGTTTCTGTAATTATTAGAAGAAATACCATTTACTAGTTATTGAAATTATACTTTAGCTTAAAGTTGTTTTCAACTGCCTCTCCTACGGTAAGAAAGAAGTTTGTACCTTGTAAGCCTGGGCGAGCATGTAGATAACCCCGGGGGCCCCATGGCACCAATGGACAAGATCATCTTTAGAATCATTCACGCAGGGAGGGTAGTTGCCAGAAGGGAATTTCAGCTGGCAGACATAGTCTACACTGGGCTTGACCACATTGTGCAACTTCACTTGGCTTACCTGAAGGCTAGGCTATGAAACAAAATGATACTTTAAATCCAAATAGGCATTAACATACTCAAGGAATTTTCAAATTAAGAAACAAAGGAAATTTACTATACCCTTGAAAAATTCACTTCTTGAGACATTTAAGGAAACATTTACATTCAATAGTATAAACATCACAAACATTTTTAATGAGCTTCATTGTTAAAGGGAAATGCTGGGCATATTATTAATCCTACTTTTAAAAACAATAACCACAAAAAAAACCTTTTCTTTCCTAGGTCTAAGGAACAAATTTTAAACGGAAGCAAAATACAAGAAAAGATTTTGGTATCATTAAGGCATTTTGGGTTTTATTTATTTTGCTAGATCTCTTCCTGTACCTGCAGGTTATCTCGTAATTTTGAAGAATAGAACATTTCTAATTAGGCAATCAGTCCAGCTCTCAGAACTGGTGATGGACTGTTATGTACTTTTTATTTCTTAACATTTACCTCTGTCTAAACAAACATAACTTTTGATTCTAGGCTCTCAGAAAAATCCCTGAAGAGGCTAGCTATTTCATGGACTTGTACATGTAATTCTGCTACCTAAGAGGGATACTAGATTTTAATGAAGTACTCCAAAGAAGTCCATGAGTACAATATATTTTTATCACAGGTTATATTTATTTTAAGAAAATAAGAGGTGAAATGTCTGATAGAAAACACACAGATTTGAAAGTGACATATATCTCAGGACCAAAATCTTCTAACTCTTCTTAGAGTTACATTTTCTAACTTTATCTTAGAATGTTATATACAGCAAATCAATGATATCTACCAAGATGCAATTTATAGCATCCAATGACATAGGAAATGTAAACGCTTGTCTTACTCCACGGCTTTCAATTCAATGTATTTGTTCACTGACTTCCCTACAAATAATAAATTCAAGTTCTGGGTTGATTTTCTTTCCCTTTTGAAGAGGGAATGAAGGAAGGGAAATGAGGGATAAATAGCACCTCATGCTTACCCCCCCAAAATACTAAATTTTTTTTTGTTTGTTTTTTGAGGGGGGAAGGCAACGCAATTGGGGTTAAGTGACTTGCCAAGGTTACACAGGTAGTAAATGTCAAGTGTTTGACACTGGATTTGAACTCAGGTCCTCCTGACTCCAGGGCTGGTGCTCTATTCACTGTGCCACCTAGTTGTCCCCAAAATACTAAATTCTTTAGCAAAAGCTGAACATCTCCTGCTTCCTATTCAATCCCAAGTAGACTGCTCTCAAGTTTGAAATGTCTGTACTCTCCCCAACCTCATACACAACAGGACCCCAAACTAACATAATTTTGTTTTGCTTTGACAGGTGAGAACCTGGTAGAATGAATCTTTTAGAGTAAGAATCAAAACATCTTTATATCCCAAAGAGATTAGAGAGTTGGGAAGAGGACCAGTATGTACGAAAATATGGATAGCAGTTCTTTTTGTGGTGGCAAATAATTGGAAATCAAGGGGATGCCCATCAATTAGGGAATGGCTAAACAAGTCAAGTTTATTTAGCACCACAGAAGCATCAGGATTTCTGGTGTTTTTTAATCTCAAATTAAGTTGCTGAAGTGTGCCAGGAGACATTTTTAAAAGTCCCCCTTGGCGTGACATTGACTTGATTTAACCTGAATCTCTTCAATTTTACATTAAT
>NW_027187376.1:9859362-9911619 GCF_028583685.1 Petaurus breviceps papuanus | reverse complement strand
TGAATCTCTTCAATTTTACATTAATTGGTTTCCTAACTTATGTGATACATTTGGAAAACTTATTTTAGTTCTTGGGTAAAGAACTTCTAGGAAGTGAGGAATCTGCACATTGTTTCTGAAATTATTAGGAGAAATACCATTTTCTAGTTATTGGAATTATACTTTAGCTTAAAGTTGTTTTCAACTGCCTAGAGAGACTTATATAAACTAGTGTGGAGTGAGAAGAGTAGAGCCAGGAGAAATCTGTACACAATCACTGACACAACGTATGTGTGATGACTAACTTCAATAGACTGGGCTCCTCTCAGCAATGTAAGGTTATAAGACAAGTCCAAAAGCCTCATGATCCAAAGAGATAGCCACATCCAGAGAAAGAGATGTGGAAAACTACTTGCTGTGTTTCTTTTTCTTGTTTTGTTGTGTTTCCTCTTTCCCACTGATCATTCTATCAGTTATAATCCTTCTTTACAACCTAATGATTAATGTGAAGATATTTGTAGATCCTATATGAGTGCATGCTGCCATGATGGGGGTGTAGGGAGAAAATTTGAAACTCAAGGGACTATGGAACTGAATGTTGTAAACTACAAATAAACACATCAATTTAAGAAAAAAAAAAGAATCAAAACATTTTGAATAGTTAACAATCTGAAAATGGAAAAATCAATGCTTGAATCACAGTTAAGTTAGCAAAAGGACTCGAGTACCTGAACATCTATTTTTCTGTGTCAGTGTGAGGTCAACTGATACATTCTGTTTTGTGTGACACATAAACCCAAGTCTCATATAGAAAGTTTTAAAGAAGTATATTCTTCTTTCTTGAAGAAGGTTTATGGGCCTTTATCTACCTCTGTAAATAGAGGCCACAAGAACAAATGCCAGGAAAAAAAATGATACTTTACATCCAAATAGGCATTCATAATACTTTAGGAATTTCTAAATTAAGAGGCAGAGGAAATTTACTATACACTTGAAAAATCCATTCTTAGATATCTAAGGAAATATTTGCATTCAACAGCATAAACAACCTTCTAATGATTTGCTTCACTGAAGGGCTGTGCTGGACTTGACTTTATTATATTCTATTCTGCTACCTAATCTGTTGGAATTCTTTCTTGTGCATTACTAGTTGAAACAATATACTCCACTATGACATAGGGCACTTGTGGATGGGCATTATCTTTGCTAAAATATTTTATCTTTAACCATAAAACCCTCAACTGTACAAGAACACCAACCAGTGACAAACTCTAATTAAAGAAAGTTATGCAACTCACAGAGAAGTCAGTCAATAGCATTTATTAAGAACCTATTATGTGCTAGGAACTGGTCTAATCTTTGGGAATACCAAGAAAGGTAAAAAAGTCACTGGTCTTAAGGAAGGACTGTATAATGGGAGAATCCTTATATAAAATCCTCTTCTTCACATTCCATATGATTTCTATTTGTGCCAAGTTTATCTTACTTAGGGAGGTATCCCCAAATGGCATTAGGTTCTGAGACTTATTACACATATAAAATTTAACTTTTTTTTAAGTGAGTACACAACATCCATCCAATGCCCCTTAAGGTTTGTTATCTGACATTATACTCAAGTAACATGTGCTCATTTGTTTTACATTGATTTTCTTCTTCCTGCAGGGTTTGTTTCAAGAGATTGTCCCTTATAATGAGAAACGATTTTCTCTATTCAAGACATTCACCAAAACAAGTGAATGCTATAGCAGAAGCATTTAACATTTTCAGCTTTCATAGTGCTGAGGAAGTTATATACATTGACATTATTTTGGTGACCTATCAAATTAAAGGTACAGTGCTTCATATGCTACATGCCTATTACACAATACATACATACTTACACATGCAAACACACTCATAATCCACACAAATATTGCATATGTGGAATATATAGGTTTTTATATATACATATGCATGTTATACAATACATAGTAATCTAAACCATGATTTCATCAGTGTAGAATAAAGAAATTTAGGCAATTCTTTGATGTAGAAATTTTCTCCATCAATACAAATGACAATTCCTCAGGGCACCAAGAGTTTAAATGGCTTGTCCTATGGTCAACGAACTATGTGTCAGAGGGAGCACTTGAATGTAGGTGTTCCAGAGTCCAAGGCCAGACCTCTATTCATTATAATATTGTTTCTTTCCTTATCTTTAATTAGTTTAAGTATTTACATGAAAAAAAACTCACCTTAATATATCTAGAATAATTTATTGGCATTAATGTGACACAGGGCCAATGAGAACATTAAATGAGTATAATGGGCTTCTCAGAAACAGTACAGGCACAAAGTTGTCCCGATCAACCTCATTTGTCTTTCATATTGTCATTTTACAACCAAGCCCTATACTAACATGTATGGAATAATGACTTTAGAGTTCTAAATGCCTGTCCATCTCAGCCAGTTGAAGCTTTTGCTCCCTACACATGTTATTAAATAACACGGATGTGAAATACTTTATATAGTTCATTATTAAATAATACAAAAAGATGAGAAATAGTTTACATAAATAGTTCACTGAAAAGGGAGATGCCTTTATCAGGCATCCAGTTAAGTATTCCAACTAGCTGCTCCAAATATAAAAGAAAAGGAAAAAAAGGATGTTCAAAACATTTTCCAAGTTCTGCAAGTTCAAGACACTATTTCACTAGCTGTCTTACTCTGATGGTTTCTTGAAGAAGGGAAAGGGAGGTGTTTGTCTCTTGATCCCCAAGTCTCCAGCTCTTTCATTCTACAAAGCTAGGGCACCATCATTTTTCTGTTGTGCTTTGTTTTTGGAGAGGGGCAGGGGTGGCTGTGGATTCTACTTTATCCAGCTGAAAACTGCAGGATTGTGAGAAATGATAGATAAACCTCTTCTCTCAACGGATCTTAAACCAAAGGTTAAGAAGGTTCTTGAGAAAGAGAGGCCTAGCTCCTTGTCAGATACTCTCTCACTAAGATGTCATTAAGATTTGTTTTTAGCTCTCTAATTCAGTCTCTGCAAATGCCCTGAAGAGAGTCCATCCACTGCTGCTTCTTGTCCATGATTACTATCGCTCCCCTCAGCATAGTTTATGCTCTGCCATGCAGATAAACCCGCCAGCTGTAAACCTCAGGATTCCCTCTGATGACTAGGGAGTTTGAAGAATGTTTGCTAATCTAAGTAGTACTACCTAATCTAGCCCAGCTTGATCTCCACACTTCCTTATTTATAACCTCAGGTGTCTGTAAAGGACAAATAAAGTAACAAAAATTCTCATGTTCTTTGATTCAGAGATTCCATTACTGGACTTTTACCAAAGTAGGCGCCCAATAGGAACAAAGTCTCGATATTCACAATATTCATACTTAAATAGCATCACTTTTTGTGACAGTAAAGATTCCTTTAACTAGGACTAGGTAAACAAATTGAGGTATATAAATATAATCAAATATTACTATATTGTAAGAAATTGTCAATGTGATAAATACACTAGCATGGAAAGATGTTTATGAACTGATGCAGAATGAAGTCAATAGAGTCAAGGAAACAATATACAGAATGACGAAAACAGAACAACCATATACACAAAAAGACTCAAAAGTGAGTGCTGCACAATTATACTGAACACGCATGGTTCAAAAGAAGGGATAGAAGAAGATGCTTCTCACCTAATCTTGCAGAGGTTCACAGATATTGTACATAGTATACATTTTCAGACATTTTTAATGTATTGATGGGTTAGGCTGATGTTCCCCCTGCTGTTTTTTCTTTTTTTAGTCTAAATACTATTTGTTACTTAAGATAACCTGCTGGGAAGGGGAGAGGGAAGGATGCTGGAGGAAAACTATCAACAAAAGATAGCAACAAAAATTTATTAAAATAATAAATAAAATGGTAAGTAAAAGCAATGGCATTTACTTCTTTTGGTGAATGTCTTAAATGCAAGAAATAGTTTTTCATTATAAGGCATAACCCTTTAAAATGGAACTCACTGCCCTATTGTCTCCAATCATATTTCTCCCAAAGTCATGCTTTCATGGAACCAATGAACTTATGCTGCTAATCAAGGTCTGCAAAACTGGGAAAACAACTTGAGAATTCTTAATTTAATCATTCCTACCTGCATCAAGAAGTAGTAAATACCTGCCAGTCCATGGGCAGCCCCTACATAATATTCTTGATACCATTCATACATCAGTGGTGTCTTTGAAATGAAGTTTCTCTTTCTGGCAAGAGTCTCACCTGATGATATTACCATATCACAAACCTGTAGGGGGGGAACCAAGCATGAATAACTGAAACATCAGAATAAAAATATCCTGGCATGGGATAAGGAGCTTATCTTGTTAAGAAGTATGGGAGAACTAGGGACACAGACAATAGTCTCTCTCTATATATATTATTACAATTTTGCGCATGAAAGCATTTATAGCTCTTTTCTGAAAACAAAAGTAAAGGTTCCTGAAGGCTTTCTGGTAACAAATTATTTGTTAGAAGAAAATAATATTTATATAAAGAAGATCTTCATGTGGAAGGAACCATCTGACTAATTCTCCACTGAAAGGGGATAAAAGCTCTTTAATTAACAGTTTGTCACTTGGCATCTCTACATAAGAGGGTCTCTAATAGCTCTTAGTGTCATGTTGTGTTTCTTGAATGGATCTAAATTTCAGAAACCACACATAATCCTACTATCTCATAAAACCTTGAGGTACGGAGCAGAAACAAAGCCATATTTTAGAAGAAAAGTGAGCAGGAAGACCTCATCAAGAGCATTAAGAAAAACTTTTAAAAACCCCATATACAGAGAATGGTGGAGAACAGAGTACCTGCTGAATATGGTGCTGAGGTATCTTTTCTTGTCCAAAGTACTTGTTCACAAAAAGCAAAGCATAAATGTAGCCCATTCGTCCATAGAGCATTTCATCAGGAACTCGGGAGTCAAGCTTATTCAAGTGGAGAAGGCTGAAAACAAAAGGATACATGAAAGGGAACTGGGTGGAATATAAAGGTAGACATGTAAATAGAACTCTTTCTTCAATTAGTCCTGCCTGGGCTTTCAAGGAAGAGAGATATAGCTACACACACCTTAAGCTAACCACAATGTTCATGAATTGAATACAAACAGCAAGCAGAATACAGAGGTATGCAAAAAGTATACAAGGAGATGCCTCACCACCAGTCTTCATCAGGCTCTAGGAAATGAAGTCACATGTAACTGTTAACAAGAAACTGGCTCCGCAGGCCAAGAAAGAGGTAGCATGGCAAAGTGGATAGAGAGTCAGTCTTAACAAAGTCTAGGTTCAAGTCCTGCCTTATCTAAAAGAGGTAACTCTCTTAAGGCTGTGCAATGCAGAGAAGTTGCTGATATGCATTGGCAGAGGGATTTTCCTTATTATGTCATTGAAATAACAGAGCCATTTCCCATACCTCTTATGGCTTTTGTCCTCTGTTCTCAGAGAGGACCATGTTGGAGTCAAGGTACTGTATCCAACTGTGGAAGGCTCTACCACAGGTCGGGCACAAATAGTCCACAAGAAAATTTGGAATGGAGATGTCTCCAGATTTGTGCATCTCATGTTTCCTTTGAGCTATTACAGTTCTGCTTTGCTCAGAGAGCACAGTACTTTCTTCGATGTGAGCATGTCATGCTGGGGCATCGTATGTTAGTGCTACCAATGTCTCAAATCAATTCCAAGTTCTTCAGAGAGACTTTGAGTGTCTTTATACTGCTTCTTCTGACCTCCACGTGCTTACATGCCTTGTGCAAGTTTTCCATAAAATAGCCTTTTAGGCAGATGTATGTTTGCTGTTCAAACAACATGGCCAGCCCAGAGGAGTTGAGTTCTCCACAACAAAGTATGAATACGTGCCAGTTCAGGTCAAGAAAGGACCTCAGTGTCCTTGCCAGATGATTTTCAGAATCTTTCTAAAACAATGTAAATGAAAGTGATTGTTTCCTAGCATGGCACTGGTATACTGTCCAGGTTTCACAGGCAGATCACAATGAGGTCAGCACAACAGCTCTGTAGTCCTTCAATTTGATAGGCAGTCTAATACCTCTCCTCTCCCATACTTTCCTTCAGAGCCTTCCAAACACTAAGTTAGCTATAGAAACGCATGCATCAACCTCACCATCTATGTGTACATACAAACACAACATCCATTATCTAGGAGTACATCCCCAGAAAGTATACTCAAGGTAAGAGAATGTATCCACAGCATTCAAAATTTCTCCATCTACTGTAACCAATGGCTCCACTTATGGATGGTACAATGCCGACCAGTGGAGAACCTCTGTTTTCTTGGCGTTAAATGTTAGCTCAAAATTAGCACAAGCAGCAGAGAACTGATCCATACTTGGTTGTATCTCATTATCAGAGACTGCATTGAGTGCATGATCATCTATAAAAAAAAGTTATACATCAATTCTCCATCCACTTTAGTCTTGACTTATATTCTTTTTAAATTAAAATTTTACCATCAGTGAAGCAGCTGACCTTGATGCCATTGTCGTCCTTATTGAAGGCAACATTGCTGAAATCATCATGCTAAAAACCATGTAAGTATACAGTCCTGCTTTCACTCTACTGGTGATGGGGAAAGTACAAAGACATGATCCATTGCTCAGAAGCCATGAAAACATTTTATCACAAAAGTAATGTACAATACTGATGAATTTCTTCAGGCAACCAAATTTTGCCATGATTTTCCACAAGCTCTCATGACTGACAGTGTCAAAAGCTTTGGTTAGATAAATGAATGTTGGGTACAGACCTCTGTTCTGCTCCTAGCATTTCTTCTGGAATTGTCAGGCAGTAACCACCATATCAACTGTCCTTGGCCCTTTCTGAAGCCACAGGGGCTCTTAGGTAGATGACCATCTTCCAGGTGAAGAATCCACCCACTGAGTAGGTGAATCTTGCCAGCAATGATTAAAAGAGAAAGCCCAATGTGACTATCATAGGGCAATCTATTTCCTTGACCTTTATAGAGATGGACAACAGAGGCACTCTTGAACTCCTGGGGTATAACCTCCCCTTGCCTCATAATATTAAAGATTTCATTTAGCTTTTTAGTGGGCAGTAGACCCCCTGCCTTGTAATTCTCAGTTGGAACAGAATCAGCACCAGGCACTTTGCCACATGAGATAAGCCTAATAGCATTCAAAAACCTCTTCTTCAGTGGGAAGTTTGGCTAGAGAGGAAGTGACTTCAACCTGAGCTATATGGTCAATGTCTTCAGTACTGATTGATAAAGGTCTGTTGAGAACATTATGGAAGGGTTTAGCCCACATCTCTAAGATCATGTCCCTTTCATTAATCAACGTGGCTCTATCAGCACTGAATAGTTCAGATGCACCACAGGTCTTTGACCCATAAGGCATCATAAAAACTCTTTGGATTGTTACTATCAGAGAAATACTAAATTTCATCTGTCTTCTTACTGAAGCCAAGAATCCTGCATCTCCCTAAGCTTTGCTTGCACTTTACTTTTGATGGACTTAAATGCTTCTTTCTTAGAGATGAAGGAGCTATCCCATCGGTAAATCCTATGGAGTTCTCGTTTTTTGTTTAGCAGCTCCTGAACCTCCCCACCATTTTTGTCAAACCAATCTTGATGTCTGCAAGTTTTCTGGCCCAAACAAGTAAATGCGATGCTATACACCAAATCTCTGAAAGCCCTCACTCCTTTCCTGTCCCACTTTTGCCAACTATGCATTGGCTTCGTTTTCTCTCCAACTTAGGAACAAACTGTTCATGCTCAGAAAAGCACTCTAATCTGTTGACATCATCATCTTGCCTTGGGGCCATCTTTTTTGTTGAGTGGGAATGTTCAGCATGGAGAGGATAAACCTATCATTAGTCAAGCACCCTGTGCACCTTGTCTTTGTGACTCACATCCTGTCTGTCTCTTCTCCTTAGAATGACATAGCCCTATTATATGCCAATGTTTGCTGTGAGGGTGGATCTATGAAGTTTTATTGTTGTTTAGGTAAATAGAAGATAGTGCTGGTGATGAGGTCATGAGTTGCAAAGTCTTCAGTGGTATGTGTCTGTTGCTGTTTCCTACTCCATTCCTCTCAAGGACTCTCTGTCTGTGCCTACTCTGGTGTTAAAGTCACCCAGAATCACAAATATGTCATCTTTCATCACACTGATGATGGTTACCTGGTCTTCATAAATTTTTTCTTTGAGTTCATCAGGGTTTATAAGTTATGGTGGGAGCATACGAACTGATGATGGTGGTGTGGTACTTTCCTGCAAATAAATGGCAATTGCATTGTCATGAGTCTGTTGTTCACTTCTTTTGGGAGAAACAGAAGATGGTCTATGGCTGTAATGTAGGGCATATGTAGTTTTATAGTAAGGTAGACAAAGAGAAGTGAAGTACTACCAATGAACAAATTCAGGAAAAGCATACCCCAGATGCCTTTGAATACACCAATCATTAATAGGTGCAAAAAGAAAAGCACAGGGGTTGCAAGAGTTCCTTGGTGTCAGGGACTACATGTATAGAGCTTTCCATCATTCTGGCTGCTTCTATCTGTCTTTCTCTTCTCATTCTGGGGGAACAAGCCTAATTTAATTGGCCTATGTGACTCTGAAAATGCTATTTTAAAAAAAATGTGTCCTTGGTGTACATTCTAAAGATGAGGATGCCTTAAAATGAATTACTTTTGATATTTCAGTAATTAACTTCCCGCCTAGATGGAGTTAATTACCGTATAAGTTGGATTTTTCTTACACTGAACTATACATTTGTGTTTTATTAAGGTTCCAGGGTACTTTCCTATTTCAATTGTCATTTGAGTAACATATATATATATATTAAAAGCACTTTGATGTCATAATAAAACTCTAATAACAATATGCGCTATTTTATTTTGTAAGCAATTTCATATCCCCAATCTTTATAAAAAGCAGACCACTGCTATCCTTAGTTAATTACGAAAATGGCCTTAGGTAAGGGCTACATGAGGGGTTTGGGCTATATGACTTCTCAAGTTCCTTGTAGCTCTAAATCTATGCTCCTAGATGCAAAAAACCTATGCTTCAATTTCCAAGTAAAATGGATATAGCAGAATCCATATTAGAACTTCAAAAATGAAAAAAAAATATTATGCTGTTAGATTCAAAAGACCTTGATACTTCTCAAACACTGTTTTCTGAATTGAGAAAATTGAGTTCCAAAAACATTGCTTTAGAAACACTGCTTGCCCTGTGGGATGGTAAAACTTCTTAGAGAAAAGAATTAATAGAGAAATTGGTTCATACTAAATTAAAAGAAAAAGTACCAAGGCTGAATGGTTATAAAGAAGAATCGAACTTACTAACATTCCAAACAAGTTGTATGCTAATATTGACACCTAATATTATAAAGCATTTTAAAGTTCACAAAGTGCTTCATGTATATTATCTCATTTGATTCTCATATCCACTTTTTGAGGTAGTAGCTATCATACCCCCTTCTAGAGGTGAGGAGATTGTGGCCGAGAAGTTAAGTAACTTGTCCAGGGTCACATAGCTAGTCAATATCTGGACAGAATACAAATCCAGAAGTTCCAGATTCTAAGACTACTACTCTATCCAATATATGACCTGCTAAAACAGAATAAATTGATTTGAATAAGCTAAAGTTTTTTTTTTTTCAAATATAAGGACTGGCCTATTGTGATACTTGAACACTTGCAGTAGTTCAATCTATTTGAAGATTGTGTTGTGGTGTTGTTGCTGTTCTGTCATTTTTCAGTCATGCCCAATTCTTCTGATCCCCTGTGGGGTTTTCTTGGCAAAGATGAGAGTGTTTTGCTATTTCCTTCTCCAGCTCACTTGATAAATGAGGAAACAGAGACAAATAGGGTCAAATGACTTGTCCAGGGTCACACATCTAGGAAGTATCTGAGGCCAGATTTGAACTCAGAGAGATGAGTCTTCCTGGCTCCAGGCCCAGTGCTCTATCCACTGTGTTCCATCCACTTCATCTATAAATAGGACTTAAGTAAAAATGAAAGAGAGTGTCCCATTATTTCAATGGTAAGATGACCAACAACTCTTCATTCATATTTTTAGTCTAAACTTTGATGGGGAAAAACCACCACCCTTTTGTCTGTAGCTATTATGACAAGGTAAGTATCTTAAATTTATTTTATTTTTTTGCTTTTTGGAGGGCAATTGGGATTAAGTGACTTGCCCAGGGTCACATGGCTAGTTTTTGTGTTAAGTGTCCGAGGCTGGATCTGAATCCAGGTCCTACTGACTCCAGGGCTGGTGCTCTATTCACTGTGCCACCTAGCCTCCCCTCAAGGTAAATATCTTTCTTTCCAGATTTAAACCAACTGTGCAATTTAAAAAATCCTATTTCCTCTAGTCTTGTGTTCTTCTCCAGAAGAGTTGATAGTATGCCACTTTCTGAAGAACAGGGACATCATATGTATCTTTGAGGTGATTCCTGTTGCTGTTTCCAACTTATAAAAGGTAAATCTGACTCTACAAATCACAATATTGCAGAAATATTTCTTCTCAAAGCATAAGAGAGAATTAAAATAGGCAACATCAGCATTAGGTACTGAAAAAAGCACATCACTGGACAAGGCTTAGGAGTCTTATAGTTGGGGGGCGGAGTCAAGATGGTGGAGTAGAAACAGGACTTCTGCAGGGCTCTGGCTCTCACCTCTCTCACTTCCTCAAATTCATGTAAAAGGTGACTCTGAAGAAACTTTGGAGCTACAGAACCCACAAAATGACACAGAGAAGCTAACCTCCCACTGAGGACAGCCTGGCAGGTGGGCAGCAAGCGGCCAGCGCAGTGCTCTGGGATGTTTTAGCCCTAGGGTGGGCCTGACCAGCCCCCAGCTGGAGGGACTTCAGATCACAAGCAGCTGTGGTGGTTTCCAGAATTATCAACACACAGATGCTAAGGACACAGTGAGAGATGAGTGCAGTGTGGACTTTGGGATCCAGTAGTTGGGAGTGCGGTTGGCCTCTGACCCCCGGGGTGAGAAGCCGCTGAGGGGCCGCTGCTGCCACCATGTGGCAACTTCAGCTCCTGGTCTGCAGTTTGTAGGGGGACCAAGCAACAAGTCTGAAGGGTGATCGCTCTTGCTTTAACCTGCTTGGATCTGGACTGCGGTCTAGGGTGCATGACCAGCTTGCCAGAGTGTGTGGAGGCTTCAGAGAGAGCGAACCCAACTAATACCTTCAGCAGCTGAGAAAACCCCAGTGTTTGGGACGAAGCTCCCCTGTCTGTCCACAGCAGAGTCCTACTGTGCCAAAAAGCCCAAAAGTCAAGTAATTGAGTGGCAACATGAGAAAATGAGGGAAGCAAAGTAAACAGAGCAACCCAACTTTGCACTCCTATTTTGGGGACAGAAAAGATCAAAGCACGGAGCAGGGGGAAGACAGTGAAGTCAGAACTTCTGTACCAAAAGCTTTCAAGAAAAATACAAGCTGGTTATAGGACAAAGAGGCCCTTAAGAAGAATTGTGAAAATCAAATAAGAGTAGTCTTGCAAATTTGCCACTAATTAGCAGTAATTCTGGAAAAGGTATTTATCCTCTCTAAATCCTCAGTTTTCTTACCTATAAATTAAAGGATAAATTTAGGTGATTTATATTGTTCCTTCTTGGTTAAAGACTCCCATTTTGTATTTCATGGATTCCTCCTATTTATACTCAGCGATTGTTCTAAGTCATGCATTTCTATGATGCCATTTCTCATGATGGCATCGTTGTTGGTTAAGAGTGAAACTAGAAGAGCTACGAAGACAGAAACATCAAAAAGATATGCACAGATAGGATTCTAGCACCAAGATCACCTAAGGTGAGATTTGAAAGTCTTTAACATATTTTTGTTGTGTATATGAAAATGGAGATGTAATTTTAACAAGTATTTGAGAGTAAACTTGAAAAATATTTTATTGGGCATGTTTAAAAATAGGATTGATTATATTCCCATTAAAAACTTTGGTGTAATGCCTTTTAAAACAATCTCTAAGTGAGCCAAGGTCACACAGGGCCTGATGGTACAGCTGTATGGAGAAGCCAATAAATAGGCTACTCAAGGAAATCAGTCATTTGAAATATTTCATATGAACTCTAAGGCAGTCATGATTAACAGTGGGACTTATTCTGTCTGCAGAAAAACATGGCACCAAATTTAGCTGCCAAGCCAAATATTTATATTTTGCATGTATACAATCCTTTTGTAGCTGTTACTAGGCACTGGCACCTAAGGTGTTTTTATTCCTTTGTCTCAGAACTTCACATGAATTTTTTTGGTGCTAATTTTACCCCAAGAGCAGTTAAGTAAGCCAAATGGACTCAGTCCAAACATTTCATAAAATTACATTTTTTCCCCCTACTAGCTCCATAGAACCAAGTCCCTTATAAAAATATGGATTATTTTTCATAAAATGTTAACAGATCACTTACAAAAAAAATCTAGCAGTTTTGTTGCAAGACAAGTTTTAAGATATAAACAATGTAATAAGAAAAAATTGGCATTTTTCAGCTTTATAAAAATGTGAAACCTTCCCTCTGTGAGTAGTTCTAGGTTTTCTTGTATCTGTTAATTCAGTAATACTTAAAGCTTTTTTAAAACAATATTTTATTTCACCCCAATTACATATAAAAACAATTTTTAACATTCACTTTTTTTTTAAGGTTTTGAGTTCCACATTCTATCCTTTCCCTTACATACGTCTGAGGTGATGAGCGATCTCATCTAAGTTATGCATATGCAATCAGGTAAAACATTTCCAAATTATTCTGAATACTTTTAAGGTAAAATCTACTTATCAATTATAAGCTAATGGAAATTCATGTTCCATGATAAAGATGTGATAAGAGATACTTTTAAAATAGAAAATGTGGTGCAGCGGAAGGATAATTGGATTTGGAGTAGAGAATTCAAGTTCCAATGCTAGATATTGTAACCTTAGACAATTCATGTGTCTCTGAGCTCAATTTTCCTCATCTAAAATTAGTGAGTGGGGAGATGGACTAGGTGATCCCTACTAAGGTTTCTTCCAGCTCTATCACTATGACTCTATGATAATACTGCATAGAATTACAAAGGAAAATAACATATAGTTGCAAAGTTTCAGCGAGTATGAAAATATATAAAAAAAGAAAAAACAAAATCCCCAAACCAAATGTACTGCAGAGGAATGATTCCAATAATTCAGCTTACTTCCTATTTTACCAACATAAATTATCAAATTGTGAAGAAAGACTTCAATGAAGCTTTGTGTCAACTTTTCAATTGCTACTCTTTTCCCTCAGAAAAATTTTCCAAAGCCTGTTGTTTTCCAGGGCTGTCAGCTTAATAACAGCCAATAGGTGGCAGTGCAGAATTAAAATTCTGACTAGCATGAAGCCAAACTTGGCTGCCTTATGAAGAAAGTTCAACAAAGAAGTGAATCTTCTCTAAATACTTTATAATAAAGAATAGTATCCCATTAAAATTATACTGTACAGTTTTGGAGAAAACAGCTATTTCATACTTGTTGG
This sequence comes from Petaurus breviceps papuanus, assembly GCF_028583685.1. Taxonomy (NCBI): domain Eukaryota; kingdom Metazoa; phylum Chordata; class Mammalia; order Diprotodontia; family Petauridae; genus Petaurus; species Petaurus breviceps. The sequence continues at coordinate 9,898,117 of NW_027187376.1, read as the reverse complement.
GTTTGAATTCAAGTCACGAAAGCCATCAATTGGGTTCAATGATCATTAAAGGCAATGTTTTTCTTTTAACTGCATGTTTTATATTTTGCACAATGGTGATAAACTGAAGAGATAATGGAATTTATAAAACATAATGGATATTTTAAGTGTTTTGGAAACCTTAGAATCCAGGAGCAGATATTTGCTTCTCCATTTATTTGTTTTGAAATGCTGGTGGTATTGATTGTAACACAACGTTTTTTATTGCAGGGAATAAAGCAAAGAAATAGCACTGAAGGAAAAATAAAAGCATAAAACTAAACAATTTTGTTTGCCATCTCTCAGACATTTTTCAGAGCGACAAGTTGTTTGGGAGAAATTTTGTATTGTGCAACAAAATCATCTGGGCAAGTTTTTCCAAGAAATCTTTTTCAGACATATCACATACTATAAAGGAAATACCCTACTATCTTTTTTGTATAAAACCAGAAAGTAAAAGTTCTAGATCATCCTCAAAACTGCCTATAATAAATTATTTAAGAGTAAATCACTTCCCTTATTATAAAATGGGAATGTTTTGAAATCAATGGTTAGAGAGAGTTAGAATGGTAAAAATGGGCATAGTATAAACTAGGAATGTCTGATGCTGCTTATTACAACTTCTTTAAAGGAATATAAAGCTCCACCAGACCGATATTCATGTAGTATACCATGATAAGATTCTAGAATTCTGCACTCCCAAAAGGTCATTTCTTTAAAATACCTCATAAGGTTCTGGTTAGGGTGTAATGCTGGGAGTAGAAGCTACTCACTACACATAAGAGCTTGGGGGCTAAATTTATTTTATCAAAGGATTGTGTGTTATACTAGATGGGAAGCAAGAGAAAGCAAATGGGAGGTAACACAGACAAGGGAAGGGCAGAGGAGGAATTAGCTTGGCACATAAAGAGGAAAAAGTCAAGTTTTCTCTAGTTGCGATAAAAACATTAACATAAATGAGCACATCAAGTTCTGATGCTACTAGATTTGTGATGAAGTGATTTATGGCTTTGTTAATGAGAAGGAATTATACAGAATCCCTAATTTATTTTTCCAAATTACAAAGTCGTAAGAAACTGAGAAAAGAAAGCTACTACTACAGTGAATTATTTTCCTATCATATATCCACATATTGTACTCTTTTCTGAAGAAAAATGTTTAAAAAAAAGGGATGGATTAAAATTTTGATTAAAAAATGTTTATAGAGGCGTCCAGGTAGCACAGAGACTAAGAACACTGGCCCCAGAGTCGGGATGACCTGGGATCGAATAGAGACTCAGCCAGTTAGCACCACACCCAGAAATAACTGGCTGTGTAACCTTGAGCAAGTTACTTAACCCCGATTGCTTTAAAAAAAATGTTTATGACTATGGTGGTCAGGCTAAAATTGGAATATATGACATTGGCCTTCCCTCATTTAATTATTTTTTAATCTATAAGAGTCATCAAAAAATAGTTTCCAAAGGACTCTGAACTTGCTTAGCTGAAAATGACATAATTTGTTTCTGTTTTTCTGTTCCAACTTGCACTGGACACAGAACAGTATTCTTTGTTGATTAATACTAGGCAATCCAGCCTCAACATAGGAAAAAACGCTAACTTTAAGAGTAATAATCAGTGTTTCTTTACTGTGATTGCTAACATGGGTCAAACTTGCTGGTGAGGACCACACAGGGAGCTTCCCAACTGGACCAGGGGTCAAGATTTAGTTCTACTCCTAGCACTATCACTGAATTGCTGCTAAGCTTTGAGCATACTAATATGTAAAGGTTATGGGATTTAAAGATCTTCCATGCCCCATTGGACTTGCTGACATAGCAGGAAGGGGTGGGGCAAGAGGAAGCGGAAGCCAAGCGAGAGTTCCTGTGGTGGCTGGCAGTGGCGGCGATGGCGGCAGCAGCAGCAGAGGCAGCGGCAGTGGAAGTGCAAATCCCTTTTTGAGTCAGCCAGAATTTCTGCTAAGGACTCCTGCTGAGGACTGCCAGGGGCTGGAGCTTCTGGGAGCATGCTTCCTGGATGCTGGGTGGTTGCTGTGAGTGGGGAGAGGAGGACCTTTGCCTGAGGTAGCCTGTTCTGTTTTAAAGGCTTGAGAATGTGGGTGCTTTCTACTTTATCTACCTGTGCCAATTTCATAACTACTCTGATGGCTTTGACTTTCTGGTTTTGGGATTCAGTCTTTTGATATTTTAATAAATGTTCTCTCTTTATCCCCCATATAGAAAGCCTGATATATTTTGTGATAACTACATCAGCATATCTATAATTTCTGTAGGCATTGTGAATATTGCATTGCTGATATGGAATATCAAGATAACTTGCTATGAAACAGAAATTATAGCCCTAACCCCTAACTACAATAAGGGATTTGTGCATGGATTACTCAGATGATCATAACAGGGATACTGGAAGAAAAGGACTTTATATTATATATATGGTAATGTCAATAGAATATTCTTTATTCAACCATACTTACTCATGTAAAATCTGTGCATAATCATGTGATTATCTAGATAAGACAATCCTCCTCCAAAGAAACTTACCGAGTGATGCAGTCCTCTGATTGTTTCTCATTCCCCATCCTGTGGTACACCACAGCTCCCACTGCTAAAGGGCCAGCATCCCCACAAAGGAAGGTGATGGTGCGCTTGGTCAGGGAACATAAGCTCTTTTTAACGTATTCATGGGACATCTGTAGGTAGACTGGGTCTCCATACACATCATAGAGATGTAAGTACAGTAGAGCAATGCCTGGAAGGGAAATATTTGTTAAGGTAAAGATGGGTCAACTGATGCTGTCTTTTGGTGTGCTCTCTAACAGAGGCAGGTAGGTGGTGCTGGGCCTTGAGTCAGGCAGACTTGAGTTTGAATCCATCCTCAGACATTTAATAGCAGTGTGACTCCGGATAAATTACTTAACCTCAGTTCCCTCAACTGTAAAAGGAGGATATTAACAGCACTTACTTCACAGGGTTGTTGGAAGGATCACTTGTATAAAATTTGCAAAATGCTCAGCACAGTGCCTGACACATAATAGCAGCCACTATATAAATGTTTATTCTCACCCCTCCCTCATTCCCTTCCCTTATGCAAAACAGAATGCACCAACTAATTGTACATCCTTGCATCATCCTATCCATAGTCACTAGGTACACAAGTAATTCAATAAATATTACCAAATAACTGAATTAATAAATTGATTTGAATGACAGTAATGAATAAGAACTCAATTAAAATAATGTTCTATGGTTCACAAATAATTTTCCTCACGGCCAATCTGTAAGGTTGACAGTGTAAGTGATATTATCCTCACTTGATAAAGAAATCAAGATTAAGGGAGTTTAAGTAACTCGCCCCGAGTTTGAGTACTAATAAGTCCCACAGAATTTAGAACTCCTGGGTAACTGAGAAATCATCTTGCCCAATGCTTTCATTTTATAGATGAAGAAACTGAGGCCTAGAGATGTTAAGTATCTTGCCCAAGGTCACATAGTAAATAAGAGGCCGAGCTGGGAACTGAACCTATATTCAAGTGTCAGAGCTGAGGCTTGAACCTACCTTTTCTGACTCCAAGATCACTGCTCTTTGAATAGCAACAGGCTGCCCCCTCACTGAGAAAGGCAAAATTACTGATCTTTACAACACAGTAACTAGTGCAGCAACATTTTTTTCTCCTCTCTGGACCTGAAATTTCATCAGTGTAGCACACTCTAGGTGAGGAAATTCTCTTTACTAATGCATGTTGCCAACAGGCTTAAAGAGATGCCTGGGGGTACTGAGAGGTTAATTAATTTGCTTGCCATCAAACAGCCAGTATGTGTCAGAGGTGAGACTTGGACCGGTCTTCCTGAATCCAGTGCCAAATCTCTCTATACCATGCCATGCTACCTCTAAATTCCTTGTCAGTAATTCAACAGACAGCCCAACTCCATGAACAAATAATCAGGAATCTGTGAGCACAAAAAGAGAAATTAGCTTTATGCATAAGGAGGAAGAGCGCAGTTTATCTTTAGGGGAAGATTTTTTTTTTTCCATAAAAATAAAGAGAAATATTCTGCTCCCCTATCCTGTCTTCTTGTTTGCCATAGGCAGGGCTTTTAAGAAACACATAAAAGTTATTCCTTCTCTGGGAAGTATAACCTGCTTCCCCCAGCTCTCTTCTATAGGTGCTCAGTCACATCAACACCGACATCACAAAAGCTGTGTTGGTGACTGTCTCTCAGCCTTTCTCTACTTTTCCGTAGCCTCCTCTTGAAGACTGTCATACAAAACTGAAGAATCATCAGGATTCCCTTATTCCAAATACCTGTCACAGCAGGCAGAACCTCCCTTCTAAAGCCAACTGGTCTCACAGCAGACTCAAATAGTATAAAGTAGAGAACCTACTTGCCTGCAGCATTTCTAGAATTCTCATTTTTCTCCTTATGGTATACTTTCCATCTCATTAACCATTTCTAAGAAGACACAGGTTCTGTGTTTAAGTCTAAATTAATAGAGCCCATCTCTGTGCAGATTTCAATGCAGGAAGAACGCAGCCTACAAAATTACTTTCCACTGTACTGAGGCCAATTTTAAATTTAGATCGTTTTCTCATTTTGCATGGGTAATCTCCAAAGCTTCGTGCTACAGACAATTCAATTTCACATGTATATTGAGGACAAATTTCCATTTCCTGCCAAAGTTAATAACCTTGTCCATTCCTTCAAGGCAGCTCAATGTTAGTAATTCCACAAGCTGATGATCAGATGTACCAGTGCTTGGGGTTTGTATGTACAAGCACATGAAACTGTGTTTTGGTGTAGGAAAAAAAATCCTTTTCACAAGTAATCAATGTCAAGTGCTTCTCCTTGAATGAGGTCCTTAATAGGCTTTATCTCTATCCACCCAACTCATATGAGAGAGTGATAGGTTTTAAATTGTTACCTTTTCACTATGCAGGCAGCTTCTATTCCCACTGCTGTCTCAACTGTCCTAATTAAGTAATATAAGCACCAGGCAAGATAACTGACATGACTGAAGTCTAGGAAAATAAAAAGGGATTAAATACAAGCCTCATAATTGCTCCCTTCTACAGGCTTTTTCCATCTCATTTTCAGCAATTTCTTTGCCTCCAAAACATCAATTCTTTTTTTTTTTTTTAAAGAAACGAGCTATCTGAAAGCCCTAACTGGAAAATTTGGTATATTTTCTATAAAACACCCTAGATTATAATTTCTCAAATCTCTCCATGTTTAAAGTGAAACAGCACAACATACTGTTAAGAATTTACAGTTTAAGTATAGACAAATCTTCTGCCTCAAGACAGAAGCCAACCGGAGAGGGGGAGACACTAGAGGAGGCTTCTTCCGATTCTAGGATTCTATAAAAATGTCTAAGATAAACATTTCTATCTTTAGTTATACTTTTCTGTGTGCTTCACTTTCTATATTCTTAAAATAATGGCTCTTCTAATTCCTTCATTTTATTCATGAGATTAAAAAGCACTGAAACTTTAAAGTATTAAAAAATGCTTTAAACAAACAAAAGGGGAAAAGAGTTACCAGTTATATTGCTGCAAAGACTTTGTAAATGAAGTGGCCAGATCAGAAAATTACAAGGCCAGTAAGAAGCATGATAAACTGTAGTTATTTAATGTGCTGTTCTATTCCTCCCTACCACATTTTAACAGTATAAGAAGGTAAACAGAGGTTTTTAAATCATTCAATGTTTAAAAATCTTGCATGAGATGGCTTAAGCTTGATATGTATATTGTTCTGAGGACGAGGCTCTGTATACAAACATCATCACATTATTTCTATATAACTCAAAATTTCTAGACAGAAACAGCAAAGGATTTGAGGGTTGAAAAGCAGGCATCTTCTTAAGGCTGTACTGGGAAAACTTCAAGGTTTCATATTTCCATCTATCCAATCTATAGATGTACATTACTTCTGGACCCAGATAATGCCTTATAAAATCCTCACTTTCATGAGCAATAAATTTACTCCAAAATTAAGGAAAGAAAACCTATATTATATGTGGGTTACCTCCCTTTGCCCTGAGTTAAGAGTTAAACATTTATTTTACCTCAGGCTTTTGCCAGAAGCATGTTTCATTCAAGTTTACTGGTCAATGGACAAGCAAAAGGAAATTATTAAGATTTCTCAAGGAGACTAGAAAATGGTATTGTCCTTTTTTTTTGATGGCAAGAAGAAGGGAGAGAGGGAAGAGGGGTAGTGTTTATGAGACTAACCAAGCAGAATGCTAACTATTCAAGAAAGAAATGAAAAGCAGCAGGCATTTTACCTCTATAGCTTACCCTCAATGCCAAAAAAAAAAAAAAAAAAAAAAAGGTAAGGTTTCTTTGAATATTTTGATCCCAACTAGAAATTCCTATTTTGAGATGATCTCTGAAACTTTGTTATTTAGGGGCATTTATGTAAAATCAATAACCAAACTGTCACATAGCAACTTGTCAAATGTCTTGTTCAGTAAAATACAAGGGACCATAATTTCCTTATGCCCTTTGCATATGTAATTTGAAAGGTTTGTAAGGGACCTTCAAAAGGTAATTTAGTCTGGACCTTCACTTTAGAGATAAGGAAAAAGAAACACAGAATAAAGTGACTTATCCATGGCTACCTAAGTTCTAGACAGTAAATTCCCATTAACCAGAATGGTTGGGAAATGGAATAATCTGATGAATTTAACATCTGGTTAACTAAGTGTTAGCACATATAACACATGCAGTTTTTTTTTCACTTATTTTCAAGAATTAGAGACAGCATAGCACAGCAGAAAGCCTGCTGGATTTGGTGTTTGGTGTTAATTCACCCCTTACTTCATTCCAATGTCTTTTGTCTTTTACAACTCTAAATCTATGGTCCTAAAGAATAAAGTATATATAATATCCAAAGTGTACTGAACACAACTTTATCATTCTTTGATTCAGAAAATCCTTCAGGGCCTTGCAATACTGTAGGTCATCATTACAAACAACAATTTCACTGCAGAATACTATGGGAAAACTAGTAATTATTTGAACTTTTTGTGATTTGGATTTTAATAAAAGGGAGTTTAATATATGACATAGCATCATCAAAGAGCTTTAGCATGATGTTGTCCTTTATGTCGTATTTAACAGCATGGCTAAGAGGGAGTAAGGATTGAAAGTCTAACATAAATGAAAGTTGTGATGTTAAGAATATGAATGCTATGCTATTTTTCATGTTATTTCTTTCATTTTTTTCTTTTGAGTATCCTTGTACAAAATGACTAATATGAAAACATTTTAAATAATTGAACATGATTACTGTCTTGGGAAGGGGGAAATATAATTTGGAACTCAAAACTTTATATAAAAATTTTTTTAAAAAGAATATGAATGCTGCTGAAAATTCCATACCAGTTTCTTCTCCAAGTAAATGAATTTAACCACATAAATGCTTATAGTGACATTTACAATTAAGGATGCTCCTTGATTTTTTGCTACTGTTGGATATTCAGCTGTAGAAGCTTGAGTCAACATTGCTTTTCTAAAAATATATCTTGTATTAATGACATGATTATGTTTCACAGAGGCTGTCTTCTCTTTTGTGATTTTCTCTTTACACTAATACCATAAGTACTAACATTTCAGCAAGTACAAATGCTATTCTGACAGTGAATTACAGTGAAATGGCCTACTTGATTTCTGATTAATCAAGTTGTTCATTTCCCCTTAAGTTAATAATTACAAGGTCTGAATAGTAAAGACGCAGAATCACCTTCTCAGAGGAAATCTTAAACCTCTCACATTTGCTTTGGTTCACTGTAAGACACAGCTTTTCATCAAGGAAGCCTATATACTTTGCTAAACACTAAGAACAGACCAACAAATATTCTCAAACAAAACAATTGTCCTGCAACTTCATTCAGACTTAATCACATAAAAACAGATACTTATAAGATTACAGATTTAGGGCTGAAACTGGCCATAATGGTTATCTAGTCCAAAAGTGCCAAAAATGTAGGCTGGGCCACTTTTCAGATTAAAATATATAACAAAAAATTTTAAAATGCAATAGAATATAGGTAATGTTGATATGTAGCTTTCTAAGTCAAGGATCCTTATGGCCCCATTTCTATTTGAATTTGAATCCATACTATTCATTTTATAGATGAGGTAACTTACTTTACTTCTATTTAAATAAATAATCACATATCCCCAGAGGTTAATGTTTGTCCGTCGCCTTGGGATAAAATGGATTTTAATTTCCCAAATGTAACCATAAAAACATGTAGGGCAAATGTAAACTGAAGATGTAAGGACCTCAAGAAGTCCTTAGGATCTGCTACCCATCACTTTTGAGAATAAAGGAACAGTCTGTGGGAAAAGTACCGGGATATTTGAGTATAAAATATTATACTTGTATCTATTACCTCATTAATGAACACTATTCCTGTTCTCTGGATAAGATATAAAGAGGGGAAAAAAAATCTTACTCTTTTCTAGGGCAAAATAAGATTATTTTAATAGATTATTTGGATTTGGTATCAAGTGCTATGGTGCTGTTAGGCAAGAAGCATAATTCTTATGCAATTTTATCCTTTCCCCTTCTTTTTTTCTTCACTATACATTTGTCTTAATTTTTTAAGATGTGACAATCCACTTTTAATCAAGTAGAGTCTTGACTTAAATCTGTGATGTTATCAGAGATAATTACTTTTTACAATACACTCTTTTGGGCAATATGCAAAACACAAAACAATGGGCAGCTATTCCCTTATTCTACCTTTTCATTTCCTCACTCTATTCAAGAAACATTTCAATTTTATAGGCATATTAAATGACAGTATCTGGTTGGTTTACACCGATTTTTTTAAAAAAGCATTTATATTTTAAACTATATTTTCCCGTCCCTCTTCCGAGGCTGATTTTGTTATTGAGTCATTTCAGTTGTGGCTGACTCTTTGTGCTCTCCAATTTGGGGGTTTTCTTGGCAAAGACACATGAGTGACTTGCCATTCCTTCTCCAGATCATTTTACAGATGAGAAACTGAGGCAAACAAAGCCAAGTGACCTGCTCAGGGTCATACAGTCAGCAAGTGTCTGAGGCCAGATTTGAACTCACAAAGATGAGTCTTCCTGATTCCAAGCCCAATGCACTACCCACTGCACCATCAAGCTGCCTCCCCCCCAAGGTTGATACAAATCTATAATCAGAAATTTTGTATTAATTTTGAACATAACTCTATTTATGGCATTTAGTCTGGGATGAAGCATCCTATTACTTTCACCAACTTCTTAATTAGCTTACTCCCTGATTTCTACTTTTAAATTACTCAAGCTAATACATTTTGTAAATGCAGAGGATTCAGAGCTTCAAGGGACCTTAAACACCATCTAGTCAACCCTTCTCATTTTATAGATGAGGAAACTGAAGGTCAGAGAGATGACTTTTTTTTTAAAGGTCATATGGGAGTAAGTGATAGAGCTTGTGATCAAACCCAGGTCCTTCTGACTCCAAGTCTAGAATTCTTTCAACTATCCTATACTTTTTCTGCATTTTAGTTGTCTTGTTAACAAACAAAAAGTCCCACTCCAATACCTCATCCTGGCAGAGAGGTGACCCTAGGTTTTCAAAGGCAATGCCTGAGAACAAAGGTTTGCCAGCTGAATACTGAAAAGGTGGTCATTATGAGCCCAGGAAGAAATTGGGTCTATTTTCTGAGGACAAGCTTTGCTTGCTAATCATAGAGAGGCATATCACTAACAGGTTGGCTTGTCTGGTGATGACACTTTTTTCTGGCCACAGTAACACATGGAACAGGCAAAAATAAAAAATGACCCCCAGTTCTGTGCAGTCTCTTTTTGCTTCTATGGTTAAGGGTTCTAAGAATCACAGTTATGGGACTGTCAAGAAACATTAATTTTACTACTGGCATTCTGAATGTCCAATAATCAATAAACTTTATTTTTTTGGAGGAGTTGAATCACATTATTCTTGCTATAAATGAAACCATATGAGAGAAGTTGCAGCTATAAGGAAAGATGGCTCAGAGGAACTACGCGAGAGGCAAAGAAAAGAGTTGACAAAGTGGATTTTTATTTAATTGTATGCTCAAAATCTCTAAGACATTTCATGGAATATTTATTTATCATGTATTGAAGTGTTAATAATATTAATAACAAAAACATTCCCCAAAATAATTGCAGTTTATGCACCAACAGTAGTTGCTGAGGATAAAGTGATAGAAAAATTATACGAAAAAATTAATTTGATAACTCTCCAAATTAAATCAATGTACTCTGTTAGGAAAAAAATCAGAGTCCAGGATGAGGAGGAATTCCCTATGGATGGAAAGGTTTTCAAGTCGTTCTTGTTTGTAAATGTCATTTACAAATATGCTGAATTCAATCAAGCATTCATGCACTGTCAAGAAAGGTAATAGATGACTTTAGGCTGTACCTCACTAGCTCTCAGGTCCCTGGGAAACAGGGCAGGATAAATCCCTCAGTGAACACCTGATGCTGATGTGATACACTTTGTCAGAGGGTGAGAACATCCAGGGTGCAAAGGATTGTTGTTATGCCAAACTCAGGGCACAGCCTGTTTGCTGGGCCTTAGGTCTAGGAAACAGGGTGTCTCCAAGTATCTTGACAACACAGAAATTTCTGCTCTTGCCTGGAATGTCTTCTTTAGATCACTTCCTGCCTAAAGCCCTTCAAGTTCAGTTTAAATGCTTCACTTGGTGTCTCCTAAACCCAAGGACTAGAAAGGATCTTCCTGGGATTTTGAAGACCACTTTGTTATGTTCAATGTTATAGTTATTTGTGAACTATAAAAGCTCACTACTGGACTATGAGCTTTATGAAGAGAGGGATCATGGATTTTCTTTTCTTTTTAATCTTCTCATACCTTAGCATAGTACTCTGCATATAGATGCCTAATAAATGTTTCCTGAACTAAACTGAAAATATGAAAGAGCTTGAACTAGTACATTGGAAGTAGGATGGAAAGAAAGGAAAATATGAAAGATATTAAACATCAATATTAAGATATTAAAAAGTCATTTTAAAAGTCAAAAGAAATTGCTGACTAAGTTTATGGGATAAAAGAGAGGGATTCATCAGAGTTATTCCAAGGGTTTGAGACTGACTGAATGGGACAGTGGTAGTCAACGGTAAGTATCAGAGACAGAGACAAAAAGTTTGGGGGAAGAGTCCATTGGCACATAAAAATGTTTATAAATTCTGTGGGGGTGGCAGAAAACTGAATTTCCCCAATATGACTTCAAGCTACTACATATTGGTATATCTATAATGTTTGTGAGAAGTGCTACTAGAACTTGAGGGAACACCACTTAAAAATGCAAAATTTGAGAATTGTATTCTCTTGAATGAACAGAACTACATTTTGTATAAGGCGCACAAAATCCTTCATAAACATTATCTCATTAATCACAAAACACTGCTTTGAGGAGGTAACTAGCTATTATTAAAAATAGTCACAATACTTTATAATTATAATGTGCTTTAAATTATTGATTTAACAATCCTAATATCTAGTCCTATGAAGTATGAGGGCAATTCAGGAGAGGTTCCTTTTTAAATGGCTCCATTTACTGTAATGAGGCTGATGAAATTACATTTTAGAAATGAGGAAAGCAAAGCAAGGGTTATTTGCCCTGCTACTGAAATTCTTGGAGTAAGATTTATCTCTGGTACCTTGAATCATAAAATGACGATAAAATTTGTGACTGCTGGAAAAAAAAAGAAGAAAAAAAAAAGCATACAAAGAAGATAAAAGCCAGGACAGAATCTTGGGTACACCTAGAGTTAAGGGACATGATGGAGATCAAGAAAGAACCAGATAAGGAGACTGAGGAGTAAGCAAGACAGAAAGGAAGAAAACCAAGAGACAGCAATGTCATGAAAATTTGTAATAGAAGACAGTGGTCAATACCAAAAATATTGCAATGAGATCAAGAAGAATGTGGATAGAGAAAAGGCCATCACATCTGGCAATTAAGAGATCATTAGTAACTTGGCAGAGAACAGTTTCATAATTAAATGAGTTATATGAGGAGGAGAGAAGCCAGACTGCAAAGGGTTGAGAAGTCAGAGGAGAGGAAATGGAGGCAGTGGATGGATATTCTGATAGAGTTATATTGGGTTGGGTGTGGAAGTATTCTATTTCCTTCATGTACTCTAGGGGCAGAATAGTGTAGAGATAACAGGTATTGTTAAAAATGGGCCACTGGAGATGTTCAGTCGACATCATTGCTATACATAAATGCACAGAACCCAGAGATAATTCTGAATGGTAAGGAAGTAGAGAAATTTCTACCAGAGGGAGCAATATGTTGTACAAATTTAAGTTTTACTTATATTAAGTTTTTTGTTATAATTTTGCCTCATCTGAAAATTAAAAGTTCAATAAGTATTGCAGAAAGTGCACTGGATTCTAAATCAGAGGTCCTGAGTTTGAATCCTGGGACTATTACTCGTGGAGTAACTTCAGACAAGCTAACTTCACTTCTCTGCACCTCAGTTTTCTTAATAAGATGGTGAGGTGGGAGAAGGGTTAGATTATGTTATCCATAAGATCCTTTAAAAATCTGAAATTGAATGCATTTCCCCTCAATGTCATATAAATATAAGATACTGAAAGCCTGGGACGGCTAGGTGGCACAGTGAATAGAACACTGGCCCTGGAGTCAGAAGAACCTGAGCTCAAATCAGGCTTCAGACACTTAACACTTACTAGCTGTGTGACCTTGGGCAAGTCACTTAACCCCAACTGCCCTGCCTTCCCCCTCCAAAAAAATAAAAAGATACTGAAAATCATCTAGCTAACAGAAAGCTGTCTGACTAGCCTTACTGAGACTAGTCACACCTTTTACTGTAATAGATTTTTTTTAACCTAGAAAGAGATTCAATACCCCAGGAAAGCGAGACCCTAATAAAATAAAGTTTCACAGTTAGTGGCAGCAGCAGAACTAGAACCCAAGGTTCCTAGTCTAGTGTCCCCTTCATTTTACTAGGTTGCCTCTATTTCGCAGCACCTCAGAGCTTGTGAATAAGATGCTTTTTAAAGAAAGGTGCTTCAGCTCCACATATCTGTCTCAGACCATATTCTGTTTCTGACCAATATCCCTAACCCCTTCCAAGTACCTTTTTTTTGTATAATGTTCTATACACAGTAGCATGAACTAATTACTACCAACAGATTAATACTCCTTCATATTTAGACACCGCATTCCTTACACAACCCTGTGATGGAGTCAGCTCAAGTATTATTCCAGTTTCACACACCTTAAGAACATGTGATCACAATAAGTCAGAGGCCATCTACCAATGCTTTCATTTTACTGATAAGTGGAATGAAGGCCAGGAAGGGTGGGCGGTTTGCCAAGATTACATGGTCAGCAAACAAGCAGGTTCAGGACCGGAAACAAGGTCTTTGGAACCTAAGTCTACTATATACTAAACTGCCTCTATAGTTTGTGCTTGAGGAATTAATGATTAGGCTTTCTAGACTTTTGAACAAGTTTAATCACATCAAAATGATCTGTGAGACTCCAATTAAATAATATCAATCTGGGGAGGAACCATCAAGTCTTCTTACTATGCATGCCCTTTCCCTTCACATATTCCAGGTCCTGCTGCCAGGGAAGGAATGAGAAGACATGGAAGGCATCATATTCTCCCCCCTGCTTTGACTGTCAAAGGAAAACTAGAAAAGGGATAAATTCAAATATTTATTGAATACTTACTGTTGTCCAAGCTTTTGCTGAAGAATCAGGTAAACAGCATAAAAAGACACTGTTTGATCTCCTGTACTGCGTTATGCATTTGGACTCTGCTATTTTCTTGGTGTGACCTTGGGAAAGTCACTTAAGCTCCCTGAGCCTTAGCTGCCTCATCTCTAAAATGAAGAAGCTGGACTTGAAGTCCTCTACAGGTTCTGTCAGCTCCACTGTCTACACCCCTAATTAGGCACTTAAGTGAGGTTCATTAAACTGCTAATTCATGTCTCACTTTTCCCACTAGGCTGTACATGACCTCTACCTCTTTGCATGTCTCATGCCCAGAAGAGTGCCTTCAATGATGTTAATAAATATATGTTTACTAACTGATGACCAAGTCATTTTTTCATGTCTCTATTCTTTGAGCTCAAGAGTCAGGTCAAATATGCAAAAGAATGGTTTGAAAACAGTTTGTTTAAGCCTTCTACCAGCTAAGTCCCATTCAAGCCAACATCTGGGCTTTATGAATAAACAATGCTGAATGTCCCTTCTCTGGCACCCCCTTTCCTTGCTTATCTTTCTATTATTTAATCTACATGGATTACTCTAAAACTGCCATTTCTGACCGATCTCTTTCCTAAACTCTAAACAGCGGCTCTCAAACTATGCTTACCAAGCCCCTGCCATTTTGTGGCAGAGTACTATAAGGTGTTTGCAAATATATATAAAAATGTCTTCTATGGACAGAAAAAAATGTATTTCACATTACTGTTTTTCAAATATATGTATTATGATTAATAAAGTACAAATGCATTTTGAAATGTTACTGAATTCAAAGGAATTTATCATTATCTATTTCCTTAATAAAAAGATATATTACAATTATATGAGGATCTGAGAGATTTTTTACATTAAAGGATGCAAGCTCCTCACTCATGATCTTACAAAGGAGGTCCCTATACTTCAGGAGAGTAAGGACCACTGCCCTACACTCAGTTCTAACTCCAGACATTTTTGAGGAGGCAGAAGAGCAGTGGACTTGGAATCAGAAGGCAGCTTAAATCCCAGCTTTGCAATTTGACTCTGAGCAAGGCACTTAACCTCCCAATGCCTCAAGTTTTTTCATCTGTAAAATGAGGAAAACATTTGTGCTATCTTCAACAGTGTTATTAAAAGGAAAAATGTTATATAAACATTAACTCCACCTGGGTGCTCTGCTGGCACCTCAGATTCACAATGGCTAAAATGAAACTTATTTTTACTTCCAAAATTGTTCTTCCTGACTCACTCATTTTGTTAATGACTAGACCTTCCTATTTGACTTCTCTCTCTCATCCTCAAGTCTCATATTCAATAAGCTATTATGTCCCATCAATTACATTTCAGCAACCTTTCTCATACTTTAACTATCAACCTCATTCAAGACCTCATTACCTTTTACCTGGAGAATTTTAATTCCTTTAATACCTTGATTCCCTGTCTTGAGGGTCTTCCTCATTTCAATCCTTCACTCACTCTGCCACCAGAGAAATCATTCTGATCAGATGATCATGCTTAAAACCCTTTGCACACTTCCTTCACCACTCCCCTAATTTCAGTATCTCCCAGTTAAAATCTTACCCATCCCCCATGCAATGGAATCAAATGCTATCAACTTCTATATGAAACCTGTGATATCAACAAGTCAGAAGTGATCTGCTCCTCTCTTAATGCCTTTTTCAGTACAAAGCAGAATTATAACTCAAAAGAAATGTGAGATACGCAAATTTAGAGCAATCTCCACTCCAAATGTTCCTGGACTATATTGCGCTTGATCTGTGGTAGAGCCCTTTGAAATTGTATTGGTCATACTCTGACGCTGACACAGCAATGTCATTTCGGTCCTCTTCGAGCATTAAGGACAACAGTCACTTTGTTCAATTCTCATCTTCATGTCACACTCATTGACAGACACATATACATATTTGTATTTTGGGGTTCTGTCTTATTTCTCCAACTAAATTATAAATTGATAGTTTAGGAATTTGACGACTGGGACTGTGTCTTTTAGCTGTCTTGGCATATATTCGAGTCTCACAGAGATTTTTATTACTAAGTGTTTGCTGAATAAATGTACACAGACTTTCAGCATGCTATGGCTCATGCAAACACTTTGCTGGCAATAAATTAGTGTTCATCTACTACGGTAAAGTTCTGCTCATCAGCCTCTGGCTTTGGATATTACTTGGGTGCAGTGATTTAGAATACAATGAAGAAAATCAAGTGTTATTTTACCAAGCATTCAAAGAATATCTACTTAACAGAACACAGAGAAAATAACAATCAGACTCTCTTTCTTGACCCTAGTGTCACAGGCATGTAGCAATTGATGTAAAAGGTTATAATTAGGTGTCAATGAATATGCTTGCTGTAAAGTTGAAGGATGTTTGGTTAACTGATGAAGTTTAGCATGAATTATTATCTTTGATGAAGAGCTGCTTATAAAAAGAATCAAATGACAAAATGAAGTCATTTAGTAGTTTGTTGTTCCTTTCAGAGAAGTCTGGAGTACCTGGGTTATCCAGGAAGGACTAGTACCTCTGATGTGAGGGCTTGCCTTGGGCCCTTTTCTGGGCTGCTCATCCACTTTTTCGGTCCACCTGTTACCCAAGGCTCACCTTTGGCTCCAAGAAAGGTGTAGCATGTGCAGTGGCCACACTCTGGTAAAACTGTCTCAGTAGATGAGATAAAGCAGGTTGAGTGTAAGCAACAGGTCTCAAAACCTTCACTAAGGGGATGTCTACCCCAAGCATGTGAAGACTTCCCCTGATGGAATATGCTTATGAGAATAATGTGTTCCAAAGGCCATGAAGGTGGCTGGTGGAAGCAGGCACTGCGGAGCACTCAGAACTTGGTCAGATACTGAAGACACCAAGGTCATTCACTGCATCCTAGGCCATCGCCAGTCATCTTTTCTTTTGTCTTGCCACTGAACTTCAATGATTCAGGAAGAGAGAGGCAGGTTATGACTTTGCATAACTTTGCCTTACTTAAATCTAATTCACATGTAAGTCAAGACATCACCAGGGATGTCACTGGTCCTCTTCGAAGACAAAGGACAAACAACAGATAAGTCTGGTATCAGCACCGGCTAAGCCCCACATTATAAAGTCATTGCTCAAAGATAATGTATTTTGAAGAGCAAAGGAATAAACATCTCTTAAGACATAATGATGTTGTGACCCTTCTGGACTACTAACCCACATTGATGTTTGAAAATATCATCTAATGTTGTTGTTTGTGCATTGCTTTCTAAGAGGACCAGTGACATGGACAGCACATGAATTGGATTTAAGTGAGGCAGTTACATACAGCTTCTTGGGGCCACAGGTGAGAGCTGGGTGAATGGTTGGGCACCAAAGGTAATATGAGCAGCCCCGAAAAGGGCTTAGTAAGCCCTAGCACCAGAGCTGCTAGTCCTCCTTGAAAACCCCATACGCCCCATCTAATAGAAAAATCATCTAATAGTTAAAAAAGAAATGTGTGCCAGCTTAAAAAACATTTATTAAGCACCTACTATATGCAAAACAAAAATGAAACAGTTCTTGTCCTTAAGTTTCCATCCTACTGGGTGAAACAACATATGCAACGATAAATAAATGCACAATGTATACAAAGTAAAAACTATAAATAATGAAGTAATTTGGGGGAGGGAGATGAGAGCACTAATAAGAGAATCATGAAAGACTTCAGTACCTTTTTGCCTATTATCACTCTGGTACAGCATTGGACATGCAGTCAGGAAGGACTGAGTTCAATGTGTTAGGAGAAATCTGAGAATGGAGGGATCACTTTTAAGGATTAGAGAAGACAAGATATAAAAGATATTTGGGAGTTGGAAATGAAAGGATGTGGATATAGATAAAGAAAAGGGACTAATCAAAGATTATTTTCAGGTTGTGACCTGGGGTGATTGGGAGGTAGTAAAACAGAGAAATATAAAAATCAGAATCGGAACAGTTAGGAAGAGAAGTAACATTTTGGTACAGCTTAAGAGCTGATTTGGAGATGACAAGAAAAACACCCAGATGGAAAAACTAGCAGAAGATGAAAATATGGTGCTATCATTTTCCTATTACTCCACCAAAGTACTTGGAGAAGACTGGCAAGGAGATTGCACAGGCACAATGTGCAAGGATTAAACTGGAAAACAAACATCTGAACTCTACTGCCTGTATGTGTCATACACTGCTCGGTATCGTATTACACTTCACTGTATCACATTTCATAAGAGGGGATTTTGGGGGAAAGAGCTGACACTGTTCATTTTCTATATCTCTTATTAGCAGCAGCAAGAGCCACCGATTGATTTCTGACTACTGGGTGATGATTTACATGAGAAGATACTCAACAACCCTTTTCTACATAAGCAATTACGAGAAGAAGCTGATGTCTTGGCCCAATTAATTTTCTATTCAGCAATCACACTGAATAAATTAATACAGGATTAGGAAGAAAAATTATATAAAAGAATGCTAGCAGATTCCATTTTCTTTAAGGCAAACCAGAGGCATCTTTCCAAGGTTTAATTTTAATCCTAAAAAAACCTTCACCCCAGACTTTTTAAGACATTGTATCCTTGCCTACCCTTTCAGATTCCCCTTCATGACTTTTACCTGAGCACCTTATGATTCACTATAAAATCTTGAAAACCTGATTAGATTTGATTAGAAAGCTCTATACCAGGGGTGGGGAACCTGCAGTCTTGAGGTCACATGTGGCCTTCTAAATCCTTGGGTGTGTGTAGCCTTTTGCCTGAGTCCAAGTTTTACAGAACAAATTCCTTTTATTAAGGGGATTTGTTCTGTGAAGTCTGGATTCAATAAAAGGGCCACACTTGAGGACCTAAAGTGCCACATGTGGCCTTGAGGCCCTGCTCTATACAGTGCTGTTATAATGACATTGTTTGAACTGTCTTATTTTGTCCTTAATGACTTTTTGTTCTACATTTGTAAAATTTAGGCCATGAACTCCAAAGACAGGAAATGCAAGTGAAATATATCATCACATTTTGGGGTACTCAAATGTTAAAAAATTAAAACAAAGGATAATATCCAGTATTTTGTCAACAGGATCTGTATATTAAGGAATATCACTGACCACTTGAGTGATAACTCACATTGACAATGATTATCTTGTGGTATTACACAATATTAAAGTGCTTTTTGAATCAAAGATTAAATTGTGTTCAGTATTTTTTAGTTTTGTATATTTTACTGATTTACAGTTCTTTGAAAATCAGTAATTCTTGCAATGGTATCTAAGTTACAATTCTTCATCAGAATTAAAAAAAAATTGCTCATCTCCAACTTGACAAGAAAATCACTTAAAATTAGCCTTGTTAACTTCCAAAATGGGCATTAGATAATGATGGATTTTTTGCTTATAAAGTTTGAACCATCTGGTATTTACTCTCTTGACTTTTCAAAGGATTAGAAGGCAGAAAGCTAGGTATACAGCTTTTATAAGGCACTGAAATGAACTGTGGGCGATAATAAAATAGCAGTTATGTAAAAGTGCCAAACTTAGGGAAAAAGCAGTATGTTTGAAGCCTATAAAAAAAATATCTAATCATTTTATTACATCATCTGCTTCTTTTCCAAAAAGGCAAGACATTGAGTGTGAAAACTTAGTCTTGATGTAAAAATTTCAAGATTGTTTTGCTGTTTTTTAGAAATTAATTTTTAGGAATGACTCTATATCAACATCACCAAAGACAATAGTGAGCGTGCTTGAGTACGCAGGGCAGTTTTCTGAAGCTTACTGCACACAGAGTAGTGAACAATGTAAATTTTTAAGTATTCTGCCGAAAAAATCTAAATCTTTAGATGAAGTCCAAAAAATGGAGTGAGACTAAAAGGAGTTAACATTTTTTTGAATATGAGACATTTCTTTTTACCACTGCATAAATAAAATGAACACTCACCTCTGGCCTATATCTTTATCCCTGAAACTACTCAGGGAACCCAGTGTTAGTTTGGGATCTAGGCACCCTACCTCTGGCTTCATCCTAGGGCCTTCTGCAGTGCTACTGTGGCCATTTCCAGATCAGATCCACCTTAAATTGCCAGCTCCTGACTCCTAACCAGACTCTCCCAGGCCACACCTTTCTCTGCTCCTGTCTCCTGATCAGACTCTCCCAGGTCATAGCTTTACCCGCTCCTGTCTGATACAAGTTGTGCCCCATGGGCCTTATGGCATCACAACCTGCCACAGGCAGGTCCTCAAGGGAGGATTTTGAGACATGATTCACCTGCTTCCTCAACAGACCTCTCTTCATTCATTGATAATCCATCTGAACTCATTCCATAATGGGTAGTATACTTCAGGGCTTCTTAAACTTCTTCCACTCTGGACCCTTTTTCCCATTTTGGCAGCATTTGTTGGTGTTGTGTGGCCTGAGGGCATACACAGTGCGAAGTATGCATGCTCTGTGTTCAGTAGCCTGACACAAGATGGGCAAGCGCTGCCAGAAACACCTCAGATTCATTATGCATTCGATTTTTAATTAATTTTTGGTTGTCATGCATTCAGAAACCTTCACTGTTGCCAAATTTTTCATGCCCCCATATGGGGTTGTGACCCCCTTAGTGATTCTGAGCTCCTGGCTGTCACCGTACAAAGCCCATCCCATATCCCCTGCCTGTTCTCTTACTCCCATCCCCCCTCAAATACTTAGGTAACACTTTCAATCCCAACCCTTCCCCCTCACCAATGCCCACTTACATCTACCTACTTCCACTGTGCTCTTTGGAATGCCTGTTCCAAAGTTAACAAACTCATTTTCACCTTAAACTCTTTCTTTTTCTATTCCCTCAATCTTCTGGTTTTCACTGAAACCTAACTCCCCCTGATAATGCATCCCTCACCAGTCTTCCAGTACTGGTTGTACATGCATTCATATTCATCAGCTCCCTGGGTATGGTGGAACACTTTCCTGCTCCCCATCACCATTTCTAGACTCTCTCACTACCACCAGCACTAGCACTGAGTAAACTTTGCTCCTTTGAGGTTATTCAATCTGAATTTATCACCCAATCAAGATTCTTGTAGCTGGTATCTACCACCAGCAAGGACAGTTTCCCCCCTTCCTCAATAAGTTCAATGCCAGATTCAGTCTTTCTTTCCACCCCAATTTTTGTCCTCACACTAAGGGACTTCAAAATCCTTACTTCAATGCGTACTTCCTCAGAGACCTTAACTTCCTCTTTCCTCCCATGCTTCTCCACTCCACTTTCAGAAAGAGATAGTCATACCCTTATTCTTGCCATTACTCACATATATTCTACTTCAATGTTCATGAATCCTGAAGTTCCTTTATATGATCATAATGTTTTATCATCCTTTCTTTTCCTCTTATGACACTTAATTCCGTACTTTGTCCTCACCATGACTTCAATCCTCCATTTTTTCCCCTTAGGCCATCACTCCTGTAATGGTACACTCTTTTCTTTTTCCTATTGAGAATCCTTAGATAAGAATAGGCATTGCTCAGGAAAAGGAAGTATAGGTGAATTGGGATCTGTATCTTCAAAGAAAACCCTATGTTTTTGTTATTACAGACCTAGTAGAGTGTTTCTTTTCAGAGAGTTATATCAAGGGTGTTTTCAAATACCAAACAAGATTCACCTTAGGTTTAGAGCATGAGCAAGGACTTTACCATAAAAAAAAAAGGCATAGTACAATGTCTTTTAGGTTTCATGTTATATATTACTAACAGCCATGTGCTTGTAAGATTCAAAATTAAAATCAGCCTCAATAGTATGTAAGCTCAGAAAAGGAAATAGGACAATTATGTATCAAGAATAAGCAACACTGGGGCAGCTAGGTGGTGCAGTGAATAGAGCACTGGCCCTGGAGTCAGGAGGACCTGAGTTCAAATTCGGCCTCAGACACAACACAAAAACTAGCCGTGTGGCCTTGGGCAAGTCACTTAACCCCAACTGCCCTGCCCTCCCCCCTCCAAAAAGCAAAAAACAAACAAAAAAACACCCAACCTCCCCCTCCAAAACAAAACAAAACAAAACAAAAAGAATAAGTAACATGGACAATACACAAGATCTAATGTGGTACACAAGAGAGAAAAGAACTAAGAAAATCTCTAGCAAGACAAAGTGTATCAGTAATTGAATAAGCAATATTTAAGTACACAATTTCATTACATATTTAGAGTATATTTAAGCAGTGCTGTGAATGCTTTTGTTACAAAATTAATTTCTAGGTAATAATTGTGTATGAGCAGTAAGATTATCTTCTTATGAGTATGAGACACTAATATTTATTGTCTAGGATAAGTGGCAAGTTTTAGTTAGATTTTATAATACAAATTTAGATTGTTTGTACATAGGCAATACTTATCAAAACACTAGAAAGTATCAGGATACTTGCCTCAAAATAATAAACATTTATCTAGATGATGCTATTAACATTACAAAGCACTAATATCCAGCAGCAGAAATCACACTCAAATGTTTAGCATGACAATTTGCTTCATATTGTTACTTAAGCTGCAATACATGCTATTGCTATTTGGGAAGAGAAAGATGAAGTAAACTTGGCATACAGAAGAGGTACTGTATGGGCAAAACAGAGATGATTGTAAAAACCCAATCCTTCCAAGAAGCCTCTCCTAACTTGACACAAAATCACTTTTTAGTTTCTATGATAATTCAAACTTTGGTTTCAAGAAGGCTTTCGTGAAAAGTACAAACCACTTATCAAGAGCAAAATAAACTCCATCTTCTCCCTGGGTACTCTTAACCATCAGACACTACCCTGGATTCCACCTGAATTGGTGATTTACAAGTGAAAGTTATTTGTTGTCAACCCTTAAATTCACCTAGCCACCACTCACATCTTTTTCAAGATTTTATTCTTTCTAGGAATGGAATAGTAGCATAAATGTTAGAGATGGTAGGAAGAGAATTCACAATCTGGGATTGATTTATTGTTTTAACTACCAAGAGAAAAACAATCATATATTTCACTCATATTGTATTTGTCAGAAGTAAGACTTGAAGCCAGGTTTTCTTAACTCTATGGCCAGTTTTTTCCCCAAGTCACTCTGTGTCTAATTTTAACATTTAATTACTCTTGCTATTGGGAAAAAAAAAAAAAAAACACTTCTCAACGCCTAACCTAAATTTCAAATACTGAAAAAGCCTATTTCTTCTTCTCCTATTTTCAGAGGAAAAGGAAAATATGAGGTCATTAAACTGGGTTATTTTTCAAGACTATTAAGTTTCCTCTAGGCAAAATCGCAGTACTTTTACTTTCTCTCATTGGTTCACTGTAGCCACTGAGTCATCTTTGTGAATTTCCTTTCAGAGCTTTCTAAAGTGTCAGAGACTTAAAAATAGCTAGAACTTAGTGCAATTAGCATTAAGTGCAACAGAAAGATTAACTTATAAGCCTCTATCCTATATAGGTTCACCTACTGAGATACCACTGACTCACGAGTTCTGTGTGATGTCCTTTAACTATATTTCCATGTGTCTGATCACTCCTACGTGTTGTACCTAAGTGTGCTCAGACCAAGTGTCCTTACCACAATTAAGTTTGCTTTTTAGCTGATTTCTCAGGGTAATTTTGAATCCTAATTTCTTTCTGTATCAGGTCATTCCAAAGTGGTTGTTATCTGTGAAATTACAGAGCATGCTTTCTCTACAATTAATGAGAACATCAAATGTAGTGAGGTTACAAATAACTAGCTTGCCACAGTGGAATGAACACTAGATTTAGAGTAGGAAGACCTGGGTTTGAGTCCTGCCTGGTATTTCCTAGCTATGTAACCATGAACAAATGACTCAACCTCAGTAAGCCTCTCTAATCTTTGTAAAATGGGTAAGACTTCCACTGAATGTCATACATGACTGTTGAGAGGAAGGTGCTTTGTAAACTTTAAAGCACTTCTATAAAGGTTGTGATTTTTATCATTCCTGTCCACAAATGCATTTCTAAACAAAAGTGACAATTTCTTTAGACTCTGCCCACCAGATCTGATAATGATCTACTAGTGAAAATTCTTTGAAAGAAAAGGCAGGTAGAAGCAAATTAGTGGGTTACTTGACAGTAAAGGTCAGCAAATATTTTTGTTTTCATGTAAAAGATGTGAGGTATTCATACCTGCCCATCCAGTGTAGATGGTGCAGTCCCGACGGTCGGCTGATTTTAGGCCGATTTCCATCTGCTGAAGAAGCTCTCGAATCTTATTATTTATACGTTGTGAGAACTCAGTAGTAAGCTGTCAATATTAAAAAAAAAAAAAAGGGAAAAAATACACATGTGATAAAATTCAGGATAACTAATTCTCCTGGCAGTATAATGGACTGAGCGTTAGGCTTGGAGTTCAAGATCTGAGTTCAAATTCTACCTCCACCGCTTACTAACCATGCAACTCTGGGAAAGTCCCTTAATCTCTCTTTGCTTAAGTTCTCCCATTTGTAAAATGGGGATAATGCATTTACCTGGCAGGATTTGTTATAAGGATCAAGACAATATGTGTAAACCTTAAGATAGATATAAATATCTATTTCCATTACAATGTAAGCTTTTTCAGATTAAGAATTATCTCATTCTATTTGTATCCCCACAGCCCAGTGGAGCAGCTGGCAATAGTGGGCACTTAAAGAGAATTTTCCCCAAATAAATAGGCTGACATTTGATTTTCCTGTAGGAGCACATTTTTTCTGCTTGTCTGAACCATCCAATTATTTGTTAAATTACTCAATAGTTCCATTATTGCTTTCCATGGGGGGGGGGGGGGGGGGGGGGGGGGAGAGGGGCTTGCTAACATAATTCCCTTAAACCTTCCTAAAAAGTTTCAAGTGTATAATCATAGGAAAACATGTTTTCATAGAATATGTGCTCCTTGAGAGCAGGGCCTGTGTTTCTGCTTCTTTTTTTTTTAATATCCCTAGGATTTAGCACAGTGTGTGGCATATAATGTTTTCATAAATGCTTGTTGCTGATTACTATAGGACTTAACAATTTATTAAGCACTTTCCCTTCAAGAACTCTTGCCATAGAAAGTTCAAGTCTCAGGAACCCTATTTTACATATGATGAAACAAAGGCTCAAAGAAAATGCCACTTGTCCAAGGAGACACAGTAAATGTCGAGGCTAGGATTCTTCTAAGCATACTACTCTCCACTGTATCACACTCACGCTCACTACGGAGACAAGGACAACACCCCTTTTCTTTTGGTTTCTAATTTAATTCAACAGAACAAAGGTTTCTCAGATTAAATAAACCAAACAAAAAACTAATGACAAACTAATAGAATAAATAACATGTCCAGAAAATGGGAATACTTTACAGCTTAATCCTCCATGTATTATCTTCCCTATTTCTACAGTCTATTAAACTATTAGTTGCAATGATTTTAAAAACTGAAGCATCAGACAACATTGTGGTTTTTCAAGCTGCTATGTTTTATGAGTCAAACAGTAACATTATTATTTCCCCTAAAAGTACATTCAAACTATCCTTTTGTTATTAAAAACTTGTTAAGAGTAGTATGGTAGAAAAAAGGGAAATAAACCATTGATCTCATTTAAATTTCAAGTACTAATGCCACACAACTATCAGTTACAATACACCTAAATCACTTCTTTGTTGCACTATTCATATTTGGATGTGGAGTGATTATCCACTGTTACATTTCACTAAGATGTGAAATATCCTTTAAGTTTCTATCAGGTTAGAAGCTTTAAGAATATCACATCTTTAATGGGATGAAATATACTGAAGTAGTCACGTAAAAAGCCTATGACAGAACATGCTGATGAGTGCACATGATCTCATGTACCGATCTAACATGTGTATCATCATCTTCACTTCATTCACTTCAAGACAAAGATGGGATGGGGGCGTTACAGTTAGAGAAATGTTTTCTGCCTGGCCTATCATGTATCATAAAGTGATTATATTATGTAGAAAAGTATTCATTTGTACCAAATCATTAAATAATTAATATTGTGGTAATAACCTGAAGAAACTGTCAAAGACAAGTTTAAGAGTCAATAAGGATGCCAGCACTTTCTTTTATCCTGAGAATATACCCTTTTATTTTATTTTTGCTTTTTGGAGGGGGGACGGCAGGGCAATTGGGGTTGTGACTTGCCCAAGGTCACACAGCTAGTTAAGTGTTAAGTGTCTGAGGCTGGATTTGAAGTCAGGTCCTCCTGACTCCAGGGCCGGTGCTCCAATTCACTGCACCACCTAGCTGCCCCAGAATGTCCCCTTTTAGATACTTTCCAGTATTACGTGCCTAAAGTGAAATTTAGAAGTTAACATATTTAAGAGGGCAGAACCAGCATCTGATTCCCTTTGTTTTAATGTTTTTGGAACTGTTTCTACTTGTTTGATTTTGTTTTCTGGGGCCTTTCAGGAAAAGTATGTTGTTTAATAAACTGTGATTATTGTTTTGGGTCTGGGGAACCTGACTTAGATTTAGCACAACAGTGATGTGTTCTATTAAATGCTTTTTTTAAAAAGAGAAAGAGGAAAAAAAGCCTTCAGTGGCTTAGAACTAACTTATTGTGGTGAAATACTAGAAGTAGAGTAAAAATGGAAATAAAATAATAGCACAGCATAAAATTAAGTGCCTACCATCAAAGGAATTATGAATACCATTTCCTCCTTAAAAGCATTTTTCACATGAGACAACCTGGTATGTGAGTTACCATTTTAATATTATGGCACACCCTGCATCCTCAGGGCCTTTAGTGTTGAGGTTCTGGCATGAAGTAATGTCACATAAGCAAAGTTTTAATAGCTTTATGGAACAAGTTAGGACCTATTTTTGTGGTGTCTCAATGTACAGTTAACCTAGATTCAGAGTTAGTTTTAAGCTGTTAAACTATGAGATTTCAAGAAGATTGCAAAGATCTCACTGCAGTGACATTTAAAGACTTAAAATCTAACCTCATTTCTCTAATCATACTCACAGTCCTTTCCTTTTATGCACCACAGATTACAAATAATTTTAGTAATGTAAGGGTCCTCAAAGGCCTTCTTGTTCCAGCTTGTACTTAAAAATGTATAGCCTCTCTAACACTGCTGACTAGAGTTGTCAGTCACCATCTGAAGATATTCATTAAGGGAAATTGTCCAGTATCACCTCTGAGACATTCCATTCTACTTTTTAACAGTTCAAAGTATTAGACTTTTTGCAACTTCTAACCGGTACTCTTAGTTTGGCCCTCTGGGGACAAAACAAAAAAACTTCAATCCTATTTCTACGTGATAGCCCCTTCAAATCCTTGAAGACCTTTTTAAGTCTAGATTTTTTGGGCTAAATATCCTAAATTCTGCCAATGTTTCCTTATTTGAAATGGACTCCAGAGTCCCTTCACCCACCTAGCATGACTGCCCACATACTGAGAATTCATTTCAGATGTTGTAGTTGATAGGACTTGAAAAGGTCTCCTAAATAAGATAAGATCTGGGCTTAGTACTGGAAGAAGCCTAGGAAGCTAGGAGGCAGAGATGAAGGAGCAGAACACTCCAGGAATGAAGAATAGTGAAAAGATATTAAACCCAGACATGAGGAAGACAAGTTGGTGCTGGTAATTGCATCACAAAGGATGAGGAGCGAAGTAAAGTGTAAAATAACTAGAAAGGGAGGAAGGGGCTAGTTTGTGAAGGACTTGGAAAAAAAATGGAGACTTTCTACTTGATCCTGTAGGGAAACTAGAGTTTACTGTGTAAGGAAGAGAGAAGAGGAGGGAGCTCAGTAATGGTCTGATCTGCTTTTTAGGTGAATTAGAATGGAGAGAGAATTGAGACAGATACCAAATAGAAGGATATTGCAATAGTTTAGGAGAGAGGTGATCAAGACCTTCACAGAAATGTAAAGGCAGAAATGACAAGATTTGACAACATATTAGGTATGTGTTATGAGGGTAAGTAAAGTCATGAGGGACACCCAGGTTATGAGCCTGAATGACTGAGAGGTTGGTGGTCCCTTTCACAATATTAGTAAATTGGGAAGAAGAGAGAGTTGGGGGGGGGAAGGGGAAGGAGATAGGAGTTTTGTTTCAGATGTGTTTAGTCTGAGATGCTGGGAGATGTCTAGTTCTAGATGTCCAAAAGGCAGCTAATAATGTGGGCCTAGAATTCAGGAGAGATAATAGTATATATAGGTCTAGGAATCATAGAGGGAGAGATGATGAATAATCTTGTGTGAGGTAGTGAGATTATCAAGCAAGATTGCATAGAAGGAGAACAGAACACAGTACAAAGCTTTGGGAACCACTCACAATGAGCAGGAGTGGTTTGGATGAAGATCCAAGAAAGGAGAGATCAAATAGGTATAGGAAGAAAATCAGGAAAGAATAATGTCCTGAAAACCTAGTGAGAAGATAGTATACAGAGGAGGGGTGCCTGCCGACAGTGTCAAAGATCAAGAAGAAAAAGGATTGAGAAAATAATTTGATTTGGTAATTAAGAGATTATTGGTAACTTTGGTGGGAAGCCTACTCACTGGGTAGTCTAATGCAGATCTCATTTGCCTAATAGAGTGAGACATGACAAAGAGATCTCCATTTGACCAACCTGTACCTTCCTACCCCAGTTACCTTTAGAGATGAAATTTATTGCACCCATGTATGTGTTTTAATAAAAGTCCCCAAAGAGTTCTACAAAGTCAACTTGACAAGTCATGTGATCTATAAGGTTTTTAGAGGTCAATACATTACAATGTTGTATGGTATTGGGATATATGATGTTTATACTTAGAGGAGTAATCGATAAAACAAAATTTAAGTTTTTTAAAATTAATTTGTATTTTTAAAGAACACATTCCCCAAAGTAAATATGCTTTTGGATTAGTTTCTTAAAACTGGCTATGCTTAAAAGCACTTTAAGGCATTAACATATACGTACTATTAATTCCCCACACAGTTTCAATTTTCACTTTTGTATGATCTTAGAGTAAGTTAGAGCAGCCCATAGAGTACCTACAAATTTAACTAATCAACTTCTTCATCAATGAGTAGGGAGGTGTTACAGAAGACCGACGGACAAGAAGGATGTTTAAGCCTTTATCCCAAATTTCAGATCAATCTAAAGAATTAGATTTTCAGTCTTAATCCCCAACAAATGACAAAAGTCATGTCAGGTCTGTATCAATTCCTTGGGATCAAGGATTGTTTTTTACCTTTTTTTATATCCCCTAAGCTTAGCACAATGCCTGAAATGTACGAAGTGCTAAACATGTTTATTGACTGCCTGTGTTTTCATCAGAAAATAAACTTGAACTAATGCCCAATCATAAAAATAAAAGCTGTGTGTGTCATCAGAAACAATAAAACTCTCACCTGTCATTAAAAAACAAACCATCACCACTACCTTCTCTAAATGTGAGAGGTTAACAAAAAGCAGGGAAGGGTCTCTTGGAATGAAGAAGACCCAGGTTCAAGTCTTGCCTTTGACATATATAAGATGGAGGGACCAAGAGCAAGGCTAAACTAAACTATAAATTGTTGAATTGCTGGGAGTTTCCACACCAGGAATGAAATCAAAGGTCCAGGCTTCCCCAGAGAAAAATTCTCCATATTTGTAAAGCAAATGACAAATCCATCTATTCTTATATGAATCAGGGCTGAAAGTCTTCTTCTGGAATAAAAAAAAAGGCTGACTTTGTTGTTGTTTTTTTCGTTTGAGGCAGCTAGGTGGGTTCACAGAGTTCTGCAGGTGGAGTCAGGAAGACATGAATTCAAATCTTACCTTAGACATTTTTACTGATTGTGATCCTGGGCAAGCAAAGGGAAGAAGCATTTAGTAAACCCATACTATGTATGTATGTAATGGGCACTGTGCTAAGTGCTTTACAAATCTCACCTGATCCTAACAACACTAGAGGATAGCTGCTATTACTGTTTCCATTACCTGGATGTCCATCATTCATTATGCTTACTGACTGATTGAATGCTACTCATGAGGAAACTGGCAGAAGGTTAAGTCACTTGCCCAGAGACACACAGAATATCTGAGGCCATTATCTGAACTCAGGGCTTCCTGACTCCAGGCCCATGATACTACTCTCAGTTCACCAAAGCTACCTTAACATTTTCCTATCACTTAACAACACTAACCCTAACCCCTATAATAACAGCACCTACATCCCAGGATTGCTGTGAAGATGAAAGGCTCTATTATTTGTAATGTGTTTAGCACAGTTCCTGCTGGCACACAGCAGGCACTTAATACATTTCCTTCCTTCCCCCATGCCTGCAATGCTCTTCCCTCAGACTGCTGATTCTCCTGTTTCCTTTAAGTCCAAAATAAAATCCCGTTGTCTACAGCCCCTCTTATTTCTATTGCCTTCCCTCTCTTGATTATTTCCTATTTATCTTGTATGCAGCTTCTTTGTACACAGTCGTTTACCTGCTGTGTCCCCCATTAGATGGTGAACTCTCTGAGGGTTGGGGCTGCTTTTGCTTTTTTTTTTTAACCTGTAGCACTTAGCACAGTGCGTGGCACACAGCAGGTTGTTAATAAGTCTTTATGGGTGGACTTGGTTTCCTCTACTAGAGGTAAGCTCCTTGAGGGCAGGGACAGTCTTTTGCTGCAGTAGTAAGCACTTAATAAATGCTGATTGATTGGTCCTTTTCTCTTTCCTTTAATCTAACAGCAGAACCAAGGCCCCGTGAGAGTGGGGGTGGGGGGAAGGGGCAGGACGTGAATGACATCCCCACCCCCACTGCGCTTCCCCTACCCCCAAGCCGCCCTAAAAACCAAACCAAATTAAGAACTCACCCTCCCTGAAGCGTCAAAGTATCCCAGGGTCTGGGATTTGCTATAATCCGGGTAGGGATTCGTGAAGGCCCTTTCTGTCATGATGCCAGCCGCGAACCTGTAAAACAGGGACAAGAGGTAGCGCTGGAGCGGGCAGAGGCTGGGGGCGGCCGCCGGCACACTCAGTCGGCGAGGCCGGCTGCGGCAGGGACCGCCGCGTGGGACATCGCCCACGAAGGGCCTCGGCCTCACCCGCAGCTCGCGGGGGCTTTTCAACACCCGCACCTGGGACGAAGCGGGGCTCCCTACCCGCACCTTTCCCTGCCTCCACCCGATCCTCCCCCCCTCCCCAGAGAACCTTTTTTTCCCCTTATTTGCCAATAAAGAAAAGGATGAAGCATCAAACCCCCTCACCTATAGCCTCCGATTCCCACAACAGAAACGTTCTACCCACGCCCACTTCTTGCCCGCTCGGGCCAATGGGAGTGTCCGCCCGCCCTGGAGGGACCCACCCTTTGGTTGTCAGTTTGTTAAAGAGATAGGAGCGGTTTTCGAGCTTGCCGGGGAGAAGGTGCCTTTAACTGCCTCGTCTCCTTAGACGAAGAGATGGCCCATTCCGCGCTTCATAGTTCATCTTTTTTTTTTTTTTCCTCCCCCCCCTCCCCCGCCCCTTTTATACGGGGCACAGCACAGTGCCCCTCCCCACCTCGGGGCGGGAGATTTCGTGCTCTTTTTTATCGCGAGAGCCTCCGCTCTCAGTCTGCGCCTAGAGGTGGCCAGGCTTCAAGTTCGCTCCCTGGACTCGCTACTGGGGGCTTGAAAGCCATCTAGGAGGTCTCCTTTGAGGCGCTGGTTTGCCACCCTCCCCGCCAGGCTGGGGACAGCAGCATCTCGCAGGGCCTCAACCCCGCCCTCCAGGGAAACCCTTCCCACCCGAGGTTGCCAGCACCTGTTTACTAAACGTGGAGAAACCCTGTGGACAGCACCAGGCATTTATTAAGCGCCTACTGTATGCCAGGAAGTGGGCCGAGCGCTGCGTGGGCCCTGCGCCTGTGGTCGAGGCAAACCCCAATTCCCCCTTCGACTTCCTGCTCACGAGGAGGGGACCTTCCTGTCCCTCCTCTCCCCTCCCCTTTACTTCCAGTTCTTAGGGAACTCCGGGGCGAGGGTTTCCCCAACCTCACCTGGTGCATATTAACCCCATTTTTCGGCCCCGGGAGGCTGTCCAGCCGATTAAGAATCTGAAATCGATTCTTTGGCTCCGGCTCGTTCTCCATTGCTTGCCCGCCGGCCCAAGCCGCTAACCGGGGTTGACTCCTCCCCAAAGCCTTAGAAGCAGACGCATCTTGGCATCGGCCCTTCCAGATCCCGGACCCAGCCTCGGATTTGTTGTGCCCGTGTTTGTCCCTCTAAACCCGAAATGTTATACTGCCTCCAGAAGTGACCTTGACCGTCCTAATGCGAGGTCTGCAGCCTTGCCGCAGGCGGTCACCTTCCTCCCCCTCCAACCTTGTTAATGCACGTATAGACTGTCCTCTGCACTGGGGGCACTAATTGCACCTCAGAACCTTCCAAGGTCTGACTCATTCTTAGGCAGCAGTGAAGTGCGAAGGAAAGAATTTAGGATTTTGAAGTCAGAGGAACTGGGTTATAATCCAGTAAAATGAAAGAGTGAGGTCACCTATTCTACACCAGGCACAGGATTTAGCACTGGGGATACTGAGAAAGTAAACAGTCCCTGCCCTCCGAAGCTCACAATCTAGTACAGGGACGCTATGCAGGCAATTGTATTGGGAGTTTGGTGCATCCCAAAACCAAATGTAAAAACGAAATATAAATTGGAGATTGGGACGGGAGGATCAGGAAAGGGTTTTAGTAGAAGGTGGGATTTAATTTAAATTCCAATATAAAATAAAGGAAGCCCAGGAGACTGCGATGAAGAGAACCATTCAAGGCGTGGAGTACAGCCAGTGTCTAAATGCTGGAGTCCGGAGAAGGAATGTCTTGTGAGGAATAGCCAGGAGTTAGCCACTGGATCAGCCGAGTACTAGAAGGTTATAAGGCCTAAGAAAACTGGAAGGTAGGAAAAAGGACTTGCATTTTATTTTGGAGATGCTAGGGAGTCATTAGAATTTATTGACTAGTAGGAGGGGACATAATAACTAGCATTTATATGGTACTTTTATAAACTTCTCATTTAGTCCTCACAACAACCCTGGGATGTTACATGCTATTGTCCTCATTTTACAGATGAAGAAACGGGTGCTGCAAGAGTTTAAGTGACTTGTCCAGGGTCACGAAGGTAGTATAGTGAAGCAGGATGTGAAGTCAGGTCTTTCCTGTATATTCCAAGTATAGTATTCTATGGACTAGGCCACTTAGCTGCCCAGCTGTTAAGTCACTTGCCCACCAGCCCAAGATCACGGTTACTAAAATACAAAACTGGAAATGCAACTAAGCTCCTATAACTCAAAACACGGTGCTTTTTACTAAACAAAGCTATTGTAACTTGTAGAAAATAGAGGAATGAGTGTGGGAGAGGAAACTTTGTCATTTGACAAGTTAATTGTTTTCAGGGTCTGTATCAGGGATTCAATTCACAGGCATACAAATATCAGTATATTACAAAATATAAAATGAAATTAAAGACCAATTTTGTGACAACAAATAAAAATAAAAATTACAACTATGTTAAGCATTAAAAAAAAATCATTAAACATTTGCTGCAAGTATCCCACATCTTCATGAGAAAACATATCCTATTTAGGTGCATCCTATACTTAATAGAGGGAAGAGAAGATAGAGTGGTATAACATAAATAGCTTTAGTGGAATGAGAAAGGGATGAGAGATACAAGAATATGTTGATAGAGTGATGGGAAATTTAAAGAAAGAAGAAGTGTGATGAGATCCATCAAAAGTGACTGAATAATGTTTGAATATCATAGAACTAACATTAGAGAGTTTAAATAATAGAGGAAAATTTTCACATTTCCAATGCAGATAGTGGATTATAGCATAATATCCAGTTAAGAATCTAGTGGGAACTTAAGATAGAAAGTAACCTTTCAGATTAGTTAGAATATAAATGAATAGCTCACATATATGTACACATACATCCATGTATATATACATATATTTATATCTTTTGTATAATTATGGAATTTTAACATTTGCAAACCACTTCTGACTTTCCACATATAGAATTGCTCAAAGGAACAAGAGGTGTTTAGCCTGGAGAAAGAAGACGTATGGTGATGTGATAGCTGTATTTGAAGGCCTATAACATGAAAGAGGAATGAGATCTGTTCTATTTGCCCTCACCACAAGTAGAGCAATGAATGAAACTTTTAGAGGTAGACTGAGTCTCTAAGGAAAAATTTTCTTTTTTTTGGAGGGGGGAAGGCAGGGCAATTGGGGTTAAGTGACTTGCTCAAGGTCACATGGCTAGTTTTTGTGTTAAGTCTCTGAAGCCAGATTTGAACTCAGGTCCTCCTGACTCCATGGCTGGTGCTCTATTCACCTAGCCGCCCCTGAAAAAAATTTTCTTAACAATCACAACTGTTACTGTTGTTCATTCTTTTTACTTGAAGAGGACCAATGACATCATGTTGTCAGGTTCAAGGTACCATGTATTTGACTGTGGCTTATCAGTCCAGTATGAGCTTGGAATGCTTTACCAAAGGTTGGACACAAATAGTTCATTTGAACATCTGGGATGTAGATGTCTGCAGATTTGTACATCTTGAATTTTCTTTGTGCTACTGGGATTCTGGGCAGCTAGGTGATGCAGTACGTAGAGCTCTGGGCCTAGAATCAGGAAGACCTGGGTTCAGATTTGACCTCAGACACTAGCTGTGTGACCCTAGGCAAGTCTCAATTGCCTCAGTTTCCTCATCTCAGAAATGAGCTAGAAAAGGAAATATCCAAACATTCTAGTGTCTTTGCCAAGAAAACCCCAAGAGTCGGCCATGACTGAAAAAAAAAATGAGTAAACAACAACATGGATTCTGCTTTGCTTATGGAGCACAGGTGCTTTCTTTGATGTGGGTGGCCCTGTGTCAGTGTCTGCTATATCTCACAAATCAGTTCCAAAGTTCTTCAGAGAAACCTCCTTTCTGACCTCTGTGTGAGCGCTTGTCTTTGTGTGAGTTCTCGGTAAAATAGCCTTTTAGGTAAACTTGCATTTAGCATTCAGGCAGTGGCCAGCCCACTGGAGTTGTGCTCTCTGCAGTAGAGTTGAAATAATTGGCAGTTCATCTCAAAAAAGGACCTCAGTGTGGGGCAGCCAGATGTAATGTAATGCCAAGGAAAGGCAACTTCCCAAGGTTCAAAATACCAGCATAGGTGCTCTCCATTTTATTCAGTGACAAATTAAGAACAGAGAAGATCAAAATATGACATCATTCAAAATACAGCATTTACTAAGTGTGATTAAATAATCTCCAAGTACTACCCCACCCCAGGATCTTACATTCATTCAATCAGTTACAAAGTCCCTGTTCTAAATACTACTCCACCCCTGGAATGTACCTTCATTTAGTCCATCACAAAGCCCCTCTTCTCAAATGGAGATTAGTTTCCAATCATAAGTAAAGTACATTCATTTGTTCAATCATAGAATACAAAAAGGTCAAAAGTTCCCCACCCCTGGATCACAATTGAAACTATCCCAGAGTTATAACAAGTTTAAGCACAGCACTTAATACCCAAATGGAGGTCTTTTCTTCATCTTGACACTGAGGCAAGTTCTCAGCCATCTTCGTTCCTGGGGAGACAAAGCTTAGCAAGGCCACAAGATACATTGCCAGTCTCTTCATTAATTCATCCTCTGTCTGCAGAACAGTCCTAGGACCCCTGAAAACATTAGCAAAACCCTCTCCCCCTATTTCTGTAAACATACAACAAGAAAATCCTTCTTCAGGGCTTCAGAACCAACAGCAAGGTTCCCAGACCCCTGCAACAAAAGCACTGTCCTTCACCAGTGGACAGTATTCACTCTCTGTCTGCAGGACAGTCTCAGGAGCTCTGAACCAACAGAAAGGTTTGAGGACTTCTGCCACAACAGGACTGTCTTTCACCAGTGGACAAATCTGGCAAAACAACATCAAAACAGACAGACAAAGTACCAGCAAAACAGCCATGTCTCCTCAGTCCTTGGCAGCTCTGGGGGCAGGTCTCAAAAGTCCAGGGCAATTCAAAGTGGCCCTCAACAATCCTCTCTGTCTCTCTGCCTCCAAAGGTGCTGCTTCCAAAAAGTTCTTCTGCCTCTCTCTTGTGTCTCTCCAAATCTATGTCACCAGCTCCTCCCAGTTCAGCACTCTCTTTTCACTGTCAACAAGTCCATCCCACAAGTGGGATTAACAAGCTCTGGGTTTTAACACAAACCAAAAACCAAGCCAATACAGGGGAATCTTTAAATGCCATTACTATTACAGCAGGTAGCACAGCGAGTAAGATCACCAGCCTCAGAGTCGGGATGATCTGGGATCAAAGCCGGGCTCAGACACTTAGCACCACACCCAGAAATAACTGGCCGTGTAACCTTGAGCAAGTTACTTAACTCCAATTGCTTTAAAAAAAAAAAAAAGACCTCAGTGTCTAGTACCTTATCTTGTCTGGTGATGTTCAAAATCTGCCTAAGGCAATTCAAGTGGAAGTGGCTCAATATTCTGGCAGGGCACTGGTATACATACCATGTAGGTTTCACAGGCATACAACAATGCAGTAAGCACAGTGACTCTGTAGACCTTCAGTTTGGTATGCAGCCTAATACTTCTTACTCACACTTTCTTTCAAACCCTCGAAAACACTGAGCTAGTTCTGGCAAGCAACTTCATCATCTGTGTGGAAGTCCCTAGAAAGTATACTGCCAAGGTATGTGAACTCATCTCCAGTATTCAGAATTTCTCCATTTGTTATAACTGCTGGTTCAACATATGGATGGTGTTGTGCTGGCCAGTGAAGAACCTCTGTTTTCTTGGTGTTGATTTTCAGGCCATAATTAGCACACCATCTCCTGGTGTAGCCTCCTCTGATCCTCTTGGCTGGAAGGTACTCTCTTCCTCTTCAAATTTCTCTTAAAGCATTTCCTGGACCTTTCCTCCTTTGAACATACCAACTGTCTCCCTTGTATCATAATTATTTATTATTTTAAAACTCCCTGAGGTAAGAGACTTTTGTTTTTATTTTATATTAACATAAATATTTATGTCTTCAGCAAACAAAATAGTACCTTGTACATTGTAAACATTTAATAAATGTTTGTTGAATAGAGCATGTAGAAACTTTTTCTTTGTAATTTTTAAATGTTCTTGGTAGTGTTATGTAGAGGCTTTAATGAGAGCACTGTGCATTAAAATATTTATAATAGGAATACATTTAATAGAGGGAATGAATTTCATATTAGATGATATTGAGTCCATTCCATTTATTCAGAGTTAATAAAGTATTGTGTAGATGCTGGTTGTTGATAATAATGAATGAATGATAAAGCATTTATTGAGCAATTATGTTGCTGTTGTTGTTGAGTAGTTTCAGTTGTGTGTGACTCTTCATGGCCCCATTTGGGGTTTTCTTGGCAAAGACACTGGAGTGGTTTGCCATTTCCTTCTTGAGGTCATTTTACAGATGAGCAAATAAAGGTAAACAAGTTTAAGTACTTTTCTCAGGATCACACAGCTAGTAAGTGACTGAGGCCAGATTTAAACTCAGGAAGATTAGTCTTCCTGACTGCAGGCCTGGCATCCTATACACTGTGATGTCTATTAAACAATTATGCTCTAAGTTCTAGGGACAAAAATACAAGCAAGCAAAAGACAGTGCTGCCCTCAGAAAGTTTACATTTGAATGAGAGAAGACAACACATGAATGGAAGGAAGTTAGAAGGGGAGAAGGGTGGGAGATGTGTGGACTTATGGTTTGGAAATGACCAGGAAGTGATGAAACCTGGTTCCAAGAAAGATGAGGCAGAAGTTCACCAATCAGAGCCCAGTATCTCAGGGAGCTGAGTCTAAGGGAAAGGCAGAAGAGGATGAGCAAGATGGCAAGACTGAAGATGGCACAGTTTGGAAATGGTCAGGATTCTCCTAACGAGTATAATGACAAACTACTAAGGATTCTGGGATTCGACTTACCTTCTGATCTAAAGTTTTATTTTACAGCTTTTATTGTCATTAATGGGGGGAGGGGAGAATGACACATGAAAAAGCCTACCACCTATAAAAATGGGAAGGGGCGGGGAAGAAGAAAGAGTATATTGGGAACTAAAACCTCTCACGTCTTCCTTGTTCTTTCTCATGCACACTTCTGTAAACCAGTGGCATTGGGAAATTTGTCCAGAGTGACAGAAATTATGTCCCATGGCAAGAGGTAAACTGCCTTGACCAGCTCTAATACTAAAAATTCATTTTGAAAAAAAAATTCCAATTTGAAATATTTTTATTTTTGCTTCACTCCCATGAATCATTCAACAACTTCTCTAGGCCATGTGAAAAGTAGGTAAGAGTTATCTAAGTTTGTATCTGATATCACCATGTCATTAGCCCAGCATCCTTCTGTGCACTATTACTCTAAGGCAGTTTTTGACTATACACATGGTACAAAACTTATGGATTGACAGCAACTATTGCCTGTGGTGGAAACAAGGATGTAAACAGACATACACCAATGCACACTCTGGTACACTGTTTTAATTTCCTGGAGACAATAGTTCCTATGGTGACTGGCAAGATTTTTTTTCTTTCCTTGTCAGACCTGTTATTAGTGTGCTGATAGATTGCTTTCTCTAAATGTACCTGCTGGGTGAGTGCTGCTTTACGTGAAAAAGCAGGTGTGCTGGGGTTTCCTTGGGAGATTTAAAAGATGGTAAGCATAGAAAGTTGAATAAAGATATGTAAAGGTGCCAATTTTTTTCCTTGTATGTTTAATGGTTAGAGGAGTACTTGGTTAGAAGTCTTAGACCATATGTAATTTTTCCTTATTGGGGGAGAAAAGGGAGATTTCTGAACATTGTTGAAAACATTCCATTAAAGTCCTTTTCCAGATCTCCTCCAAGTGTTTGTCTTCCTCCATCAGAATGTAAGCTTTTGAGAGTGGGACTGTCTCATTTCCTTGCATTTATATTTCTAGTACAATGTCTGGAACATAGTAAATGCTTAAAATGCTCTTTCCTTCTTTCTTTCTTTCTTTCTTTCTTTCTTTCTTTCTTTCTTTCTTTCTTTCTTTCTTTCTTTCTTTCTTTCTT
>NW_027187376.1:9843407-9859352 GCF_028583685.1 Petaurus breviceps papuanus | reverse complement strand
CTTTCTTTCTTTCTTTCTTTCTTTCTTTCTTTCTTTCTTTCTTTCTTCCTTCCTTCCTTCCTATCTATCTATCTATCTATCTATCTATCTATCTATCTATCTATCTATCTATCTATCTATCTATCTATCTATCTAGTTTGATAGCTGGCATCTGTTACAGATGATGAATAAGTCAACACATTCCAAAATGAATCAGATGAGATTCTCCCAATTAAATAATATCTACTTTACTACTTGATAACTTTAATGCAAACGTGTACATA
Organism: Petaurus breviceps papuanus; assembly: GCF_028583685.1. Classification (NCBI taxonomy): domain Eukaryota; kingdom Metazoa; phylum Chordata; class Mammalia; order Diprotodontia; family Petauridae; genus Petaurus; species Petaurus breviceps. The sequence continues at coordinate 9,859,089 of NW_027187376.1, read as the reverse complement.
TGGGAAATCAGCAAAAAAAAAAATCTAGGAAATGACTCAGGACCAGGTCAGGTTGACAGGTTAGATAAGCGCCTATTACGTACCAGGCAATCAAAAGAGATCAAAGGCTTACACAGAGGTCTCGTGTCTATATATGATGAATACTCTCTTCAAGGGGATGATAGGATAGATTCAAACAGAAATAACAAACATTGAATAACATCTTGTAGTAAGTATATCCTGGGCTCAATCTCTCAGAGAAGGGCCACTACATTTCCCTCTTGAAGTTCTAGGTTATCCTGGGATGTTTAAGAAATAGCTTCTCTAATGCCATAAGCTTAAGCACCAATTGGTTTTATTCCTCCCATTCTTAGGTATCAGTGAGTGACTAGTATCCTAGTTCCATTTAAGGACTTAACATCAATTAGCTTTAGCAAAGGGACGTTTACTTCAAAGATATCACAAGTACAGAAGTACAAACAATTCTCTTCAATATCTTGGGGTCAAATTCTCCCCAATTCACCTTAATCCCTGGGGAGAATGGGCAAACTATTAGCACATGCAACATGACTTATAAATGAGTCCTTGTCTCAGTTACCTCTAGGATGGGTCCAAAAGATCACTTTTTCTCCTCAGGACATCAATGCTGGTCTGGCTGAAAAAACCTGGCATGGACACCTGGAATCCCAAAGGCTCATTTTCCTGACTTTTTGAAACTCATAATGTTGGAGTCTCCAGATTAGTCTTTACCTAAAATGAAAGAGCAAACACTGAGAAAAACAAAGCATCAGGGTCTCTTTTTATGAGGTCACATTAGCCTCACTGGGAAGAATCCAAAGCCTCTTCCATTCCAGCATTGTCTTTTACCAAACCCCACCAGAGAAGGAGTTAAAACAAGAGGTCACCCGAAGAGTAAATGGCCAAGGGAGACTAAGTTCTTTTTAAGCTGCTCCTAGTACCAGTTCTGCAACAGTCAGAAAGACTTCTTTTAATCACGTGGTTAGCAGATGAGAACCAATTATATGCACCAACATCTCTTTTAGGTACTGCTATTACATGTCATCATTGCTCTTTCAAAAATAGGCTCCTCAGCCTCCTTTACATGGAGAGACACCATCAGAAGTTCTATGCAAATGGACTAGTCTCTGTTACAATCACAAAAAATGGAACTGACAATATCTTCACACAGTAAATGAATGTTACTGATGTTAGAGTCATTTCTGAACCAGCTATTAGTGTGTTCCAATCACTGATTGATTAGTACATACGTCAATATCAAAGTCAAATAGAATAAGATGATATAGAAAAAAAATTCAGAAAACAACCAGACAAATAAACAAAAACAGACTAGCAAAAATACTTAAAACAAAAAAGACTTTTCAATATTTCTATGATCAGTCCATGAACATTAAGTTAAGCATTTCCTACATGCCAGGCACTGCATATACAAAATTAAAAAAAATAAACCAATTCTAAACCATTTTCTCCACTAGTGATGATGAATATCTCATTTGAGTTTATTGAATATGAATGTGACATGGCCAGATATACACTTTATGAAAATTACTTTGATACATGAGTAGAGGATAGATAGGATTTTAGGCAAGGAGACAAATCAGAAAACTAGTGCAATAATAATCGAGGGGTGAGGTGATGAAGGCCTACACCATAGTGAAAACAGTGTCAGAGGAGAAAAGGGGGCATATATAAGAGATATTACTAAAGTAGAATTGATAAGACTTAGCAATTGATTGTTGACAAAGGTGACAAAGTGGGGAATCAAGGATGATAACTAGGTTATAAGTTTGGGTGATTGGTGGGGATGGTGACAACCTCAACCAAAATAAAGAAGTTGGGGAGAAAAGATGATGAGTTCAGTTTTTGACATGTAGAGTTTAAGATGTCCATGGGACATCCATTTTGAAATGTCTAATAAGCAATTCAAGATATGAGAATAAAGGTCAGAAAAGAGGTTAGAGCTGAATATGTAGATCAGAGAATTAACAGCTTAGTGGTTATAAGTGAATCTATTAGGAGCTGATGAGATTACCAATGGAAATAGTACAGAGAAGAGAGTCCATGAAAGAGCCTTGGGGGGAAACCCTTTTTTTTCCCCTCTTTTTTGCCTTTTGGAGGGCAATTAGGGTTAAGTAACTTGCCCAAGGTTATAAGGCTAGTTTTGTTTTTTGTGTGGGTGTTAAGTGTCTGAGGCCAGAACCAAACTCCAGTCCTCCTGATTCTGGGGCCAGCGCTTTACTCACTACGCCACCTAGGCACCCTGGAACACCCATTTTTAGTGGACATGACCTAGATGAAGTTCTAGGAAATGATCCTGAGAAGGGGTGATCAGATAGATAGGAGGAAAACCAGGAAAGGGAGCAGTATCATGAAAAACTATAGAAAATAGATCATTCAGGAGAAGATGGTGATAAATAGAATTAAAGGCTGTTGGGAGGTTAAAAAGGATGAAGATGGAGAAAAGACTACTACACTTGTCAAGTAGGAGATCACTAGTAATTTTGGAGAGAGCAGTTTCATTTGAATGATGTGGTCAGAAGTCAAAGGACAGAGTTAAGAAAAGAATGAAAAGAAAGGAAGTGGAGATATCTATTTAGATGACCTTTTCAAGGAGTTTATCTGTAAAAGGGAAGAGAGAGAAAGAGTGATAGCTAGCAGAGAAGAAAGGATTCAGTGAGGTTAGGGACTATGAATCATGGAGTACCATAATCTTTAGAAAATCAGAATTTTGGGCCACTCAGAGGTGGAGACTAATAGAGATATAAATGACTAATTCATATTGAAAGCCTTACAAATGACATCTAAAAGTATATGACCAAAAATGTAATGTGGTTTAAAAAACAAGGATAATTTTCCTGGTGTTCCAGGTAAACAACCTTCCAGACCATTAAAACTAAAAGAAATTCACCATTAATGGTACTTGCAATAGACATGGTGATAATAGACAACATTACCTGGAACGATACTGCAGTGACCCACCATGCTTCACCACATACAGGACAACACATGCACCATTCAAAAGTATTTGGATAGCCATAGTACATAGCAATCTTAAGCAGTAATCAAGGCTCACTAGCAACGCAAAGCTGACTAGCCATAGCTATAACACATATATTTGAAGAAACAGACCCAAAGAACCCAAAGAGTGTAACTGGCTAAAATCATGTTAGATTTAACTATTTAGAGGCAGGATCAGGATGTGAGCTCTGCTGTCCTGTCAGGCCAATGTTCTTTCCACTACTTTATATTCTCTTCTGGGAGGAAAAGATACAGTCTGGTTGAGTTGTATCTCTCTCTCTCTCTCTCTCTCTCTCTCTCTCTCTCTCTCTCTCTCTGTCTCCCTGTCTCCCTACCCCTCCCCGCCCCCCCCAACCCCCCCCACTGCTTTACTTCTTCTGACTGCCATGTAGCAAGAACAGAGATTCTAGGTTTAGGGAAGAAACTATAGTGCAAACTAACTACCCTTTTAACAGAATAGTTTAAAGATAGTTTACTGAGTAATTTTTTTTGGTAGTCCTTAGAAAAACCTTTTTTTCACTTGACAGTAAATAGGTAATCTGCCTTGAGGCATTTCTATCTCTGGCACCTTGGCATTTCAGGAATAGATGCTAACTTTGTAGTCTGGACACTAACCTCAAGGTGTTATTGCTAACTTTCTTGGCTCCTTTCCTTTACTGGTATTTGGATTGGCTTTCTCAAAGGAACTTTCACTTTGTTGAGGCCCTCTACTATTGGGTATGGGGTAGGGGATATTTTCTCTTTGGTTTTGATTTGAGAACATTCAAACTATTCTACCTACCCACCTCCTATTCCCAGTTCCTCCAGTTAGTGATTGAGACCAAACATATCTGGGTGATTGGAATGATGATGGTACTATTGACAGTGTTAGGGAATCTCAAAAGACGAAGGGTTAGTTTGGGAGTGTGGTGGCAACCACACTGACATACCCAGAATGGCTGTTAGCACAGGTTATTAGATCTCCTTTGCTAGGAAAGATAGCTATTTAGGAGGTCAACAATATTTTTAAAATTACATTTACTAATTCAGGGGAAAAGTCAGTACCTTGAACTTCAGAGAAAATACAAACAGAGAAAATACAAGCAAAGAAATAAAGACCAACAGACAGGACTCTGACTCCCTGAATCAAAGCAATATAGCTATATGCTTTACATATATCCCTAGATTGAGAGAGCTTTTACATCTCAGTAGTCAGGGAGCTCTGAACAATAAGGCTACTTAGAATCTGAAACAGCAGAGCCAGAAGGCATCACAACCCTTGTGACTCAGTGCCTAGTTAGAAATTAGCGATAGGTGTGAAAGCCTTCCTACAAGTAAGCCTCCCCTAAGCAAGCTCCCCTTCCTCAAAGGGCTCCATTTGAGGCCTGTAAATGAGTGGGGAAGATCTTATTATCCCATTAACATTACAGGGAGGAAGGTGATAAATTCTGTTTTGCATATGTTAAGTTTGAGATGCCCACAGTATATAAAATTAGGGTTGTTCAACAGGCAGTTGATGATACTTACCTGGAGTTTAGGAAGACAGAATAGGATTGGATATAGATCTGCAAATTGTTTGACTAGAGATATAATTGAACCCTTGGGAGTTGGTGAGAACATCAAGTAAAAAAGGTTTAGAGAGAAAAAAGAAGAGGGGCTCAGGATGGAACCTTGGTTGGACTTTTTAGCTGAGCCTAATCTGTCTTTTTTCAGATTCTTGAAAATGTGGCTTTATTTATGTAGGTATTTGGACAGTGAATTTACCTTCACAGATGCTTGTGCTCCAAGCCATACCTGCCAATTTTTAAAAAGCCAAATGAAGAAGAGTTTGGCAGCAGTGAAAAGGAAGGAAGATGCACAGCAGGCACCAATGTAATACAGGATGTTCAAATCTTGAAAATGGAATTAGGCCACCGAATCAGTTTGTCTGACTGTTATGGACCATGGGGATGTGTCCTAGTTCTTAAAAAAAATACATCAATAGTTTAGTACAGGTGTGTGATAAAATTCAGTGAGAGAACGACCTAGTGGGAAATCATTGAAATTGGGTCCCACTGGATCTGTGCTGAACTTGCTTCTTTGTTGTTTGTATTTTTCGAGCTTGGTTTATTCGTGTGTGTATATATGTATATACACATATATTAAATATATACAGGATATCCCCAAAGTCTTAGGACTGTTTTAAGCTTTAATAACTTCAGAATTATAAATTCTGACAAAAATCAAGTAAAAGTCTAATTATTTAAATTTCTTTTACACATATTTAGTTTCATGAATTTGAATGGTAAATTTTTAATTTTAATTTTAAACAAGATGGGACTGCTGTCATTACGAAGGGCATATGTGATTTTCTGGATGACACTTTTTCAGGCTAATGGATTGTTAGAGGAAGTCCTTGTGCTTGGCTGTCTCAGTTACCCAATCACTCTGTTAGACTTTTTCTTGTGGGTTCACTTTAAAAGTGTCATGTATACATTAAGATCTTGTTCTTTGGATCTTCTTAAGGCTAGGATTAAAAGCTCATTCTTTTCATTCACTGAGCAGCAACTGATAAAAATTTTCATGTACAAAGTTTGGAAATTGACTAGAGTGATATAAAGAATAAGGCAGTGCTTATGTTGATGTAAGGGTGTGTAGAGCTATGTTGTTTTTCCCATGTATTATTTGTATTCACATGGATCTGTCTAGATGTGGCTTTCAGGGTGGAAAGACTAGATAGCCCTAGAATCTCCTCCTCCCTCTTCTGCAAAGGAGACTTTATTTCCTTCCAAGAGGGGAAGCAGGAGGTTGGATCCAGAGGCTGGCCAGCACACTCTCTCCTTGGAGGAGGGGGTATTGGGTTAAAATTGTATCTTTCTGCTTCTTTTGTTACTCTAGGGGAAATATTTTTTAAATTCAAACAGTTCTTGATCTCTTTTCTTTTTTAAATTAATCTTTTATTTATTTATTTTTAGTTTACAACATACATTTCCACAAGATTTTGAGTTACAAATTTTCTCCTTATCTTTCTCCTACCTACCCTAAGATAGCAAGCCTACTGAATACCCCTTCCCCCAATCTGCTCTCTCTTATTCCCTCCTAACTTTCTAGTAGGGCAAGATGGATTTCTATACCCCAGCACCTATATATTTTATTTCCCAGTTGCATGTAAAAAACAATGTTTTTAACATTTGTTTATAAAACTTTGATTTACAGATTCTTTCCCTTCTTCCCTCCTCACCCACCCCCACTGGGAAGACAAGCATTTCAATATAGTTGTATATGTGTAGTCACGCAAAATGTTTCCAGAGTAGTTATATTGTGAAAGAGTAATTATATTTCCCTTCATCCTTTCCCACCCACCACTTATTCTATTTTCTCCTTTGACCCTGTCCCTTTTCAAAAGTGTTTGCTTCTAACTACCTTCACCTCCAATCTTCCCTCTCTTCTATCATTCCTCCTCTTATCCCCTTCCCCACTGCTTTCCTGTAGGGTAAGATACCCAATTGAGTGTGTATGTTATTCCCTTCTTAAGCCAAATTCAATGAGAGTAAGGTCGACCCATTCCCTTTCACCTTTCTGCTCTTCCCCTCCATTGTAGCAGTTTTCTTTTGCCTCTTTTATATGAGATAATTTATCCCATTCTATCTCTCCTTTTTTCCTTCTCCCATTACATTCCTCTCTCACCTCTTAATTTTATTTTTAAGATATCATCCCTTCCTATTCAACTGATCCTGTGCTCTCTAAGTATGCATGTACACACACTCACATATATATTTATACACACATACATCTTTCTATATATGCATATATATGTATGTATGTATGCATATATAGGTTTTTTTCTTCAAGAATGCTTGAAAGTCCTCTATTTCTTTGAATGACCATATTTTCCCCTGAAGCATTATACATTAGTTTTGCTGGATAGGTGATTCTTGGTTTTAATTCTAGCTTCTTTGAACTCCAGAATATCATCTTCCAAGCCCTTCGATCCCTTAAGGTAGAAGCTGCTAGATCTTGTGTTATAATGATTGTGTTTCCACAATACTCAAATTGTTTCTTCCTGACTGCTTATAATATTTTCTCCTTGACCTGGGAACTCTGGGATTTCGCTACAATATTCCTAGTTTTCTTTTGGGGATCTTTTTCAAAAGGTGACTAGTAAATTTCTTCAATTTCTATTTTTCCCTCTGGTTCTAGAATATGAGAGCAATTTTCCTTGAGAATTTCTTGAAGGATGATTTCTAGGCTCTTTTTTTGATCATGGCTTTCAAGGAGTCCAATGATTTTTAAATCAATCTCTCCTGGATCTATTTTCCAGGTTAGTGGTTTTTCTAATGAGATATTTCACATTGCCTTCTATTTTTTTCATTTGCTTGGATCTGTTTTATAGTGTCTTGATTTCTCATAAAGTCATTAGCTTCCATTTGCTCCAGTCTAATTCTGAAGGAATTATTCTCTTCAGTGGGCTCTTGAAATTCTTTTTCCATCTGGTCAGTTTGACCTTTTAAGGCATTCTTCTCCTCATTGACTTTTTGGGCCTCTTTTTGCCATTTGAGTTAGTCTATTTTTTAAGATGTTATTTTCTTAAGTGTATTTTTGGGTCCCCTTTAGCAGGCTGTTGACTTGCTTTTCATGATTTTCTTGCATCATTCTCATTTTTCTTCCTAATTTTTCCTCCACTTCTCTTACTTGATTTTCAAAATCCTTCTTGAGCTCCTCCATGGCCTGCAAGCAGTTTATATTTTTCTTGGAAGCTTTTGATGCAGGAGTTTTGACTTTGTTGTCTTCTTCTGGTTCCATGTTTTGATCCTTTTTGTCCACCAAAAAGGATTCTGTGGTCTGATTGCACTTTCTCTACTCGTTCATCTTGTCAGCCAATGACTTGATTTTTGAGCTCTTTGCAACTGTAGAACTCTGCTTCCAGAGTAGAGAGAGCTGTGTCCCAAATTGCTGGGGTTTTTATAGTTGTCAGAGCTGTTGTCAGGGCTATGAAGAGGGTGCCCTCTTTATAGCCACCACGAGCTCTGGCACATTGGCGTTCCTCACCCCAGGACCACCACCCAAGACTGTGACCCAGATACGGGCAGGTCAAAGCAAGAGTGATTACCCTCTGCATGGTCAGTTGGTCCATAAGCAGCCAGGAGCTGTGGAGGCAGCCATACCTCTGCCACCCTGGGGGCAGGGGCTGGACTGTACTTTTTTCTCACACAGTTCCAACAGAGTTCCCTACTGACCTTTTACTTTCTCTTTGACATTTATGGGTTGAGAAGTCTGGAAACCACTGCACTCTCCTGAAGTCTGCTCCAGCCAGTCTGTGCCACAGGTCTAGGCCTGTGCAGCTCATGTGGGACTGTGCTCAGCTCTCAGTTCAGTTTGATAGATCCTTCCTGTCAGCCTGCCATGCTGCCTTCAGTGGGAGATTTGTTTCTCTCTGTCACTTTGTGGGTTCTGTAGCTCTAAAATTTGTTTAGAGTCATATTTTATAGGTATTGGAGATGGTTGGTGTGGGAGCTTATGCAAGTTCCTGCTTTTACTCCTCCCTCTTGGCTCTGCCCCCAATCTCTATCTTTTATTAGTAAAGGAGGCCTCAAGTTGTATATCCAAGGTTTGACTTTCTTGCCACCAAATGCCACTTTCACAATGAACATATATAGTAAATAGCGGATGAACCTATTTATCCAAATCAATAGCAAAACAGAAATCAGAGAAAGTATATATAGTAGAACATATTTCAGACAATTTAGACTGGATAAGGGCTGCCATTGGGAGTAAGATAACAGTTCAATCAAGAGAGTCTCAGATCTTACTCAAGGGTAAATTCCCCAAAGTCTCTAGTGTAGTAAGCTGGGGGGTAAGACCATGATTAAAGTTTTGGCTACTGTTTATGTCATTTTTTCCCAGAGACTCTCCATTCAGGAACCTGAAAAGCTTAGAAAGGCATGACTTCCCTCTTGAAGTTGGAGCCCAGAAGACAAGGAAATCTCTTTTATCTAACTCTCACTACCTCTGCCTTTGGGCAGGTATGGAGCATTGATCTTCACCAATGAGGAGAAACAAATGAGTTTTGAGCCAAGGGTTACATTTAATTTTAATAAGAAACATATTAATATTTTAATATTTTAAATAGTCTTTAAATATTTTTATAAGTTTGTAACAGTTATATGTATGAAATTATTAAAGCTTAAAACTGCATTGAAAATTTTGGGACACTAGATATGTATTTATACACATATTGTACATACAATAGATATATATGTGCACATAGGTAATTAAAAAAAAAGATATGCCTTGTTGATGCCATATCTCTTTATGGAAATCATATTACTCCCTTCCAGACTGAACTTTTCAGAGATATAAAGAAAAACAATTAACAAAATTATCTGATAGTGACCATCCCTGACTGTGTATATTCTATTTTTTTTTTTCCTGATAGCCCTCTGCTTTTCAGCTGTGAAGGTGAAATGTTTCAGATTGTGAACTCCATAAGGGTAGGGACTATTTTTGTTTTTCTTTGCATCACTAGCTCTTAGCATAGTGGCCTGGCACATAGCAGACACTTAATAAATGTTTGTTTTATTGACTTGTTACCATTATCTACTCTCTGGGAACTTAATTTACTCAGTTTGACTTCCCTTTAGTAATCTTTTCATTTGCATTGCTGTAGTTATTCTCTCACTGTTTTTGTTTATTTGAATCATTTTTAGCAGTATAAACTGGATGATTTAAAAATAAGAATGTGTTAAAGAAAATTTATTAGTTAAATTAATTGTGTTTCTACCATCTGAGACCTGAGAAAATCCACTGACACATTTTTGTTTGTTTGTTTTCAGTGGCTATTGTGACTCCTTAATTCCTCTAAGGAAAAACATAAAACTCCTCACTGTGGCAGTTAAGTATTTTCACAGTCTGGCTCTAACTTACTTTCTCATCTTCACATTATTCACCTTCCATATGCTTGGTTCTTAGACAAAAGAGACTTCTAGGTTATTGTGGGCAACATTCTAGTTTTTCCTTTTGAACCAGTGAATGGATTAGAGCATGAGCAGGGATATGCTGGAGCCAGCTTGAATCTACTCATGATAGCCCATTACTAAATTTTCAGTGAGAGCATTTACATCGAAGGAATCAGCAAGTGGTACAAATCAGGGCTTAAAGTATTATTTTGTTTGTTGTCTAGATTTAAGAAGGTTATGGAGAAAATGTTACTAATGCAGATTGAATTTAAAATTGTGTCATGCATACTTTTTGGAGGAGGGAGTGGGGGGGTAGTTTTTGAGTCCTTTGTTCAATATTTACCAGAATACTACTGAGCATAACCCATGGAGCCTGGGTTATAGTCCTTCTGAACCGAGCTCCCTGACTGCTTTAGTGTTTTTAGCACTGAAAGACTTGGGGATGGTGCAGAAATCTGTCGGTCACCATCACAGCAACAGCGTGATGGGGCTGCGTTGTAGATTTGTCAGGGATCCAAGAAAAGTACTCCATTCAGGAGACGTTACAGGAAGCAATGCCATCATCGGGGCTCTCTCTCTCCTCATCTGCTAAATGAGTGACTATCCTTCAGAGGCTCTGTCTTAGACTTCCCGTGTGTGTGTGTGTGTGTGTGTGTGTGTGTGTGTGTGTGTAAGGGATCCCTTTCCATGTAATATGTCTAAGCCCCGGCTGCCTCTTCTACTGTGTTTCTTTGCCTTACACACGATGACCAAATAGCTATCCTGAGAGATCGACTTTTTGGCAGTGGATATCTCAGGAATGCAAGAGCAGTCAGCAATGGGTGGCAACAGGACAGGATTTCTGCAATTATATTCTTCTTGGAGTAGATGACTATTGAAAGGAGGATGAGACAAAGGCAAGCTTTGGCTGACCTGAAGACATGGATCTTGAGGTAGTTAGTACAATAGAAATGTGAGATGAAGGGGAAAAGCCTGTTTAACAGTCCCACAAAACATTTCAGGCTTTAATGTTTCAAGTATTGACCTTCTGGGAGAATACAAAGAAAGCTAGAAATACATGTGATGGGAAACTTGATCATCATATCTTGCAATGCTCATGTTCATCATGTTACAGTAATTCCATGACAATAATTGTAGTTTATTCACCAAGATCTGCTGCAGAGGATGAAGAGAGAAAATTTTATAAAGAATTTAAGATCTCCTAGACTAAATCAATATATGCATTGAGACTTAGTTACTTTGATGCATAGGGGAAGATAGTGTAAAAATGTTTGGAAATGTGATTGAGGTTTAAGAAATAAAAGGTGCAAAGATCTTTCAGAGTAATCAGAAGCATCATGTCTATATATTGTGAATGTTTTCTTCAAGAAAAGAATCAGAAGGTGCTGGACATAGAAAGCACCAAAAATATCATAAACAATGAAAATGACTATATATTAATGAATAGGAAATGGTTAGTTATTGACATGGGAGTATTTTCAGAAATACCTATGTGCATAGTTAGACTATCTACCAGGAAGAGTGAAAGTCAAATCAAAATCAAAATAGAAGCACAATGAGAAGACACTGTTCACAACTTCATCTTGAAATATTCAGACAAGCTATCTATGCCAGAAATTGGAAATGAAATAAAAAAGACTGACCTTATTTCATCATTCCCTGCTAAAGTTGAACTGATAATGAAGCAGTTTTCTAAAGCTCTTGTAGAAGTTTGAGCCCCAACTGACTTGGGGCCTCAGTTCATAGTGAGTAGTTTTTTGCATTGCTGAGCCACTCACTAGCCTAGCCTGCTGATGAAAACAGTTCCCTTTCCCTTTCCCTTCCAGGGAATAAGGGATATAATTCAGACAATAAAAAAATGGAAAAAAGAGATGATTCAGTGGTGCAACATAGACAATAATCACACAGCGGAAGGAGTGGATGGGCTATGCTCTGTACCAATGGAAAGAATATTTCCAGCTGTGAGCTAACAGTTCCAATGGAGTATTAAAATATTGTTGACAGTCTCTCTATTTTTTCTCTTCTGATCACTTCCCATCACATTTCTAAACTGCTATTTTCAGTGCCTAGACTAGGATGTTAATTTGTCATTGAGAAAAGCTATGGTGAGTAAACATTGCAATTTTTTATAGTTACTGGGCAATTTATTTTCTTTCTAATATGGAAAATGGAAACACATGGCCTCACTGCAGTTTAGCTAACTGCTGTGTCTCTCCTCTACTTCACAGGGAATGAGATAGGCGGTTATTTCAGTTTCTTTCCATTGCTGCCCTAGGGCCCCATATGAAGTTTATATGGCTACTGACAGAATCATCAAGTCAGATGCTTTTATTTTTGATTGCTTTGGCAGAGATGTATTTCGAATCTGGGGCATACTAAGGAAAACCTTAGATATAGTAGAAATAATATTTTCCAGAGGACTACCACAAAACCACTGCAACCTTAGCAATGTCACCCTTCTTGGACCTCAGATATTTTATCTAGAAAATGAAGATTTGGACTAGATTGTATTCTCCAAAGTAATTTGGTGACAGGACAGTTTTAGTCTCCCCTACCTTTCTAATCCTCTTAAATCTTATACACTGTATGCACTCCTCCATCCCTCCAAAAATACTCTGAAGCTATTGGCCCTAACCTCTTTGCTGTTGCTTGAACAAGACATTCCATTTCCTGACTCCAGTTATTTTCACTGGCTGTCCCTGAGACTTGGAATAGTCTCCTTCTTCATCCCCAATTCCCGGCTTCTTGGACTTTTTTCAAATCGCAGCTAAGATCTCACCGTTTACAGGAACCGCTTTCTTGATGTCCCTTAATTCTAATGCCTTCTGTCTGTCGATTATTTCCAACTTATATATTATGTAGCTTGTTTGGATGTGATTATTTGCATCTTGTCTCCTCCACTAGGCTGTGAGCTCTTTGAGAGGAAAAACTGTCTTTTTACCCTTCTTTGTATCTCCAACAACTCAGCATAGTGCCTGGGACACAGTATATGCTTATTGACTGACTGATAACAGACAAGTTGTTGTACCTAAAGTGCAGGTTCTAGACCATGTCATTTCACTTCTCAAGAAGCTTCAGTGCCTTCCTGTTGCCTGTAAGGTAATATCAAACCTCCTTTATTAGACATTTAAAGTTCTTCACTCTCTGGCTCTAACCCATCTTTTGGCTCCCTTTCACGTACCTTTTGGTCTAGCAAAACAGGCCTACTTGGGCCCTCCATGCCTTTTTGGCACAGTCCATTTCCCATGCCTGGAAACTCTCTTCCTTCATCAGTACTTCTTGGAACTCCTTTCTCTGCTCAAGGTCGATCTCAAGGGTTACCTTCTATTAGAGGCCTTTCTGACTCCTCACAATCTTAGGGCTCCTCTGGCCTCCCAAATTGGTTTGTTCTTATGATGTTCTTTGTGTACATGTTTCCCCCAAAAGAATATACGGTAAGCTACTATTTTGTTTTTGTTCCAATGCTTAGTAAGGCACATAATAAATCCTTAATAAATGATTATTAAATTGATTTGTAGAGAATAAATCCCGGTCACCGAGGTGAAAGGAAAATGTTTTGGGAAGAAAGAAAAGTGTGGGACTTCGGGGACAATGAGGTATATTGTTTTAGAGAGGTAGTGGTATGGTGAAGGGGATAGAATGGGAGGGATCTCCAAATGGTGGAAGAAATTGGGGTCAGAAAGAGAGTCGTTTTGATTTCATGATCTCTGTTCCCCAAGGTGTTGCAACCTGGCTGTTTTATCGGTAACAAATCAATAACAAGTAGCATAATTTTCTCATGGAAACTTACTCACATTATGTAGAATCCTAGAGTTCTGTTGAACATATTTTGGAAAACAATTCAATTCAGGTCAAGTCAGTTCAATTCAATTCAACCAACATTTATTTTGTTTGTTGAGATCTTGTTGTAGAAGTAAATAGATACAGCAGTAAACAGAATGCTTCTTCTTGAGTCAGGAAGACCTGAATTCAAATCCACCTTCAGATACTTACTAACTGTGTGATCTGGGCAACTGATTTAACCTCTGTCTGCCTCAGTTTCCTCAACTATAAAATGAATGATAGCACCCATATTACAAGGTGGTTGTGAGGATCAAATGAGATAACATTTCTAAAGCATTTAGCACAGTGTTTGACACATAGTAGGTGCTTAATAATTGGTTGATTCCCTTCCCCTATCACCTTTACATCACCTGCATTTCCAAATGTATTTCTTCCTATATTTACCTTTCCCCTTTGGAAACATTCTCCATAATGTAGAATGAAAATAAGGAAAAAGGGGTAAAAAGTTCAGGAAAAAGTTCAGCAAAACTAAACATACATGTCAAAAAGATTGTTTTTTGTGTTCTTCCATACCTATAGTCCTATTACTCTGCAAAGAAATGAAGAGGTTCAGTCTCATATCTCTTTTTTAGGGCCAAACTTGATTATTATAATTTCATGATATTCAGCTTACATTGTTTTGTAGTTTGTCTTTCCAACTATGTTGTTGTAGCTATTATAAATATTGCCTTCCTGATTCTTTTTACTTTATTTTGCATTAGTTCATATAAGTCTTCTCAAGCTTTTTGATATTCATCACAGTAATTGTTTCTTACAGCACAATATTTCATTCTATTCATGTGTAATAATAGCTGTCACTGTGGAGTATGAGAGGGTCTATGCTCTCCTCCTATTCCTTTTCTAAACAGAAAGAATTCCAGTTGAAATCCCTACAGTTTGCATATACCTATAGGGCCTGCTAGAAGACAGGTCACATACAAGACTTTTCATTCTCACACAGTACCAGTCCCTTAGTCACTCATGACTAGAAGCAGGGATGATGAGGGGAGCAAGGAATATGTTAACTCATCCTCCTGTCCTAATGTGCTGGGGTACTATGAGAGAAAGGGTGAGCAGCACTGCAGAGGGTAGCCAAGGCTGAAACTTCTCCTAGGAAAAGTCTAAAAAACTCCTTGTGAGCACAAGAACATGGAAAGAATATGGGAAAAAAAAATCTAGAAAGGTGAAAAGTTTGTTAATGACACAGTAGGGATTGCAGAGAACACAGTGGAAAAGGAGCAGAGGAAGTTAGAGACTGAGTAAAGCAGGGCCTGAAAAGGGTAGGATTGAATGAGAGTGTGGGGAGAGTTAGCAGGAGAAAGGAGATAAATGACTGAATCACAAATATCAGAGGAGTAAGAAATGGGAGCTTGATTGCCACAAAACAGGAGTATCAATTGATCAGAGTACCTAGCTGAAGAGAGGAAAGGACTTGAGGGTTAAGACTAATTGTGATCAAGAAATTCATGGTAGAAGAAGGCCATAATCTTTTTTTTAATGCTTTATTAACTTCTGATTTACATCATTCGTTTCTGCCAGATTTTGAGTTACAAATTTTCTCTCCATTTTTCCCCTATTCACCGCCCCAAAATAGCAGTCCCACAGGATATCCCTTCCTCCAATCTGCTCTCTCCCATATTTTCTCCCATACCCCTTTTGACTTTTCCAGTGGATCTCTATGCCTCAGTGCCTGTATATTTATTTCCCAATTACATGTAAGATGGTATTAATAATAGTGTATATATATATAAACACACACACATATATATATATATATATATATATATATATATATATATATATATTTGAGTATTTGATTTTAAAACTTTCAATTCCAGATTCATTCCCTTCCTTCCTTGTTACCCACCATTACTGGGAAGATAAGCAATTCAGTATAGGTTGTACATGTGTGGCTAATGCAAAACAATAAC
>NW_027187376.1:9779467-9843307 GCF_028583685.1 Petaurus breviceps papuanus | reverse complement strand
GACTTTTCCAGTGGATCTCTATGCCTCAGTGCCTGTATATTTATTTCCCAATTACATGTAAGATGGTATTAATAATAGTGTATATATATATATATATATATATATATATATATATTTGAGTATTTGATTTTAAAACTTTCAATTCCAGATTCATTCCCTTCCTTCCTTGTTACCCACCATTACTGGGAAGATAAGCAATTCAGTATAGGTTGTACATGTGTGGCTAATGCAAAACAATAACATAGTAGATATATTGTAAAAGACTGACTACATGTCCCTCCCTCTTATCCCACCTCCCACTTGTTCTATTCTCTACTTTGATCCTGTCCCTTTTCAAAAGTGGGTGCTTCCAACTTCCCTCCCCCCAGCCTGCCCTTCCTTCCATCATCCTCCCTCTCCTCCCCTTCACCCCTACTCTCCTGGAGGGTGAGATACCCTATTTAGTGTGTATTTCACTCCCTCCTCAAGCCAGATTCAATGGGAATAGGGTTGACCCATTCCCTTTTGCCTTCCTATTCTTCCCCTCCATTGTAACCATTTTTCCTTGCCTCTTCTGTATGAGATAGTTTACCCCATTCTGTCTCTTCCCATCTCCTCTCATTATATTCCTCTCACCTCTTAATTTCACCTTTTAAGTATCATCCCTTCCTGTTAAATTGGTCCTGTGCCCTCTATCTATGTATACCTATAAACATACATACACACATTCACATATATATTCATATGCCCATATACCCTCATATATAGACATTATATATATATATATATATATATTTCTAATACCTTCAACTACTGAGAAAAGTTTCATAAGTTACAATTATTGTTTTTCCATGTAGGAATGTTAATAGTTCAACTTTGATAAGTTCCTTATGATTTCTTCTCCCCATTGACCTTCTCATGCTTCTCTTGCTTCTTGTATCTGAATGTCAAATTTTCTGTTCAACTCTGGTTTTTTCAGCAAGAATGCTTGAAAGTTCTCTATTCCACTGAATGACCATATTTTTCCCCTGAAACATGATACTCAGTTTTGCTGGGTAGGTGAGTCTTGGTTTTAATCCCAGCTCCTTTGACCTCTGGAATATCATATTCCAAGCCCTTCAATCCCTCAGTGTAGAAGCTGCCAAATCCTGGGTTATCCTGATTGTGTTTCCACAATATTCAAATTATTTCTTCCTGGCTTCTTGTAATATTCTCTCCTTAATCTGGGAATTCTGGAACTTGGCTATAATATTCCTAGGAGTTTTCTATGGGATCTTTTTCAGGAGGTGATCGGTTTATTCTTTCAACCTCTATTTTGCCCCCTGGTACCAAAACAGCAGGGCAGTTTTCTTTGAGAACTTCCTGGAGGATGCTTTCTAGGTGCTTACTTTGGTCATGGCTTTTAGGTAGTTCAATAATTTTTAAATTCTCTCTCCTGGATCTATTTTCCAGGTCAGTAGTTTTTCCCATGAGATATTTCACATTGGCTTCTATTCTTTCATTTCTTTGGATCTGTTTAACAGCATCTTGATTTCTCATAAAGTCACTAGCTTCTATTTGCTCCAATCTAATTCTGAGGCAATGATTCTCCTCACTGAGCTTTTTAGATTCTTTTTCCATCTGGCAAATTCGTCTTTTTAAGGCATTCTTCTCCTCATTGCCTTTTTGAGCCTCCTTTGCCATTTGAGTCAGTCTGTTTTTTAAGGTATTATTTTCCTCAGTCAAGCTGTTGACTCTCATTTCATAATTTTCTTGTATTTTTCTCAGTTCTCTTCCTAATTTTTCCTCCACTTCTCTTATCTGCTTCTTAAGGTCCTCTATGGCCTGTAACTAGCTTGTATTTTCCTTTGAAGCTTTTGGTGTAGAAGTTCTGACTTCACTGTTTTCCTCCTGTTCCATGCTTTGCTCCTTTTTGTCCCCAAAATAGGAATGTAATGTTGGAATCTTCTGTCTGCTTTGTTTCCTTTGCCTGCTTATTTTGCTACTCAATTACTTGACTTTTGGGCTTTTTGCCACAGTAGGACTCTGCCACCAGACAGGGGAGCTTTCATCCCAAACGCTGGGGTTTTCTCAGCTGCCAGAGATATTAGATGGGTGCCCTCTCTGATGTCTCCACACGCTCTGGAAAGCTGGACACAAACCCCAGGACCTCTATCCTAGACTGCAATCCAGATCCAAGCAGGTTAAAGCAAGAGCAATCAGTTCTCAGTCTGGTGCTTGGTCCCCCCCCACTCTGCAGGCCAGGAGCTGAAGCTGCCACTTCGTGCTGCCAGCGTCTCAGCAGCTTCTCGCCCCAGGGGTGAAAGCCACTCACTCCCACTTACTGGTCCCAGAGTCCAGACTGCACTGACCTCTCACTTTGTCCTTCACATCTATGTGTTGATAAATCTGGAAATGGCCACAGCTGCTGCTGATCTGGAATCCCTCTGGCCTACAGCTGGTCAGGCCTGCCCTGGGCCTAAAGCCTTGGCATGGGGCTGGGCTGGGCTCCCAGAGTGCTGAGCTGGATTCCTGCCGGCCTGCTTGTCTGTCCTCAGTGGGAGGTTAGCTTCTCTGTGTCATTTTGTGGGTTCTGCAGCTCCAAAGTTTGTTTAGAGTCCCCTTTTTACATGGACTGGGGAAGGTTGGAGCTGGAGCTGCGGGAAGGTCGTACTTCTACTCCGCCATCTTGTCTACTCGCCAGAAGGCGATAATCTTGGGCAGGATTCAGCTGGAACAGCCATTTCACTCCCCTTTCTCTCCCTCAGTCCTTGAGACTACCAGTGTTTAATAATCATGGAGATGTAACAAGCTTTTCTAATGTTTATAACAGAAGGTTGAAATTATGTGGGCATATATTTCCTACCTTCCCCAAGGCTTTATTGATCCATTACCCCCAGTCACTTCTGGGAGGCATTAGAAAAGCCTGTTACACAAATGTATGATTGAGGTCAATGGTAATGATGACCAGGATGGTCATGTCATTGAAGAGACCTCTAGTTCTAGTCCTGCAGAGAATATGGCCATTTTGCTGCAGTATCTTCCCCAGTTATCCAATAAGCATTTATTAACTGTTTATGACATTCCAAGAACTATACAAAATGCTTAAAGTGTGAAAAAGGCTAACACACTGTCTCTGCCCTCAAGGACTTCACATTCTAATGGGGGAGACAGCATAAAAATAATTATGTATGATGATATATTTATGGCACAAATGGAAGGTATTCACAGAGGGGGATAGACTAGAAAAGACCTGAAAAAATAGGATTAGAAATGAATTCTGAAGGAAGACAAGAAGAAGGTGGGGTGAGAAGGGAGGGCATTTTAGATGTGGGAAATGGTAAAAAAAAATACATGTAGTAAGGAGATGAAGTGATGTGTTTGAGTAACAGCAACGAGGCAAGTAGAACTGGATGAGCATGAAGTGTAAAAGTCTAGAAACATAGATAAGGGAAAGTTTGTGAAAGGATTTACATGCTAAACAGAGAATTATACATTTGATCCTAGAGGAATTAGGGAGCCACAGGAGTTTCTTGGGTAGGGATTGACATGGTTAGGAATAAAACACTTTGATAATTGAATGGAAGATGGATTGAAGTGGGGAGAGACCTGAGGCAAGAGACCAAACCTGGTTGATTATTATAGTTGTAACATGATAAGGGCTTTCATTAGAGAGGTAACTTTGTGAGTGTCAAGGACGGAACATATAGAAAAGATATTTTGAAGGTAAAAATGACAATGATATAAGGGATTGAGGGAAAATGAATGAAGAATGACATCAAGATTGTGTACCTGGGTGATTGGGAGGATGGTGATATTCCCCAAAATAAGAAGGAAGTCGAGGAGGAGGGAAGGTTGGGGCAGGGATAATGAGTTATGTTTTGGACATGTTGAATTTGAGATACCTGAGACATTCAGTTTGAGATGCAACACTCCCTTAGTTTTAGTGATATCAGGCTGGCATTAAGGAGAAAGATTAGGGCTGGATATATAGATCTGGGAATCATTTGCATAGAAATAATTAAACCCTTGGGAGCTAATGAGATAACAAAGCAAGATAGTATGCAGGGGAAAGAGTCTAGAACAGAGTTTTGGGATAGACCTACTTTTAGTGATCATGACCTAAATGAAAATCCAGTAAAGGAGACAGAGAAATAGTCAGATATGTAGGAGAAGAACCAGGAGAAAGAAGTGTTACGAAAATCTAGAAGGAATGAGGCAGAGCCAAGATGGTAGAATAAAGATAAGAACTCTCCTGAGCTCTTCCAAAGACTCCTACAAATACCTTTTAAAAATGACTCTTGGGGTGGTCAGGTGGCACAGTGAGTAAGAACACCGGCCCCAGTGTTGGGATGACCTGGCGATCGAATCCAGGCTCAGACACTTAGCACCCACCCAGAAACACCTGGCCGTGTAACCTTGAGCAAGTTACTTAACCCCAATTGCTTTAAAAAAAAAAAGACTCTAAACAATTTCTAGAGTAGGGAGAACCCACAAAAAGATGGAGTGAAACAAATTTCCAGGTCAAGATGACTTGGAAGGTTGGCAGGAAAGGTCTGTTGCACCATCATGGTCCAGCACAGGCTGGACCAGTGCAGATCTGGCCCCAGCAAACCTGGAGCAGTCCTCGGGGTGACTGAATTACTGGCAGCAGTGGCAGTTTCCAGACCTCTCCTCCCACAGACTTCAAAGAAGATTTAGAAGGTCAACAGGAAATGTCTTTTGCACCTGGGTGAGAGTGAAGTGCAGGCCACTCCAGCACAGCCCCAGCACCAGCAAACCAGGAGTAGGCCTTGGGAGTGACTGAATCAACAGTGGCAGTGCAGTGGCAGTGACAGTGGCTGCTTCCAGAGCATTCGACCTACAGATGGTAAGGGGATTGAACAATTGGCCAGAAGGAGATTATGGGGTCTTTTTGCTAGCACTGAGGCAGGTCTCTGCTGCTTTGCTTATGCTTGGATCCAGATTGTAGTCCTGAGTGTCAGTCCCAGGGTGAGGAGGAGCTCTAGAATAGCATAACTTGTGGCCGCAGTGGAGGGGAGACCCTTGTCAAATTTCCAGGATAGAGAAGAGTGTTTGTGGTCTCTCACAAACCAGAACATAAGCTGGGAGAGTAGGAAACACCTCTCCTTAGATCATACCATTTGGAAGAGTTGAAAATTTACAGGTCCCTAGAAGTATATCTGAAAAAAGCTGCACAAAACCCCTGAAACTTGGGATGGTGTGCCCTCCACTCTGGAAGCAGAGCCCTACTTTAACAAACAGTTAAGTCAAGTAATAAGCTGGGAAAATGAGCAAACAATGGGAAAAACTCTTGACTATAGAAAGTTATTATGGTGACAAGGAAGATCAAAACACACACTCAGAAGAAGACAACAAAGTCTATTTTTCCTACATCCAAAGCCTCCAAGAAAAATATGAATTGGTCTTAGGCCATGGAAGAACTCAGAAAGGATTTTGAAAATCAAGTAAAAGACAGAAAGGAAAATTGGGAAGAGAAATGAGAATCATGCAAGAAAATTATGAAAAATGAGTCAATAGTTTGGTAAAAGAGAAAAAAATACTGAAGAAAGTAACACCTTAAAAAAATAGACTAGGCCAAATGGTTAAAAGAGGTTTAAAAATTCAATAAGGAGAATACCTTTTAAAATACTTTTTAAAAGCAGAATTGGCCAAATGGAAAAGGAGGTCCAAAAGCTTGCTGAAGAAAATAATTCCTTAAAAATTATAATGGAGCAAATGAAAACTAATGACTTTATAAGAAATCAATAAGCAATAAAACAAAACCAAAAGAATGAAAAAAAAAATAGAAGACAATATGAAATATCTTATTGGAAAAACAACTTACCTGGAGAATAGATCCAGAACAGATAACTTAAAAGTTGTTGGACTAACTGAAAGCCATGATCAGAAAAAGGAACCTAGAATCATATTTCAAGAAATTATCAAGGAAAACTGCCCACATATTCTACAGCCAGAGGGTAGATTAGAAATGGAAAGAATTCACTGATTACCTCTTGAAAGACATTCCAAAATGAATATGGTCAGGAATGTTATAGCCAAATTCCAGAGTTCCCAGGTCAAGGAGAAAATATTGCAAGCAACCAGAAAGAAACCAAGTATTGTGGAGTCACAATCAGGATAACCCAAGATTTAGCAACTTCCACATTAAAGGACTGAAGGACTTAGAATATAATATTCCAGAGGTCAAAGGAGCTATGACTAAAACTAAGAATTACCTACCCAGCAAAATTGAGTATAATTCTTTTGGGGAAAAATAGACATTCAATGAGATGGAGGATTTTCAAGTATTCTTGATGAAGAGATCAAAGTATTAGGGTAGTTAGAAGGAGTTTACATGGATAAGGCCTGAACAACATATGGCTAGCAAGCTGCTTAAACTCACCAAACGATTTTGGGTGGCTGTCACATGACCTGTGGCAATGTCAGTCTTGCAGACTGGTTGCTGTGGGTCACATAACAGCTGACCAAAATCCTTTGGCAAGTGACAAGTGGCCATTGGACTGTATGTTTTACAGAACTGATATAGACAGAGGGCACAGATTTGAGTTAAATATTAAGGGATAATATCTAAAAAATAAAATTAAGGCTTGAGAGAGAGTCAGAAGTAAAACACTTTTGAGGAGGGATAGGGTGAAAAAAGAGAGAGAGAGGGTAGAGCCAAGATGGCAGAGTAAAAGCAGGAACTTGCTTGAGCCTCTGCTCCAACTACCTCCAATACATGTAAAAAATGACTAAACAAATTTTAGAGCTATAGAACCCACAAAGTGACAGGCAGAAACAAATCTCCTGCTGAAGGCAGCATAGCAGGAGCCCAAGCCAGTGGCCCAAAACTAGCCAGAGTAGACTTTAGGAGAGTGAATCACCAGTAGCTGTGGTGGTTTCCAGACTTCTCAACCCATAAACATCAAAGAGAAAGTAACAGGTCAGTAGGGAACTCTGTTGGAACTGGTGAGAGAAGAGTGCGGTCCTGTCCCTGCCCCCAGGGTGGCAGAGGTGACAGTGGCGTAGTGGCTGCAGCTTCTGCCATGTGGCTGCCTCTGGAGCTCCTGGCCTGCAGATCATAGGGGGACCAAGCACCCAATCAGAGTGTAATTGCTCTTGCTTTGACCTGCTTGGATCTGGGTCACAGTCTTGGGTGGTAGTCCTGGGATGTGTGGCCAGTGTGCCAGAGCTTGTGGGGGCGGCTGTAGAGAGGGTGCTTTCCTCAGACCTTGGACAACAGCCCTGACAACTGCAAAAACCCCAGAAACTTGGGACATAGCTCTCTCCACTCTGAAAGCAGAATTCTACAGTTGCAAAGAGCTCAAAAATCCAGTCATTGGCTGGCAAGATGAACAAGCAGAGGTAGCACAATCAGACCATAGAATCCTTTTTTGGAGACAAAAAGGATCAAAACATGGAACCAGAAGAAGACAACAAAGTCAAAACTCCTGCATCAAAAGCTTCCAAGAAAAATATAAACTGCTTGCAGGCCATGGAGAAGCTCAAGAAGGATTTTGAAAATCAAGTAAGAGAAGTGGAGGAAAAATTAGGAAGAAAAATGAGAATGATGCAAGAAAATCATGAAAAGCAAGTCAAGAGCCTGCTAAAGGAGACCCAAAAATACACTTAAGAAAATAACATCTTAAAAAATAGACTAACTCAAATGGCAAAAAGAGGCCCAAAAAGTCAATGAGGAGAAGAATGCCTTAAAAGGTCAAACTGACCAGATGGAAAAGGAATTTCAAGAGCCCACTGAAGAGAATAATTCCTTCAAAATTAGATTGGAGCAAATGGAAGCTAATGACTTTGTGAGAAATCAAGATACTATAAAACAGATCCAAGCAAATGAAAAAAATAGAAGGCAATGTGAAATATCTCATTAGAAAAACCACTAACCTGGAAAATAGATCCAGGAGAGATGATTTAAAAATCATTGGACTCCTTGAAAGCCATGATCAAAAAAAGAGCCTAGAAATCATCCTTCAAGAAATTCTCAAGGAAAATTGCTCTGATATTCTAGGACTAGAGGGCAAAATAGAAATTGAAGGAATTCACTGATCACCTCTTGAAAAAGATCCCCAAAAGAAAACTAGGAATATTGTAGCCAAATCCCAGAGTTCCCAGGTCAAGGAGAAAATATTATAAGCAGTCAGGAAGAAACAATTTGAATATTGTGGAAACACAATCATTATAACACAAGATCTAGCATATTCTATACTAAGGGATCAAAGGACTTGGAATATGATATTCTGGAGTTCAGAGGAGCTAGAATTAAAACCAAGAATCACCTGAGTATAATACTTTGGGGGGGGGGAGAGAATATGGTAACAGTGGTTGGAGAGAGGTGAGATGAGGGAATCAGCTGATTAGAGTTTTTAAGATCTTTTCTTGAGTTCTTCTTCTGGCATATGGTGATGCTGTGTTCTCTGAGACTCAGGAAGTCTGACTCACATTAGGCAGGAACAGGTGAAGGTTTGACTGGTCAGGAGGCTGGAGGTAACAGTATGAAGTGGAATTGGTAGAGGAGGGCAAGGTGAAGAGGGATGATATCTGGAGCACTGGAGATGGTTCTGAGTCAAAGACAGAAGTGAGTGGCTGTTTTCCCCATTGACTCATGAGGCAAAGGTAGAGGTGATCTACATTTAGAATGGAAGCAGGATTCTGGGAAGGTCCTAGGGTAAAGATCGAAACCAGAGGCAGGTAGTAGAGATAGGGGCAGGGCCCATGGCCCTGACCAGGACAAGGGCTGTGGTGTTAGCAATGTCATGTCCTCATTCCTTAGTAGTGGTGACCCTTATCTATTTGGGCTCTCACTGGGGAAGGAAGGCTGAGTAGGTGGTGATTTCTAGATGATAATGGTGTATAGATTGTGGTGAGAATGGTTTAGTAGTTGCTTCCGCAGATAGAACCCAGACAGTCATATTGAGAGGGCACCTCTGATCCAGGCATTCTTAACCTGGGATCCATAACTTGTGTCTCATTCAAGGGGCAGGGTCCTCTGTTCTTATGAGTGGCAGAGTGCCTACTGCATATGATGTCAGCTGTAGCTCCTTGATCCTCTGTGTCAGTGGCCCCCACAAACTTGGAACTTTGGTTTGGCCTTCTAAGTTACATATAAATGAGAACTGTCATAATTCTTTTACATAAAAAATGGAGAAACTGAGTCACATGAGGCAAATGACTTTCATAAACTCACTATAAAGACTCACATAAAGACATACTTTACTATTTGTTACATGCATCAATAAGAAAGATACTACTATAGCTATTTAAAAAAACACTTAAATAGCATTTATTTTCCTTAACTTGAATTTTTGTCTTTTTGAACAGCATGGCAAAGATGAATTTTAGTTCTTATTGTAGTGAGCACATAATTTTGATTCTCTATTCTTTTGGTCAATGTTAAAAACTAATCATGACTTACACAATTTCAACTTCAATTTCTTTTTTTTTTTGAAAAGTGGATCTATTAAGATTATCCTTTTTCTTTAGGGACATACAAGATTTTGTTGAAAATTTTATCTGGAGAGAATGAGGCAACACATTTCAGCTTTAACAAAAAACTTTTTGATGGTTTTATTAGAAATTGCCACTAGATGGCGCAGATAAGTCTTGGGAAAGAGAAAATTCTGGTTATCTGGGATTTTTGTTTTCTTTGTGTGTTATGCAGACATAGCTTAGGAAGCTTTGTGGGGACATGACACTTCAGTTTATTTGTGAGCTTGAGGCCCTTTGTTTGACAAGCTGATGGAGATAGAATCATTAAATAACACTCTTGCCTAAACAAAGAGAAAAGATAAACCATGGAATATTGTTGCATCTTTTTTCTTCTCTCTCTGTCTCTGTCTCTCTGTCTCTCTCTGTCTCTGTCTCTGTCTCTCTCTCTCTCTCTCTGTCTCTCTGTCTCTCTCTGTCTCTGTCTCTCTCTGTCTCTCTCTGTCTCTCTGTGTCTCTCTGTGTCTCTCTCTCTCTGTCTCTCTCTCTGTCTCTCTCTCTCTCTGTCTCTCTCTCTCTGTCTCTCTCTGTCTCTCTCTCTCTCCCTTTCTCTCTCCTCTAACTATAACCTGGATATAATCATAACCCAGTGGGTCATTTCCCCCCCTAAACTCTTGCAATTGATGAAGATTTCAGGAATACAAAAAGATGCTTATTGTCTCCCCTACCTCTTCCCCAATAATATAAATGGGAGTGGGCTAATTCTCACACAAAGAATTATAATGTATACCTCCTCTTAGATGTTATATCATGTCATGTTATGTCCTTTTGTGTTATGTTATATTTGCATTTACCAGCTGACTTTCTATACTTTTTTGTGGGAGGAAATGGAATAAAAATCCTTGTCTATTCAGGGCATAATTTGGGTGAGGACCAAGCACTTGATGAATATTATAAACAGAAATTTTGAACAGTAATAATGTGTGTTTATTGACTCATTTTCATTGGATGTTCTCAAAGCATAGTTCTTTCTTCAGCGTATAAGCTATTTCCTTCTCCTTGGCTGTCAAAAGGAAAAGATGCATTATGGAGATTTTTTTCACCACTGGTTGTATCCCTCTCTGGCGGTGCTCCAGCCCAGCTGCCTGTCGTTCAGGGAGAAGCTGTGTTCTTGGTGCCTGAATATACCACCATGCTTTCTTCTGTGCTGAGTGACACATTGACGGGTCACTGCCTGGCACAGCAGAGCAGAGCTTGGTGTGTGTCCACGCGTGAAGACAGCTTGTTTACCATTCTCTGGGAGCCATCTGGCAGCAGCAGGTTCTAATCTTCACTTTTTTTGGGGGAGGGGGAGACATCTTTATCATGATTTTTGAAGGATTAGTCATTGAAGCATGTGTTGAGTAAAGGGTAGGTTCCTGAACTTAATGACCTTTGAGAAGATCCCATCCTATGAATTCAGTTGTATTTTACTTGGCATCTGATATTCTACCACCTGCTGATATACCGAGCCTGGTTTTACTCCATTCTGGATATCATAAATGAAGGTTAAGATTTTGTCTTTTCTTGAATATCGGGGGAAAATACTTTCTCCCTATAGCAGCATAGTGCAGCAGCATCTTTGTGTCCCTAGGATCACACAGGCCTAAAAGAAAGAGGCTTAGAGCCAGCATGGTTCAGTGGAAAGATCCCTGGGCTTGTAGTTAGAGGACCTAATTAATAAGATGATGTCTTAGAATGGGATTTAGATCATTGGACCATGACAGAAGATATAGGAATGTTAGGCTTCTGGCCACACAAAGATTACACATTACGAAGCCTTGTATAAATGTGAGAATGCTCCTGACATCTTGCAAGACTAATCCAAAGGGTTATATGAATATGAAAAGGAAGGGGGAAAGAAACAATTACATATACCCACCAAAGTAGATCCTGCAGAGAATTGCTACAATATGGGAAGAAGTAGAGGTGCCCAGAAATTCACTGGGAACAAAATATAAGACCCCCCCCCTCCCCAACACATGAGTAAAGCCTGAGTTGAAATATGCAAATACCCAAGGCATAAGTAACAAACAAGATAAATCAGAGATCCTAAAGCAAAGAGGAAAATTTGACTTGATATTTTTGAGAATTGATGGGATGAGAAGCAGGGTTGGAATATGACTGTGGCATATGGGTACACTTCATTCTAAAGGACCAGGATAGATAAAGGAGGGTGGGATATGGAGCGCTGTATAAAAAGAAGAAACATTCATGTGATGAAATGCAGGCACTAGAAGGAGAAAACATGGTGGAAACTATTTTGGCAAAGATCAGAGGATATAGGAACAAAGCCATATTGCAATTGGATTAGACTACAGACAAGTGGTATCAGACTCAGTTAGAAACAGGACCAAACCATACATGAAGATACCTGCAAGCCACATATTGATTTAGAACACCATATATTAACACTATCTATGTTCTATTATATTTTAATTTTGTTAAGTATTTCCAAATTACATTTTAATCTACTTCAGGCCATATTTGGGAGTATTATGACCTAGGGGCTGCAAGTTTGACACCTCTGCTTACAGACCACCTTTATAAAAAGAGGATGAAAATAAGGAGTTTGGAAAAGAGCTTATGAAAGCTTAACACTGAAGCATGGGAAATTTCAGTTACCAGTTAGCTACTGGAGCTCTCCATCTGACCAAAGAAAAGTAGTTAATAATTTCTTGCTTTAATCTTTAATCTGATTTTCACCAGATAGGAGGAACTGGTTGCTGGGGTGAAAATGATAAGAACCTTGGGGGAAAGTGATGATTCCATCTTAGAATTTACGATAGAGAAGAGCATAGTCAGGCATAGTCTAAAGTTCAACATAGCTTTTGGGAAAGCAGGTTTTAAAACCTTTAGGGAAAGAATAGTTAGGACTATTGCATGGTCCTAAATTGGGGATGAGTTCTCAAAAAAGAAATTCTAAAGACACAAAGAAACAAGGATAATGAAGAAAATAGGACATATCTAAAAATAGCAATGAGAATGTATAAGGAACTCCTCAATCAACTTAGATTTTAAAATGGTACATATGGAAAATGGAAACAAAAGCAAGTAAGGGCAGATGGATATAAAATATAACATGAACTTGTAAGAATAGTGTCAAGGGTACAAAAGTTCAGAATGCAGAGCCACCAAAAGGATGGTATGGGATGCAAAGGAAAACAAAAAGAACTTATTTAAAAAATCTATAGTGTTGGAAAGAAGAGGATAAAGTAAGGGATTTATTCCTTAGGATGACTGGACTAATCATAATGAAGGATTGAGAGAAGGCTGAACTCCTCAGTTCTTTTCATCTGCTTTCTCTGGGTAGGATAGAACTGATAACTGATAGGGAGTCAAAGCGTAAAATAAATTGGGATAAAGTAAGAAGGTAAAGTAACAGTTGTTCTTTGCTTTTTATTTTTTTTTTTGGAGGGAAGGTAGGGCAATTGGGGTTTAGTGACTTTCCCAATATCACATGGCTAGTTTTTTGTATTAAGTGTCTGAGGCTGGATTTGAACTTAGGTCCTCCTGACTCCAGGGCCAGTGCTCCATTCACTGCGCCACCTAGCACCCCAATAAGAATGGACATTTCCATAGTGCTTTTTAAATTTTTTTACATTTTTTTGAGTGCTTTTTTTTTAGATTTTTCTTTTTGCTTTTTGGAGGGTGGAAGGTAGGGCAATTGGGGTTAGGTGACTTTCCCAAGGTCACATGGCTAGATGTATGTTAAGTGACTGAGGCTGGATTTGAACTCAGGTCCTCCTGACTTCAGGGCTGGTGCTCTATTAACTGCATGCTTCCAGTCACCACAGTCACTCTAGGTTGGTTCTGACTTCCTCTTGCCCCACCCCTTCCTGCTACATCAGGAAGTTCAAGGGGCATGGAAGATCTTCAAATCCCATAACCATTACAATAATCCATTGATTATCGTGTTTTTTTGTTTTTCAGAAATGGTAGTGTTGATTTGATCCCTGTCATCAGAGACAGAGGTAGAACGTGTGTGTTGTGTGTTGTGGTTGTGGAGAGTGGAGGAGGGAGTAGGGTTAGGGCTGGGTAGCATGGCAGGAAGATGGCCAGAATGCAGAATGGTAGGTAGGGCCAAGCTAGATATTGGGAACTCTCATCAATTAGGTGATCATAGTTGCAATGTGGAAGCTCAAGGACCTAGGCAGGCAGGCTAGATATAATTAACATTCACCTACCAGTAGAGCATGACCCGAGGATGGGAGTTGCTCAGTTTGGAAGAAAAGAATGGAGTAGAGCAACATGGAAGAAGATTATCAGAGTGGAAAAAGTAGGGTAAATGTGATTACTATGCTACTATGAATGATCTCTCAAAAATTATGGAAAATAGGAAAGTTACTGTACTATTCAAGAACGATAAATGTTATCCTGATTTTCAAAAGAGGAAAGAAGATAGAGTCATCTAACTATAGACCAGCTAGTTTGACTTATTCCTAAAATTCTAGAGATCACAAAGAGTGATCTTCACAAAGAATGACTTCATCAAGAATATGTCATGGCATACTAATTTCATCTCCTTTTATGAACAGGGTTACTAGATTTGTGGATAAGAGGAATGCAAGTAGATAAAGTTTTCTAAGATTTTAACAAAGCATTTGACAAAATATCTCATGCTATTGCTGTGAAAAAGTTGGAGAGATATAGGTTAGATAATACAGATTGAATGGCTTGACATTAAAGTAGTCATTAATGATTTGATGTCAACTTAGAAGGACATCTGTAATAGACCTTTAGGTTATCTGCTCAGCCCTATGCTGTTTGCCCTTTTATAACTCATTTACTTGGATAAAGGCATAGATGACATGCTCATCATATTTGCAGATGACACAATGCTTGAAGGGATAGCTAACACATAGAGTGATGGTACAAGAATAGAATATAATATGATTATAATAGAGATATATTAAATATTGTGTGAGTCTAGAAAAGAAAGGACCATTTCTGACTGGGGGCTTTATGAAGAAGGTACTATTTGTTCTTAATTTTGAAAGATGGGTAAGATTTTAAAAGATTGAGATGTGGGGCATTGGAGGGGGTCATGTCATGAGAAGGGAATAGTCTGAGCAAATACACAGAAGTCCTGGACTTATGTAAAGGATGGTAAACAATCCATTAAGGCTGGAGCATATCACATGTGGAGGAGTGTCATTGGATATAAGATTGTAAAGATAGTAAGGCACTAGATTGTGGAAGGATTTGAAAGTTAGGCTAAGGAGTTTATACTGTTTGATAAGTTATTGGGAACAACTAAAGGATTTTAAGGAGGGGAGTTACTTGCTTAGATTTGTATATGAAAGAGATTTATCTGACAATGATGTCACAGGTAGATTAGAAGAAGGAGAAAGTGGCCATAAGGCGATTAGTTACAGTAGTTCAATACAAGTGGTAATGAGGATTGGTATAATGGTAGCATTTTCCCTGGCTGTTTCCCATGCCTGGAATGCTTGCCTT
Organism: Petaurus breviceps papuanus; assembly: GCF_028583685.1. Classification (NCBI taxonomy): domain Eukaryota; kingdom Metazoa; phylum Chordata; class Mammalia; order Diprotodontia; family Petauridae; genus Petaurus; species Petaurus breviceps. The sequence goes on along the minus strand of NW_027187376.1, from coordinate 9,828,409 downwards.
CCTCAACTCTACCTATTGACTCCTCTGGTATCCTTTAAGTCCTAACTAAAATCCTGTTTTTTGAGAATCCTTTCCTAATCTCTCTAAATTCTAGTTCATTTGTTCATTCGTTTATTCCTTCCTTCCTTTTGTCTCTCTTTGATGCCAAGGGTTTTTTTCTTTTTTGTCAGTTATATGAATAATTTTAAAGATACATCTATATCTATCTGTCTATCTATCTATCCATCTTATCTTAAAATATCCTCTGTCAATACATACATGTAGTCATATGAAATATATAGTTATATATACTTTTTTGGGGGGGTAGATATGTGATTTAATTAGTATATAGAGTCCTTGATGAGGAACTTCTACCAATATAGATCAATATCTTTTCTGCAACTTGGTTTAGAGAGTTGTCTGGGACATTGAATGGTTAAGAGAATCGTCTGGGGTCACACAGCCAACATACATCAAAGTCAGGACTTGAACTTAGATCAGACTCCAATATCAGCTGTCTCCTCACTACTCTGTGCTTCTTTTTGTGGCATAGATGTAGCTACAACTTTTTGGTGTCCTAGGCAACCCTCTAAGGCTGTAAATTACAGATACATTTTGAGTTCCAACAGTGGATAGATTTTTAATACCAGAAATTTTCTACATCAATGAAATCATAGGTCTGGACCAGAAAAAAAAATTTATATGTTTCAGCATTGTTTTTTATATGTCCTTCTCTATATACCCTCTTTTTCCTATGGGTCTTTTCAAGAATTTCTCAGAACTTCTTATGAAAGATTGAATGTCATGTTATAGATAAGCTTTCTATCCAACTTAGTTAAAAACACTGGCTTAAGGAAAATGTTGGAACAAACTGAACTTTTCCACTCAGCCCCATAACTGAGTCTTTTCACTGCAATAATACTAAACGTAGAGGGTAAAGGTTTGATAATCTTAAAGATTAATGTGTTTTATTGGTTCATAATCTTCAAACAGGCTTAATGTCTTCAAAATGCAGGGTTAACATAAGGATATGTAGGTCAGAAGTCCACTTGCTTCTCACAAAGACTCATAAGGGGGGATTACTCTAAGGTAAAGATTTATACTCATTGGTGATAAGACAGGTAGGCCAATAGTAGCACCATTCATAAATTTTGCCTGGGTTGGGCTCAGTTCATAATTATTCGATGTAACTCATAATCTGAGTTACAATCATTAACCTTGAACTTCTCCACCTTGGATCCTAGGAAATCAATGTTGCTTTATTCAGCAGTGACTGCATGAATGGACTATAAACCAAGGACTTCCATGTAAAACTTTTTTTTTTTATCAAAGAGAAACACAGCTATTTTTACATAAATTTTCCACTTGTTTTAATATTTCCAAATTTCTTTTTACTTTAATGACCAATAGGAACATATGTTTTTTGAGATACCCATAAAAATTAATGTATGAACCTGTATAATGTATGATATGAAATCAACCTGAAAGATAGTATGTTGTATTAGAGGGCTACATTTATTTCAGTGTTGAGCTAAATATTTCTTGAATGCATCCTTAAGAATTAACTATGAACACTAATCATTCTAAATCTCTGCACTTTTAAATCAAGAGGACTGGTTGCATTTTTGTGAATATTTATTTTCAGCTTCACTTCCTATAGTTGATACTTCAGCTGGAATCTTCTCCACCTTCTGCCATTTTAGCCATTAGCCTAGTAAATGATCAACTGTAGCAATGCAAAGTTGACAAATAACCAGTCTTTAAGTTAAAATTTTTTTTTTGCTTTTTGGAGGGCAATTGGGGGTTAAGTGACTTGCTCAAAGCCACACAGCTAGTAAGTGTTGAGTATCTGAGGTTGGATTTGAACTCAGGTCCTCCTAATTCCAGGGCTGGTGTTCTATTCACTGTGCCACCTAGCTGCCCCTTTAAGTTAAATTTTGCTGTATGAAGGATAGAAAATGGATAGATTAGGAAATTAATAAGTCAATAAGAAGTTGTAGAGTATCCCAATAGGAGAGTTCTTTGAAATCAGATAGTGGTCCATGAGTACTGTAGTATGGAAATCTCACAATTACTTTGTCAGAACTCTGATTGTAGAATGTTAAAAAATCATAGTTTGATGGGCATATTTAAATGCAATTTTTAACCAATTCTTGAGGTTGACCTTTTTGTCCTGACATTCAGTCCTGTGGTGAAATGTTAACATAGGCCTTGTCTCACCACTGACTATCCAAAGGACTTTTGCCACTGAACAGTTGTCTTCAGATAGACTAGTTGGAACTAAGACCATTGGTGCAGAAATCCACAAATGAGGTGGTGAACTACTCAAAGAGAGATTAGGGAATAATTCCACCATGGAAGAATTCCAAGGATAATTCATTGCACACCTGTGCAAACATAAAGAAAATAGATTACTGTTCTGATAACCCTGGAGGCATATTACTGCCACAGCTCGCTATTAAAACTCATTAAAGACTAGAAAGGGCCTTAGATAGTCTAGCACCTTCAAATTGCATCTTTACTTGTAAAGGCAGTTGGTAGCACAGTGGATAGAGTTCAGATCCTACTTCTGACACTTACTAACTGTGACCCTGGGCAAGTCACCTTAACTTATGCTTTGGTTTCCTCAACTGTAAAATGGGGATAATAATATCTATCTTACAGAGTTGTTGTGGGGATAAAATGAGATCATCAAAATGATTATCAAATGAGATAATATTTGTAAAAAGTGCTTAGCACAATGCTTCATATGTAGTAGGCTTTATATAAATATTTTCTTTCCCCTCTCTTTCTAATTCCCTTCAGTTGTATCTAACTGCTCCACATTTCAGAGCCCATTTCTTTGACTTGCTCTGTGATTGCTTTTGGCCTATTGAACCTTTTGACCTTCTTGAAATGGTCTCTTTGCTTTGAGAAACTGCATGCCTTTTCAATTCCTATTGGAATATATCTAGTTCACAAGGGTACCTTTGATTTCTGGATTATTACTTTGTCTATGTGTCAGCACCATAGAATCATAGTCAATGGAACATCAGAGCTGGAAGAAACCTTGGATATAATATTGTACACGCTTCTCACTTTAAGGTGAGTAAAACCCAGGTCACAAAGTTCTTGAATTCAGGTCTCCTCCTGGCTAAGGACTTAAGCAATAAATGAGACTATGCTTGTTGCTATCTGCTGCTCTTGCCTAGGTCGCAGTTGCTGCAACCTTCTACTTAGTCCTTAATGCCAATTTTTTTTTTCTGTTCTATTTAACCTCTTGGTGGAAATTAAGTTTTCCATACTTAGCTAGGCTAGTCATTGAACAGTAGATTTAGTCTGACCTCTTGGATACTGCTGCTATAGTTAACCCTCAAATACCAAGTTCCCTTGGGTTGTAGCAATCATTGTTATCCATTGTTAGGCATTAGGAAGAAAGGAATGTAGTCAGAAGAAAGAGAAAAGAGAAAAAAATGAAACAAAACCAAGGAGAGAGAAGCAAGAAATAGAAAACAATCCATATTGAGCAGTGGTAGAGTTTTACTAATTACTTTTTTTTTGTTTCATAGGGCATTGAGGCTTTTTGATTATCTCATGTGCTCCTGTAATGTAACTTAATTTAATCCTAAGAGACAGAATGGCATAGTCTTCAGAATAAATTCTAAAGTAATTATAAAACTATAAATTTCACAGAAGATCCCATTATGAATCAGTATGGAAAGATCCTTAGTGGAAGCTTCTAACACCAATGACATCATAATTCTGGGAAAAAAAAGCCAACAACAATAACAAATAAATCCTTTATTGTGAGCAGTGAATCACCTTGATGTAGTGGATAGGATCAGAAAACATTGGGATCAAGTACAGTCTTTGACATATATTGATGTATGACTGGTTGGCACCTCTCAGTGGCTTAGGACAACTCCCTTAAGGCTAACTTGCAGAACAGTTGTTGATGTGAAATGTGTGTTGGTAGAGGGAATTTCCTTACTAGTTCAACACTCTAATGAAATCACAAGTTAGGACAAAAAAATGCAAGCAGTACTGTTATTAGAATGTTGTGGAAGAAAATGACTATACTTGAATTTTAGTCAAATTTGTCCTGACCAATAGTTTCTCTTGTTTACGCAGAAAAAAAAAAGATTCCTGTTTACATTTTATAGTAATCATGAGATACGAGATGGAGGAAAGATAAAACAAAAAAATATTTTTTTTTGCATTTTTAGAATAACTAAGCAAAGACATCAATGTCAACATTAGCAAGTAACCTTGGAGAAGATTTGCCTTCACAACTATCTTTATAGAATCCCTCTTCACTGGTCAACAGTAAATGAATGTCTCTCTTGATTTGGTTAGTGAGAAGACTTTCCTACTCATAGCTTGGTTACTACAAGCAAGACATTTCTTTCATTGAGACATTAATGCCTTCTATTGATCTAGGTAGTATTCTAACCCTCCTTGAAACTGATTAAGCCTTTTATTCAAGGGAGAAAGATTAGCTATTCAATTTGAGAGAGAAAGAAGACTCTGAAGTAAACCAGAACATTTATCTTACAGGACAAACTTGTACTTTTTATAACACTAGTGGGATCTTAGTGTTCTATGCTTCCGCAAAGTTGAGTAATATTATGCTTCTTACCATTTGGAGAATAGCCCTAAGACTATACAATAATAAAGTATTATTTCATTAGCTCAGCATTATTAAGGAATAAGATGTTGTTTGTTAGGGAACTTTCCAAATAACTGAAGTTCATTTCTCTTAAGAGTCAAAGTTTGCTTTAAATTTTAACTTTTTCAATGGAAATCATTCTAAAATGTATCACACGCTTCTTACCTCAGTAAACAGATTACCCTGAACATAATTTAAACTTGATGACTCAGGGTTATTATGAGGGGTAATAAATAATATATTATTCTGTAATATAGTTAATATCTTCTGAAGCTATTGAGATTGTGGGGGTTTGTTCTCATTCTAAATGCTCACACACTCTTGTACTTTTCTAATTGGTGTTTGTTCTGTCTTCTTACCCAGTTTTTAGCAACATTCCCCCATGTTCTAACTTCACTGCTTCTAATTTGTTGTCAGTTAAAACCTGAAAAAAATCAAATAACTAAGCTTATTGAATCAGTAACCTTTATTTCATACTGTATATGAGAAACTCTTATATGACTTGAAAAAATCCTGCAGGATATAGGAGATTTGGGAAACTCCTATATGACATTTCCCAATGGGTCATTGCCATCTACTGTTATAATGCCACATTTCTTAAAACTCAAATAAGGAAAGGTTTTTTTGAAAAGTTGAAGAAGGCAAAATAGAACTCACCATACTTCATACATAGAAATGTTCTTTATGGTGTTTATTAAATTCAGAATAAAAAATATGAAATTTAAAAAATAGTACTCACTATAGAACTTTTAGAAAATGAATACACTTGTTAATGATTAACTTCCTTGACAGAGTCATGTAGAGTCTGATCACATAGTTATACACTGGGCCATATGCCCAGGTCTTACTAAAGGTGTTGCCCTTTAGCAGTTCCTCAGTGGGAGGCTACTTCTGCAGTCCTGGAGAGCTTTTGGCAGGTGACATTGGTTGTTGCTTCTTGAGGTAGCTCTTTCTGCAGTTCAATGCAGTTTCTAGCAAATGGAATTGACTTCACTTATTCTGACCATTCTGCAAAGTGGCTACTTTCCAAGTGGCCCTAATCTTTTGACATAAAGTCCCCGCCCCCAAGCCCCCTAAAACCAAACCAAAACCCGACTCTGCAATGGTAACCATATTGCTACTGCAAAGAGAGACAGTCAGCTAGACAGACACCAAGGAACAGGAACATATGACTACTTTCTTTTCTTAATTAGATCTCTGTCCATGACACCAGGCCTAGCTGGGTAACTCTTCTCTCACAGAGGTACCTCAGTCTTTTCCTCCTTGTTATCATCATCTTAAACTATTAATTATATTGGGAATAATAGTAATTATTATAATAGATAATATATTATTACACAATAATATATCCATTGTTAATTATAATTAATATATTATTAATAATAAATCCATATAGTTAATATTTCATATAAAATATGTTTATATATAATTATATAGGGCTTTAAGGTTTGCAAAGTGCTTTGTATATATCACCTTGTTTGATCCTCGCTACATCACTGTAATGTCGGTGCTCTTATTATTCTCATTTCACAAATAAGAGAAACTAGGCGCACACTGCACCACCTGCCTTCCTCTACCTCGGTGAATGCTCTTCAGTGCTGTAGCAGCCTAACAATGTACTCTTACTGATTTTCATTTGTTTCTAAATTTAATATGAATCTTCCTGGGGGAACAGGGTGGGGTTATTTAAATTACCCAGACTCCTATAGCTGAATTTCTGGGAGGATAGCAGTATGGAGTCAGAGGAAAGCTACATAATTGCTGCTATAAAAACAAGAGAAGAAAAAAAAAATTTGTCATAGTAAATATTCAAAGTCTATGTGAGAATGAGTGCAGTCTTTTCCTAAGTAATAAAATTCATGGGCTTTGTGACAACTCTTTCCATCCCTGCTTAAAAAGACTGCTCAGTTTTCCATATTTACAGCTGTGGCCCAGTTTGTTGAAGTTATTAGCATTTTGATTAACCAAGCATTATCAAAATGTTATTTTATTTTTTTTTATTTATTTCATCTTGATATCTTGAGAAATGTCCACACGTAACTGTTTCATTCAATTTATGTTCATCTATTGGCTTAAAATTCAGACTAGATGGTTTTTATGTCAATTTTGAAGTAATAGAAAATATATCCTAAAGATTATTTTCTAAAATTCCTATTTTTAATAAAGATAATTGAAGAAAATATGAACCCATGTTTTAATTTTATTGTATCCTCCTGAAACCTCAACATCTAAGTTTAATTAGAATTCAAATCTGTGAAATGGAAATAACACATTTCTTCTGTTTTCTATTTAGCCATGATTATTCCTCAGTTCTTGCTGACTGTCTTTGTCATTGTCAACCAGGGGGTGCTATTCACTCAGCTATAACAGGATTTCCTTGGCTGGATGGTTGAAGTTATTTTGCTCAGATAAACCTAACAAATTCTGGTGGATATCAGCTGTTCCTTCTTGAGTCTATCAGACTTCATCCTGATTTCCTTTGTGGTCAGTGCAAACAGCAGAAGGAGATGGCATGTTATCCTGTTAGCCAGGGCAATGAGTTAGAAGAGAAAACCAAATTCTACATTTTCTGGTGATAAGCCAATGTAGCATGGATTCTAGGATCCCCATAAAAATTTAGATAGAGGAGAAGTTATACCATTCATCCTGGAAGAGAGCACGGCAACATTAATAGAGAGAAATAATTTTTTAAAAAGTGGAAAAACACAGCACTTCATCTGTGATGAAGGCAGTTAGTTCTTTTTATCTATGTGTTGCACAACTTAGATCTGTACTTGGCCAGATCCTGGATTCTCAGAACACAGGTGTCGGAATGTAGAGCTTTAACGACCTTCCCCTGCCTCAAGTTAATAGCCTTTATATAGGACTTTTTGTCCTTCAGTTTGTGTTGGGGAGGGGAAGGAGAGACGGCCTCTGAAAATGTGCTCTTGCACAGGATCCAGTGCATTTTTGAAAGGGGTGGTGGTGGAGAGGGTGAGTGTGCCCTAGGGTGGAACTGGGCATGGATGGCCGTAGCACAATGGCTGTGTCCTCAGTACACACATTCCAAAGTAGGCATGGGACAGAAAACAGAGCAGAGAACTTTACTGGCCTTAAGTCCAGGGGAGTTTGTCCTTTGCTCTCGCTGGGGACCACACTGTGCAAACAGATCTTGTGTGTAGTGGAGACTACCTTGTGGTAGGCAGAATTATGAATTAGAAGATGTTTGCTTTCTGTGAGCTGCCATTTCCCTTTTTCATGCTTTTCTTTCTTTTGGTGTCTCTTATCTCACCCTTCTTCAGAGCCTAATGCCTTTATGCTGCCTTTCTGGGCAGCATCTATCCTCTGGATGGTTCTTGAATTTTCTCCTTAGTGTCCCACCTGAGGTGGGTGATGAAGTTGGTCCCTGTCCAGCTGAAAATGCCATGACCAACTGGAGTGGAGGAAGCTGGGTACAAGTAAAACAGAAAAACCAGCCTCCATTGGTGCGTTGGTGACTGTTGGAGCACTAAGAACCAAGGGATTAATACATGGGAGAGAACTGGCTGCCAAGAAGTGATTCTTTCAGGTCCCTGAGTCCATATTAGATAAAGAAGTCACACTTAAGCAAATGTTTAGCGAAGCAATCGTTTGAATCATTCTGAGACCCCCCCCAAATTTTAACTTCTATTTCAGAAGTGTGTGTTATTAACCAGATTTAAGTAACTGTTGATGTGCCCTAGAAGTCATTGGTTAGCCTTCAATTTCCTTTAACCTCTTTATTCATTAAAACTTCCTTGTATTGTGGCCTATTTTCTTATGGAGTTTTAGGAAGCTGGAGAACGAACTTGTTCCATACAATTCACTCATTTACTAGGGATGGTCAATACTGGAGTGGAATTTGACCAGAATCAATGAGTCATTTACACAGAAATAACAAAAACTGTTATCCATATAAAGTATTGCCTCTTTCATATCTGGGCATTTTATTTTCAGAAAAGCGAAGAAAAGGACTTTTATGTGAGGGACTAAGATAACCAGTAAGGGAAGAAAGATTTTTGGGCAAGGGGGCTTTTTACTTATTTCTCACCATCATGGGACTGGCTATCATACCTGTGCATAAGACCAATCCTACTACTATTCAGCTCTTTGTGAAATGGACTCCTTGACAAAAGCTGTCTTAGCCCTTCCTTTTGACTGTGTATTGCAGGAGTTGGGGAAGGTATGCCTGGAAATGCCTATTTGCAAACACAGAGGAACTAAAACTCTACCTTCTAATTATGCCTTCTCTGGGGAATCTCAGGAATTTGCACAAATTCCCATACAACTCTACTGGGGTTTATAGGTATTCTCATTCCTGTTAATAGATTACAAATAACCTTAGAAAAATAGAGTTTGAAGAACATTTATGGCCAATTTTTTTTTTTTTGGTGTTGAGTCAGTCATATCTGATTTTTTATGACCCCTTTTGGAGTTTTCTTGGCGAATATGTGCTTTGCTGTTTCCTTCTTCAGCTCATTTTACAGATGAGAAAACTGAGACAAAGAGGGTAAAGGGACTTGCCCAGGATAACATAGCTAGTGAGTATCTGAGGCCAGGTTTGAACTCATGAAGGTGAGTCTTTCTGATTCTGAGCCCAATGCTCTATCCCCTGTACCACTGGTACACAAATATTTTACTACCAAAAACTTCACTTTTTAAAGCCCCAAACTAATATAAATAAAAACCAAACCCACCCTTGACTCCTTCTCCATCTCTCTGCCTCCTTTTCTGCTACCTCTGGTTCCATCCTTCCTGGTTTCTGAAGAGAGCCATTCTACTTAAATTGTAAAGAGTGGGATAGAGCTTGAACTTGAGGGTGCTGATAGTGCTTCCATTCCTTTAACAGACAGAAGCAACTGAGTTTAGCAATTTTGAACCCAGGTTTTCCTGACAATGAGCCCAGTTTCCTATAGCAAGAGTAATTAGTTTAAATAGCAAACTATCACATGGCATGCTTCCTTTCCTGAGACACATCAGGTGAACTACTGTCTGCTACCTGTTCCATCAGGTGCCTGCCCAGGAGTGAGCTTTTGGTTTCCTAAAAGTTTTATACTCTCCTCCAGAGTGGTTTTTTTTTTGGGGTCTTTCCCTGAATGGGACCTTATATGTCTGTTCCACCTTCCCCAACTCCATTCTTAGACAAAAGAATGATTTTTATACCGCAGGTGTATTTTGTGGAATTTAATTAATGCGTTGGAATTACTGGTGATAACTTGGGGACATGAAGTCTATATCTCATAGTATTGTGCCAGTTCACAAAACAGGTTAGATTGGGAAATTCTATTTTAGATGGTGTATTTAAAAAATAGTCCCATCTTGCAATAATTTATAGTAAAGTTTTTGTGGAGAAAATTACATATGACATTATTTCATTGTACCTTTGCTCTTATAGCCAAATGGCTTGTCACATAAATTCTTAGATAGTCACTTTTTCTGTGAAACCCTAATGATTTCTAAGTATAGTGGAATAGCTCCACGATCTGTTGATTCACCATTGTACTCAGAATGTCTATAGCTTTCTGTGCTTAAGTCTAACATACAAGTGACAAGAAAACTGAAGGTATTTAGAGGATACCATTTGCAGGACAGGTTATATATCACTAATCTCAGATCACTGTTTCACATACAATCAATCAGCAGGTGTTTATTGAGTGGTTGTTGTGTGTCCCACTTCCTCTCAGACCTTGACCATCAATCATTCTCTGTCAGAGGTTGAAGATGCTGGGAAGGAAGGGATAGCTGTGTATTCAAGGCTATGAGGGCACAGAGCTGCCAGCTATTCCCCAGGCCTATTTTACCAGGTTAGGAAGTAGCCTCAGGCTGGTGTCTTATGGTGAAGGAAGGAATTCCAGATGGGAAGTTGGCAGCATGGTAGAGCATGATCGAAGAATCTGAATGACTGAGAGGGCATTTGTGTTTAGTTCTTCAGAGTTCATGATTCATGGTGTGTGTGAGGAGAGAAGGAGGATACTTTGTAAGGTACTATGCTAGGAACTGTGAATATAAAATAATGTAATACAGTGTGCTTGTAGAAGTACAATGGTAATTAAGGTAAAGTGGGATAAAAGTAAAGATCCATTGTGTTCTATGCAAATTTGGAGGGAAAGAACACTTTTAGCAGGAGATTAGGGAAGGATATATGAAAAAGTTAGTAACAAAGTTTAGCCTTGAAAGAAAGTAACCCTTTTGAAAGGTTGGGATAAGAAGGGAATAGGATTTCAGGCATGGGGATGGACTTTCCAATGGAGGCAAAAGATGATGAGCAAAGTTTGGGGAACACCTGGTGGTAGAATCTGGCTAGAGCCTATAGTATGTTAAAGACAGGATAAAAAAATGCTCTTCAAGACTTTGTCTAGAGAATAACCTACACAATTCAGGTAAATGAAATCTACCTTTTATTTTTCATGCCATTAACAGCCAAACGGTCCATCTGTACCACCCTTATTTTCAGTTACCGTGTTTCCCTGATAAGACCTATCCCGAAAATAAGCCCTCCCCTTACTGTGTAAGATTCCTCTAAAATAAGCCCTCCCCCCAAAATAAGCCCTATTGAGAATGGTACTGTAGTGAAGGTGATCCCCTGTGCTACATGCTACATTACGGTACCCTCTGTATGCACCGTCTCCCTCCCCCCCCCAAACGCACACCACGCTCCCAGCTGCATCCAATCAGAGCTGCAGCAGTGAGCGCGTCATCCTATTTTTCCCCAGTGATTTGCTTATTGAATAAAGGTACATTTTTTTGTTCACATTTACCTGTTTATTAAAATTGCTGTCAATGTTCATTAAAATAAGCCCTCCCCTGAAAATAAGCCCTCTGGTGTTTTTCTGTCCAAAAAAAAAAAATAATAAGACAGTGTCTTATTATCGGGGAAACACGGGTAGACTGATGCAGTTTGGTCACACTCTCTTGGTTGTCAAAATTCCTGTTTTTGAAGCTCTGCCTCAATCTTAGCATTGAGTTAAAAAAAAAGCATTCAGTTAAAAAAAATAGAAACCAAATTTTGACCCAAGTCACCATTACCCTTATAAAAGCAAAAGAGATCCGAATGGATAATTTCTTTGAACATTTTGCATATTCTTCACTACTCAGTTAATATCTGTAATGAGCAAAGAGATGCATTTTCCTTTATTCTGGTAACAGAAACTAGGTTAGAATTATGGAAAGGGACAGGTAAAAATAGAAATTTATTTGGCTTCATTTTAACTGATTTTTTCTATTCCCATTTTACTGAATATTTATTGCTTTCTGTCAGTTCAATTCTTTTGTATTTCAATTGTGAGATATGACTACCATATAATTCCAGGCATTTTCAGTCAAAAACATTTTAAAGACCTTGTCGTTGCCTAAATTTTTATTGCTGGGATCTCCAAGATTCCAGTACTAAATTCTAGTTGATTAAAAATACATAACTTCCTATAAAGCATGAATTTGAAAATATTTTAGAAAAAAATAAAAACCTAATGTGATCTAATAAATGTTATCTATCATCTCTCTCTCTTTCTCTCTCTCTTGTCTATCTGTCTCTTTATCTATCTCTGTGCATGTATGTATGCATATACTCTTAAAATTTTATTTTATTTTGTTCCAAACCAGAGAAATCCCACCAAAGATCATATGGAATAAAACATAAATAGAGGATTGTTTGTGAAACTGAATTTCTTTTTCATACAATTTTAAGGGTATATAATAATAAATTTTACACATAGCTTTCAAGACTGCCCACATTTTCTCTACTTCCTTTTCAATTCACTTCTATTTTCTTCTGTACATTAAAAATGTTTAAATGACCATTATTTTCCTTTTTTCTTATTTTGGCAGCAATATTGCTAGCCCACCTTTCTATCTCCCTTCAAATCCTCTTACCCAAATTAAAAATAAAAGGGAAACAAAGCCCTTTCTAACTAATAAGCATAGAAAAGAAAAAAAAAACTACACAATGTCCATATTCTGAAAAGCATCTTTTTTTGCATCTTTAGTATGTCATATTTTTATCATGAAGTGGATAACAGGCTTCATCATACTTCCTCTAGAGTTGTTGATCATTATGTTCAGAGTGCTTTACCCTTTCAAAAGGCTTTTAATTTATAATGTGATCATCTAAATCAGGGAAAATACATTTTTGTATCATGGACTTCTTTGTTATTATGAAACCTACAGATGCCTTTAGATGTTTTTAAAAGCATAACATAAAATACATAAGATTATAGAGAAAACCAATTATTTTGCAATACATTTATCAAAGTTCACAGAACACAGCATATGAACTCCTGTTCTATTTTTTCTTCTTTTTCTGCTCACTTCACTCTGTATCCATTGATGTAAAACTTCCTGGTTTTTCTAAACCCACTCCCTTTATATTTCTTACAGTGAAATTATCATATGCCATAATTTATTCAGCTATTACTGAATAGATGGGCATGCCCTTAGTTTCAAGATCCCCCTTTTTTTAAATCCCTACATTCAAAATTAACCCTCTGAAGTTGAAATGTGTTTCAGTTTTGACTATACTGTCCTTGGCGTTATTCTCTTTCTTAACCTTATTCTTATCCTGGTCACTTCCCCTGTTGAGTTTGATGTATTTCTGCAACAAACTCTCTGTCTCTCTCTGTCTCTCTCTGTCTCTGTCTCTCTCTTTGTGTCTCTCTCTGTCTCTCTCTCAATATTCTTTTTCATTTTCATTTAAGAATAAGGTTCACCCAATGCTGGCTTTCTCCAACCCTTGCTCCATGGGTACATACTTTTCTTCTGACATATTGCAATTATGAATAATAACAAATTATACTTCTTATTTTTTATATTAGTATTTTTCTTTTGTCCTTTTTTCCTTTTTTTAAAACCTTTGGAAAAGAACAAATCCATCTCCAGGTCCTCTGTTTTTCTTAGTCAACTCCCTTAATATTCTTTGAAGACATTAAAGATCCTGAAATGTAGGGATTAAAAAAGAAAAAGGGGGAAAAAACCCTTGAAGCTAAGGGTATGCTCATCTATTGGTTAATAGCTGAACAAATTATGGCATATGAATACAACTGATCATTGCCCTATAAGAAATATAAAAGGGATGGTTTTATAAAAATACCATTAAGTCTTACATGAACTGATGCAGAGTGAAGTGAGCAGAACAAGAAGCAAAAATAGATAAGGGATTCTTCTTGAGGTCTGTGAACTTTCCCCTCCTTCTCTTAGAATGTCAATACTACATCATAATATAATGCCCTTCAATTGCACAAATAAATTTAGCTTTTGAGGTGTCTCTTGGCACCTTTGCATTTTAAAGTTTCAATTCGGTTTTGGTGTTGTCATCAGAAGTGCTAAACTGTTCCCTTCTATTCCATTAAAAGCACATTTCCCTCTTCCACCCCTCCAATGTTATTCACTCAGCTTTAAAGAATAAGTTATTCTTCATTGTAAGCCTAGAATGTTGAATTTTGGAAGGCTGAATTTTAAGATATGCTCATATATAGTAAAAAGCAAGCATGTTTCATGTGATCCTGAGTGTCGTTTCTTTGTATTTGAACTTCTTTTTTGGTAGGGACTGTCTTTTGACTCTTTTGGTGTTCCTAGAGCTTAGCACCGTGCCTGGTACATAGTAGGCACTTAACATATATTTGCATGATTGCAGTATTTTTTCTTTGATGCGGAACCTCTGGATTGTAGCTATTTATACCCTTATGACTTTTCCTTTGGAGGTTTTTTTAAAGAGGTGATGAGTCAAGTCTTTCTATTATATTTTCTATTCTTTCTAGTCTATACTTTGGCCTCTGGTTCTAATAGATGTTTACAGTTTTTATTGATGACATTTTGAAATATAGTGTACATGAATGTTTTTTAAAAATCATTTTTTTAGGGAAGCTAGTAATTATTAAATTAGTTCTCCTTGCCTTATTTTCTAGTTCAGTTTGTTTTTTTGATAGAGATATCTAAGATTTTCTTTTATTTTTTTAATTTGATATTTCTTGTAGTCTCACAGAGTTATTGATTTCTGTTTGACCAATTCTAATTTTTAAGGAGCCTCTTACTTAGGCAAGATTTATAAATTTCTCTTTTAATTTATTTATTCTTCCAATTCTTTTGTTCCTCAGAGCCTTTTTTTGTAGTATCTCCGAGTCTATAATAATTATTTATAATGGTTGGTGTCTTCTCTTATGTTTACTCCTATTTCTAGTCTTTGTTCCTGAATCGATCCTTTGTGCCAGGTCCAGACTCCACTCCTTCCTGTGATTTTGAATGGGCTATTTTCTCACCATTCTTAAGTGCCTTATTGTATCTGATCTCACTTGCATGAATTCTCCTACCATCAGTGCAGGTTAAAATTCTTCAGTGACTTCTCGTCTGGTGTGATTATTACACATGTATTTCTGTAAACTTCTCATAGAGGATCTCAGCTCACTAGAGGCCTTCCTGGGTCTTGAGAACTGTTTGGTCTTTCCTCTTAAATCTCTCTTTCCTTTGATCTTCTCTTTTTATTTTGAGGTTTCCATCATTCTTCCATTCACTCAGGCTTGGAACGTGGGTATGAGGCTCAGCTATTCACTTTTTCTTAAACTCAGCCTTCAGGTCCAACATCCAAACAATTGCCAGATCTTGTCTATTTTACCTCTTCAACATCTTCAATGCTCACCTCAGTTGTTTAGACTCATCACTTCTTGCCTAGAATATTATAATAACTTCTTAATTAGGTTTCCTGATTTCAATTTCTCATGTTTCTTATCTATCTTCCACATAACTGCCAAACTCATGCTACTCCCCTCATTAAAAAACTTCACTGTTCCTATTTCCTCTAGGATTAAATAAAAGCTAGCCTATTGGTAGGTTAAAGCTCTTCACAGTCTGGCTGTAGTTTGTATTTTCAAACTTTTCACATTCTCCCTCTAATGAACTCTGTATTTTAGCCAAACGGGCCTACATGTTCCCTGGGAATGATATTATATCTCTCACCATAGTGCCTTTTTACATGCTGTTTTCCATGTCTAGAATATACTACCTACTGACCTTTGCCTCCTATCTAAGCTCTTTCCTCATTTTCCCCAGTTGCTATAGCTCTCCCCACTGTCCACACCCAAGTGACTTTGTCTTTATTTTTACATTTGCTTACATGTATATGTGTAGAATTCAAGCTCCATCAATGCAGAAACTGTTTGATTTGTCTCTATGTCCCTGGGACCTTGTACAGTACCCTGAAAATAATTGATATTTAATAAGTGCCTATTGAATTGAATTGAATTTTATCATCCTGATCATTCTATTTTGGATGTTCTCCAGCTAAACTCTTGCCTTTCCTTCCTAAAATATTGCACCCATGGGGCAGCTAGGAGGCGCAGTGAGTAGAGCACCAACCCTGGCGTCAGGAGGACCTGAGTTCAAATCTGGCCTCAGACATTTAACACAAAAACTAGCTGTGTGAACTTGGGCAAGTCACTTAACCCCAATTGCCCTCCAAAAAGCAAAAAAAAAAAGAATTGCATCTAGAACTGAACATGATATTCTATATGTGGACTGACTAGGGAGAGGATAGCAGAATAATCATCTTTCTCATTCTAGAAATTCTGGTGTTGATACAGATTATGTTACCTTTTTTGTCTGCCATCTCACATTGATCACTCATATTGACTTTGTGATCCTAGATATTTTTCAGATAAACCATCTAGTCTCCCATCTTCAGTTGTGTGCTTTTGAAGTAAATTACTTTGAACCTGTATAAGATTTTACATTTATATCTAGTGTTACTGGCTTAGGCCCAATAGTCTACCTTGTTGAGATCTTTTTGTTTCCTAACTCTCAAGCAATGTGTTAGCAACCTCTTCTTGATTTATTATCCATAAATTTGAGATGTGTTTTCTATGACCTCCTCCATGTTGTTGGTAAAAATAATAAATGGGGAAGGTAAGGGAAAGGGAAAAAGCATTTATATAGCTACTACCATGTTCTGTGCATTATGGTAAGTGATTTTTACATATATTATCTCATTTGATTCTCACAATAATCCTGTGAGGTAGTTGCTATTATTATCTCTACTTGACAGTTGAAGAAACTGAGGAAAACAGGGTTTAAGCAACTTGCCCAATATCATGCAGCTAGTACACATGAATACAAGGATAGATCCCAAAGGAATTTGCTTGATTTCTTTTAAAGTCTGTATCAGCCATCAGTGATTATCTTTTGAGCCCAGTCTTTCAACTACATCTGAATCCACCTAACTATACTATTGTGCTCTCCCTTTTTTTCCTTTCAGGACTCATCTTGAGCACCACTTTCTGTCTAAAGGAAACCTTTCTTGATCCTCCATAAGTGTCCTTCTGCAAACCTACTTTTTAATTTATTTGTATTTATTTTCTTTCTATTTATTCTGCATACATTTATATGTGTTATCTCCCCTGTTAGAATATTCTTAGTTCCTTGATAATAAGGACTGTTTTATTCTGCATATTTATACACGAAGAGCCTACATACCAAAATTTCTGGCATATAACAGGTACATGATAAATTAAGCTTATTGATTGATTGTCTAGTCCACATGATAGAGCCAATAATGACAGTCATTATTGAGGTCTTTATTTTTGTCTTTTTCTCATGTTGTTCAGGTCTTCATAGAATTTTAGTTCTTCCTCTGCAACCATACATCTGACAAATAAATAGCTAGACTTTATATAGAACTTTAAGGTTTAAAGAGCATTTTACATATATTATTTCATTTCATCCTCACAACAACCTTGAGTCAGTTTCTATTATATTCCCAATTTACAGATAAGGCTGAGACAGGTTAAGTGACTTGCTTAGTGCCACACAGCTATGCAGGATTTGAACTCTGATTTTCCTGCCTTCCCTGTCAATCTCGTCCGTCATCTAGCTATGCTATTTGCTTATACTTATGGTGATCATTGCCAAACAAGAAAACCAAACATCCCATGAAATTACACTTTTTATTTCCTTTGCTTTATAATGAGACAACACTATACCTCTTTTGCTTACCCATCCAATGAAAAAAATCTGACCTGTTTTTCCATTTCTTTTCACTGATATCAAGAATGATAATGTGGATATGGTTAAATTCCCAGGTGTTTGAGTAGTAGAACAGTTTGATTACCCTCAGAAAAAGATTATAATCACCAACAATTAAATTGCTATTTGTAGATGACCTAAGAATCCAGACACGTTTGGCAATTTTTACCTGTGCTTTTGCTATGTCCTTCTCTACCACTTTGCCACCACCAGCCAAGGAAAGAGAAGGGAAGACCCGATAGCCATTTTATGTATTTCTATCTGTTTCATGGGTTGCTATCAGTCAGCCTTCTGGATACATTTATTCATAATGAAAGGAATTGGTGTATTGATTATGGGTGTTTGTAACCTTGGAGGCTCATTCTTCCTCCATTTTCATCTTTAAGTGTTCTTGGAATGATCTGACTTAATCAGGGCTCATGCCAAGCTTCCTGCAGTTATTTTTCCTTCTGTTGCTTCTTGCTGCTTCATTAATGGACTCATCATGCTGACTTCTATGGTCTGGAATGATGCCTGTGACAATTGTTTAATGAATTATTTACTTTAAAAATAAGTTCATTGATGCCTTTTGATTATATATGTAATTTCTTTGTATACAGTCCCCCTGACCCTCCTCCATTCTCTAAACATGTAATAAAGCAAAACAGATAAAAAACCAGGCATCATGATGACCATATCTGACACTATATGTATTATTTTGTCCCCATAACTTGTTTTCCTAATATCCCTATCTCTTATGAACATTCCTTTCTCTCTCTTCACCCCACCTGCTTCCAGTTCATACGCTCATCACATCTTTCCTTAATTATTGCAATAGCATCCTAATTTTCTGCTTTGCTCTCCAATTGGTCTCACAGTTGCCAAAGTGGTTTTCTTAAAAAGTGCATGTCTGACTATTTTACTCCCCTGCTTAATAAAGTATAATGGCTCATTCTAGGATCAGATACAAACTCCTCTTTTTGACATGTAGAGCTCTTTACAACCTTGATCCAACCTAGCTTTTCAGTCTTTTTGTGAATTATTCCCCTTCTCACATTCTGTAGTTTAACCAAACTGGCCTTCTTGCTGCTGCTCACACAATATTCCAAGTGAATCACTTTGTTATCTTTGAAGTGCTATATAATATTATCTCTTATTCCATCCCCATGCCCAGAATGCACTCTGTCCTTGATTTCATCTCTTAGAATCCCTGGCTAACTTTAGAACTCAACTCAAATGCCACAACTAGCATGAGGCCTGTTCTTGCTCTACGTACCTACCCTTCCTACCTTCCTTATAGCAATTACCATGCATTTATTTTGTACTTTGTAGTTATTGATGTTCATTGTTCTGCGAGAGACAGCATGGTAGTGTTTAGAGTATAGGCTGAGGCCAAGAAGACCTTAATTCAAATCTCACCTTTTACATATATTGGATATGTGACCCTGAGCAAGCTGGGTGGCACATTAGACAATGTGCTGAACTTGATCCTGGGCATGTAATCTCTCTGAACTTCAGTTTCCTCAACTGTAAAATGAGGAGGTTGGATTTCATAGCTTCCAAAGTCCCTTTCAGCTATAAATATGTGATTTTATGACTTATCCTCTCAATCCTCTAGGGAGCTTTCTAAGACTACAGCTGGGTACTGTAATAGTAAGCACCCTAGCACACTCAGGATGGCCTGTTAGCACAGGTTCTTTGATCGGCTTTAAAGGAAAGACTGCCCAAAAAGGGATTAACAATCCTACTTTAATTATAGAGAAAGAAGTTAGTATAGAATATACAAGCAGAGAAATTAGCACAAGGATCAACAGACAGGTCTCCAGCTGTCTGAACATAACAATATTGCTATATACTTTACATACATCACTGGATGGAGAGAGCATAGACATCTAAGCAGTTGGGGGGCTCAGTCTTGACCAGGAAATCAAAAGATACTTCTCATGAGTGAACCCCCAAGGCAAAATACTAATCTCCCAGAATATATTAAAAAACTCGGCATCTGATTGGCTGAGTATCAAGGGACTTGAAAATCCCCAAGTTCCATTATTTACATGGAAACTCCCCATATCCTAGATGCTGATAAGCTCTGGACCAGGACTTTATGTACCTATTGAGGGTCAGGGAAGATCTACAAATTCCCTTAATGTTACAGGTACCAATTAGTGAAGTAAGGAATCCCATGAAGTGGTAGCATTATTTGAATTTTCATTGCATATTTCCATTGGTCTGGAACCAATTGTCATATTTTGCATATAATTATAACTTTGGTTGTATGAATTAGAATAATGTGACCACTTCATAGGATTATTTTTTTTGCAGAGACCTAACTCTATAAATTACAGAGAAAGTGACCTATATTGCTATAAGGTACTTCCTCTTCTGGGAGTTCCCTATACACCAATGAAATACCAAAGGTATGTAACTTTACCCCTACCCCCATCTCCTATACTTATACGTATATGTGCTGTTTTCCCAAATAGATATAACCTTTGATTTTAATATATATTTGGAGGGCATAAAGGCAAAACACCAGGGCCATGAGGCCAAGGGCTATTGATCCTGGTTAAGTGTAAGAGGTGAATGAATTGTTTGTACTTTTACCTTGACACCTGTCTGTGCCCAATTGGTTCAGGAGAAATTTGCTCTTCTCTAGCTCCTTTAGGAAGATAGTTCATTACTTTTCATTTATCCTTTAAATACACTTGATGAATAATCAAAAATTCTTTCCTGAAAACTTTTCATTATGCCTAATAAAATAAAGTTCCCCCCTTAGAGATCAGAACTAAGAGGTAGCCAATGGTGGATATGAAGAGCCCATAATGTTATTGATTAGGAACACAAGTGGAAATGATAATATGAATCTCCTGGCTTGGGATCTAGGAAAAAATGCTGATAGAGGAACAAGTATAAGAAAGTTATAACTAGCATTGTAACTAGAAACACTTGAGCCATAAAGGATCAATGTATGGGGAAGCTGTGGAATGTCTGTAAAACAGATAATTCAGAATATAATTTTGAACTGAAATTATTTTGCTTGCAGTTAGCTCCTGTAGTTGCTAGTTAGCATTGTATAATAGTTCCCCAATTGTCAAGTGATTTAAGTGGTTATTTTAGAATTTCTATTTTGCTAGTGCTTATCATTCTATGCCTGCTGAAAAACAAACAAAAAGAGTAATCAATTGAGAACATTTTAATGAGACAAACCAGTCAGTAGCTGTTGGTGACTTGCATCCAAGTATTTGTTCAAATTCAGGGAAGTTATGCATGGGTGTTTGATGGAGAGTGGGGTAGTGCTGGGGGCTGATTGAGGAAAGCAAAAAAAAATACAGATTTTCTGGTAACTTTTCAGCTATAGAAAAGGGTCACTTATGGGGAGGGTTTATTCTAGAATGTACTTTGAACAGATGGCTTGCATAACTTGCTTTCAATCCCTAACCAAAAAGGATTTGGGAACAAAATGATAATTTAGCCATTACATTAGTTGGAACTTCTGAAATGTTGTGAATGATCTGAATGTTAAGATATAAGCACATATGCATATTAAACTGTGGTAGTCATGTTCTGTCTTTCCCCTAAGCACTGTACTACTCTAACAGAATATTGTCTTTGCTTGCATTTGCAGGTGGCAATATGATTTTCCCCACTTGAAAGGTGAGCAATAAATCACATCACATAGTTAAATGATCAGCCCTGAAGCTACTTAGGTCAGCAGAAGAATAAGGGAACCTTTGAGTGATTTCTGTTGGAACCTTTTTAAAAGAGCTCAAAAACTGACAAGTCTTTTGCAATTCTATGTATCACTCAGCTTTGACGTTAGTCTTATCTAGGTACGTTACTGATTAAAACTATGTCATGGTCATCATTTTAGGTTTCCTAGGTTTAAAAGTGTCAATATTTCACTAGTTACAACTAGAGCAAAATGAACCATGGAGTGTCTAATTCAATCTTTTCCCTTGGATTATAATGTGGTTTCAGTGGTTTATAATTGTAAGGGGTATAGTCTGTCCTATTGCCAGATTTAAAGAGAAAAAGTTAATTTGTCCATAACCTTGGCATTAGTTGAGAGAGAATGAGACAATGGATCATCAAAAGAAAGAATAAATTTTTTTATGGTTTATAATAAAGTTTATACTTAGAAGAGTATACCATTCATCAGAGATATACTTAATGTCCAGTGTGATATATAGTTTCATGATGAGCATTTTAAAATATATCAAAATCCTGTGAACTCAGTGCCAAATCATGCAAAATAATGCTTGAAGAAAAACGCAAACCCATTGCATATAATAGGGGTTTTAAGGATATGAAAATTTGTATGTCTATGTGTGAGTTGTTACATTTCATATTGTGTATTGTTCCAGTTAATTTGCATACCATTCTACTTCTGTTCAAAGCATGATTCCATTGGAAATAATAAATGACTACCAGACAACCAGCATCTTGTTTTCCTGTCACCTCTTAGGTACTTTTTTTTTCCTTTTCCAATGGATTTTTTTAAAAAATTAATTTGTTTGTTTCCTTTTAGTTTACAGGATTCAATTCCACAATTCCTTGAGCTTCACATTTTGTCCCCCTCCCTCCCCTCTCCCCCATGGCAGCTTATAGTCAAGTATAGGATCTGTAAATACCTTCTCATTATACATTAGTCAGGTTATAAACACGGAATATATCAGATGGAATGAAAAATGGTAAAGAGGACATAAAACCAAACAAGAAAAGGAAAAAGATCAGGTATTTTGCTTCCATCTGGATATCAACTCAATTCTTTCTAGTTCTTTCTCTGGATGCACACATTTCTCTTCATCATGAGTCTTTTGGGATTGACTTATATCACTGCATTGCTGAGAAGAGTCCAATCTATCAAAGTTGGTCATCACACATACATTGTGTCTGTAATTGTGTACAGATTTCTACTGGTTCCACTCTTCTCACTCAGCATCAGTTCATATAAGCCTCTCCAGGTAAATATGAAGACTGTCTGCTCCTCGTTTCTTATAGCACAATAGTATTCCATAACATGCATATACCACAACTGGTTCAGCCATTCCCCAATTGATGGGCACCCCCTTAATATCCAAGAAAGAATAGATTTTAAAATTATGTTCAAGAAAGAGAAACTTATGCTATATAAAAATGGTTTCATATTTAGAAAACTCTAGTTTAATTAACTATGGGACAGTGCACTAATATTTTTGCTTTGAAACAAAGGTAAAACTGAAATTGGTTCAATGCTTCCTCTCACTGTTCCTATCCAGGCTGATCTGAATGTAGTGGTTCATCATAGGAAGGGGGTTGGTTAGTGATAACTTGTGAGGGAAACTTTGTAAAATGTGAACTGATAGGTATTCATTGCTTTTTTAAATTGAAGCTCTTTAGGCTTGTCAGGAAAGAGAACAAAAATCCCTTAGGTCATTGGGAGAAACCTCATTGACTCTTATGCTTAGAGTCCAAAATGACTACACCATTTAACAAGAAACTTTTCTTCAGTGTTAATTTCAAATGCTTTTTTGGGGGGAGGTGGGGTGGAAATGGGTAGGTAGGGGTATGTAAAGCATTATTTAAGAACCACTTGCTCCTACTCTGCAGTGGGAAAGACATGTGTTAGAGCACTTCAAAATAATACCTAGAGTGGAATGCCTCTGTTCAACTATATATATTCCACCAACCTACTTTGTGCCTGACCCAGAATTCCAAACCCTAGGGACAAGCCCAGGAATTTCTTTGTCTATAAATGCAATATTCAAGCTGCAGTCAGTCATTCTGCACTCTGATAACTGATGGCTCACTGGTATGTTGCCAAGTGTCTATGATTCGAAGGCACAGCTGGGAGTAGCCTCTCAGTTAGCATTGAGTTAAATTGGTCACCTCAGTGGGAGGGGAAGGAGCTAATTAAATTGGTAAGACAAATGCAAAAGAAAAATGACCAGAGGGCAAGAAAATGCCTATTCTAGTTGCTGAAGTTTCAACCATATAAATGAGTGGGGGGCCACATGAGGACAGAAGAATGATAGGTCTTCTAGGAAGGGAAATAACATATGTAGAAAATCTTGAGGGTTCAGAGAAGACCCTAATATATGAAAAAGGTGGTTGGTTTTTCTAAGTTTTAAATTTAGGTCAGAAGTTAAAAAAATGATCTTGAAATAGGGATTGGTATTTAACTAAACTGCATTTGAGGTTTATGTGTGGGCCCCCTTTACAGTAATTTAAAATTAGATACATTTAGAATTGAAGTGATTTATAGAAGAACATGGACAAGTTGCCTAGTTGCAAACATGGACTTACTGTGATCTTTAGCCAGAAAACTCACATTATTGGCATTGCAGATCCTTGGGAATATTGGCATACAGAATCGAAACTGGAAGCAATGTCACTCTAAATGATAGAATCCACTCACCTGCAAACAAAGCTCTTTTTAAAAAGGAAACCCCTTGCCCTCTGCTTCTTGTAAAATAGGCAATAAGGTACAAATAGAGAAACGTGCTCCCCCCTTTTAATGTGTTCTTCAGCCTGGAGAGATCACCTAATCATTCCTAGGTCATTATGAATAGCTCTGGGATCTCATATATATTTGGACTGGACTCATGATTTCATTGGTTTAGGGGGCATTTACATCATCAAACTCCTTCTGCCAGTGAACATCTCCAACTGCTCTTCAGCTTAGAGTCTTTCAGAGTTGCCTGGGGAACGGAAAGGTTATGACTTGTCTAGGGTCTTTCTGCTGTCAAGGCCAACTCACAACACCATGTTATCTAATTAACTCATTTTTTATAAAAAAAGCTGTATTATTGTCCTTGGTCAACTGAAGGGCAGTTAGGTGATAGAATGGTTGTTAAAGACAGGAAGATCTGAATTTAATACCTGCCTCAGATATTTACTAGCTGTGTTACCTAGGCTAGTCACTTAACCTTGTCTCAACCTCAGTTTCCTCATTCATAAAATGGGGATAATAATAGCACCTGCCTCACAGGGTTTTGGTGAAGATCAAAGAATATATGTTAAGTGTTTTGCAAACCTGAAAGTGTTATATAAATATTGACTATTAAACAGTTTATCTTTTTTCCTAGGCATTTTGGGGGAGGAGAAAAAAGGTGACTTTTAATAGCACCCATTTAACCAGATGGTGAAATGCTGAATTGAGCTAGTGACCTGAGTTGTCCTGTGCTGGCTGCACCTTGTTCAGTCCCAGCATCATTTAAATGATACATTCATGATAGATAGGTGGCCTTGACCCCTGTGTTCTGCCACTGAGGTCATACAGCTTCTCTGAAGTCATGTACGAATTTTCTGTGAGGTGGAAAAAAAGCAATGTTTCAATGGCAAAAAGCGAGCATGTAAAGAACCTCCCCATGTGCAGACACATGTTGTTTGGGCACATTGCCAGCCCTGGAGTGATTGATTAAAACAGACTTCCTTTTCAGTCATACTTCCAACCATGCTGGGAAAGGGAGGAAGGGCACCTTTGAAAGAGGTGGGGCTCTGCATAATTATATCATTTTTCTTCTTAAAGCAAACTTATTTTAGAAAGACAAATGACTGCCTTCTGTAATAACTCTCAAAATCATCCTTAAAATATATTTGTACATTGTTACTCTGAAGCAGATTTCTGAAACTAGAGGATCGGCTGTCCATGGCACTTAACTTCCCCAGATATCTCTGACTGAGGTTTTTTTGTTCTAAAATTGCTAAGGATCTTGGAACAGGGGTGGCAGTTCTCAAAATCAAATCATCAAATGAAATAATATTTGTAAAGTGATTAGCACAATACCTGACAGTACCTGATTAATAAATACTTGTTCCCTCCACCCCTCTACCCACTTCAAGAGGTTTCATTTGACATGTTTTAAGGTATCTACAACTGCTAGTGGCAGCACAATATTAATAATTCAGAGCTCAGTTTACAATTGAATTGTGAAAAATAATAATTTGTTAGTGTAGACAAGACTTTATTCATGGATTGTGTGTTAATATTGGGAAAAGGCACTTATCCCTGCTTTTAAATGTTGAATTTGTAGAATTCATATCTATTTAAATTTACTCAAGGACACATGAGTGACTTTTTAATCAAGGTAAAACATCTTACTCAAATACTGATTAGCCATGATAATGGAATTATAAACGGGATTCCTGGTTGTGAGTTTGCTAAATGTTTTCCCCAGTAGTCATTAGCTGTTATTGTGGTGACATATAAAGAAAGTCTGTATTTGGTCAAACCAGTTGTTTTTCCAACCCAGTATTCTGTTTTGGAGAATGACTCCACAGGATGTTTCATGGGAAAGTAAATAAAGCACGAGATATACCTTAAACAACTAACAAAGGTCCTTTTTAAATTTATCCTAGAGTCCACAAGTCACAAAATTAAATTAATATTCTTTCTTTCATATGCCTAACATGTGATTATATATTAGGCCTACCCTGCCTAATGTTTTTGTTAATATATATATATATATATATATATATATATATATATATATATATATAAAATTTTGCTTTTGGAGGAGGGAAGTTAGGGCAATTGGGGTTAAGTGACTTGTTCAAGGTCACATAGCCAGTTTTGTGTTAAAATTTCTGAGGCAGAATTTAAACTCAGGTCCTCCTGACTTCCAGGGCTGGTGCTCTATTCACTGCACCACCTAGCCATCCCCTGCCTAATGTTTTAAACTAGATTTACAAAAACAAAATACTAGGCATTTCATCAGGGCTATTAGTTCTACAGGAATAATGTTGTATAATACCTAAGTGCTTGGTTCAATGATATGAATTGGCTCTAATGTACTAACAACATTATAACAAAATGACTTTGGGTGGGATGTTATTAAGTAGTATTGTCTCTACATGTGTATGTATGTGATTGTATTTATATATACTTATATAAGTATTTGTTGTTTTCCTGATTGAACATAAGCTTTATGAGGACAGGGAATGTTTCATTTTTGTTTTTGTATTTCTAGAATACAGTATAATGATTGCCACATAGTAGGAATTTAATAAATGCTTATTCATTACACATACACAATAATATATATGTTACATATATACAATTATAAATGCATCAATACTTCAGAGATTTGTGATTTTGTCCATTTGAGTAACCCCCTCCATGAGGTAGATTATAGCCACCCTATATCTTAGTATATAGTCTTAAAGAGCTTCTGAAAAATTCATCATCCTCAGAAAATTCTGTGATAAGATCTCTACATGCAGAATATATCTAGATAATGTGCAGATATGTGTAGTAATACACATATGTACTCTGGGAAAAAATCTCTATAAATATAAATTTGATCTCAAACAAATAGAATATTTAATTACCCCTAGTTATCTCAAGTTACAGATTTGTACAAACATCATGAAGTTGTCTTTAAAAAATTATGCCATTATTTGGACATCAAAATTGGGTAGAATTCCTCATGAACATAATCCCTGTGGATTGACAATTTCACCTGAGCCATGTCATCTTTGAAGAAATCTTGATGTGTTCTTTTTATTGTTGACAGCTTTACAATAGAGTGTTTCGATTTTCCCGGGTGCCTGATGAATACTCATACTTTAGAACCTTGAATGTCTGCTACAGGTAGTTCTTGTCATAAAATTTTTGATAAAGAAAAGATTTTTTTCTCTGGTAGTCTGAGATTTTCTAAGAAAGAAGAAGACAGTATGTTGTCTGGAAGTCTTAAAATACTTTTCATTTTTACCTGATTCAGATCTAATCAGAAGATAGTATAATAAAGTTTGTAATTTCAAGAAAAGAAACAGTTAGGAACTTTACTATTTGTTTTAGGTAAGGGAGAAAATAGTATGAGAAAATGTTATAACATTTTAAGCACACACCCCAACAACCCAGTAGTATATAAAGTGAAGTATTCATTTCCTAAAGGAGGTGATACTTATTTGAGTAGCGATTTCTTAAACTTGTGTACTTTGAAATACTGATAAGCTATGGAGGCGTATCAATGTTTTAATATTTAAAGATAAGTTGCGGGACTGGAATTTGTGACTTAATAGTCAAACAATTTTTAAAAGTTCAAGGAGTAAAGGAAGCAAGTACATTAATTGGAGGGATATTTTGACTAAGGTTTTTGAAAATTTCTTTTAAACTTTGGTATGTAATTGAGGGCTTGATTCTTGCCTGTCTCAATCTTGAGCCCTGAATTATAGAGGCTTTGCAGCTTTTCTGTATACAGGGTTATTAGCTTGCTCTAGAACTGACCTGCCATCTTTTTGATCTTTCTAATCATAGATCTGCCACCTCTAAATGGTACCTGACAAAAATTCCTTTTGAAATATTGGATGTGCTAGCTTATTGACACTCTGAATCTTCTCTAGTGAGTTTGGGGAGTACTTCTCAACCTTTATTCAATTATAGTATTAATAATATTCAGAACACTGTTTCCAAGATGGAAATCATATAATAGACTCTATCCACTCTATTTCCCTCCATATTTACTGGTGGGAAAACTGTAAAACAAAGACTGTAACTTAAAATGGAGAATAATGTAAATGACCTGAAATGATTCCATGTGATGCAATTGTGCAAAAGTTAGTCTTGCAGATACACTAAAGCATGTAAATATGGTAATGTGGCTTAGGGCATGGAATGCCTCAGTCAGAAAAATTTGGATTCGTGACCTACCTCTGACATACTGGCTGTGTGATCTGTTGCAAGTCACTCAACTTCTCAGTACCATAGGAAACTCTTTCACACAATGTTATAGAACACTTGCTGATCTGCATTGATAAAAATGTATTTACCAGAAGTTCCTTTTACCAATGAAATCAGAGATCCAGTTTTGGTTTTTTAAGTTTTTCTTTTAATAGTGATATGTATATGCAATGGCCACCAACTCCTGTATCTGTTACCATTATCTGGAAGAGGGGAGGTTAAGCTATGAAAATGAGTGATGGAAACTTTTGCCAGTGGGTTTAAAGAAAGAGTTCTCCTCTCTAACACTGAGGATGCCTGGACATAAAATTGTCTTTTAGGCTAGTGTTCCTTATACTGTGGCTTTAGAGTTATTTGTGTGATTATTTTGGAAGGAGAAAATCAGGTGAGACTTCATAGCAGCAGTGCAGCTCTGGGATTTTCATTGAAAGGCTGTGTATTTCTGTATCCATGTTCCTATCTATTGTATTTTCCTAGGAAAATCTTGTGGATTCAGTTGCATTGCAAGTTGCCTGAGGTCTCAGGGTCCATAATATACCAAAAGGTAAGACTAGGATGACTCATATGGTCAGTGGCAGCTCTGGGTGATGACGTTGTGTGGAAGATCATAGAGAGCTGTAGCCTTAGCAACACTTTCTCAGCTTTCCTTATTCTTTCTGGTGTGTCTGTGCAAAGGAAATCTGACACACAATCAAGGGACTCTGATGATAATTTGAAGAACTATGGTAATAGACCATGACTTGGAGAAGATCTTCATAAATTCTTTAGGTGGTTTTAAAAATGTAAAATGTGAGTTATTTTGTCATTTCACAACTAGGTTTTAGGCATAATCAAAACAATCTTTGGTAATGAACAGATTATTTTCTTCTCACAGCTAATATAGTTTTCATTTTTGCTAGTCACGATACCTTGTTAACTTTCTTATTTACAGTCATTTTTGATTGTCACAGGATCTGAAATAATGTAGTTGTGTTTAATAATGAAATACAATTGACAAATTTTAACAAAATTGAATTTAGAAAAATCTCTAAAGATTGTTTCCATCATGACTACAATTGAATTGTGGCATAAAATGGGGAAAAATGCATTAAATTGACCTATTTCTAACATTTATCCATTTCTTATAGTGTTTTGCTGTAAACTGATTTCTTTTAGTGCATGTTTCTGAAAGCCCAAGCTAATTGACTGTTTCATCTGATGGTATACTATGTTGATACATTGTAAAGTGAGCTATTATTAACTCAACATTATTCACCTAGAATTGAAAAACAATCAGAATAAAAGGGATAAAATAGCTAGCTATTGTATGAAATAAAAAGATGTCAGGAAAAATATCTTTAGGTTTTTGAGTAACTGAAGTCTTAGGTCAATTTACTTTTTACATTGTATCATAAATACTATATTCTAGAAACATTGTTCACATGTTAAACAAATTTTTTTCTTCTTGAGGATTAGGCATTCATTGGACAGGGTTTTAATAAAGATAGATATACAGGCATAGTGCCGATATTCAACTTATAGTACAGTAAGATAAAGTGTAGTTTAGTAAGGGAACTTAAAGCTTAGTAAGATAATCATACAAATTCCTACACAAAATAGAAAATGCAAATATATCATAAAATCAATCCAAAAAGTACCTCAAAGATGAAAATGTGAACTACCTTCTCTTCCTCTTTTTCCTCTTTCTTCTCCTCTTTCTGCCCTTCCTAACGCCTAGTTCACCAATAATAAGAAAATTTATCTAATGTGAGGGGTGAGGTTAGGGAAAGAAAAATGGTCCTTTCTAAATTTTCAAGACATTGAATTTTATATGCTATAATTCAATTCAACATTTATCAAGGACCTACTATGCATAAAACACTGTGCTAGATGTTGGGGATAGACAAAATCAAAATGAGCCAGTCTGTTGACCGATTCTCTTCAGAGCATGGTAGCCTGACCTTTGTTATAGATGCCTCAAGGTATTCAAGGACAAAGAGTCTACTGATTTAGTGATACAGTTTTACCATAGTCAAATTTTCCTCAGATTTCTACTGCTTCAATTCAGTAGCTTAGTCAGACATAGTCCCAACACATCAACAGATGTAAACTGGAAATTACCTAGGAACCTCTACCTTTTAGCCATGCTGCCCCACTATGCTTAAGTTCCTTCTCTTTCCTGAGATAGGTTTTTTTGTATATGAGTATGATCAGAGAGGTACAGCAGTTTCCAGACACTAGCAAGAGAAAACCTGGTCACCCCTGTGAAAAACCTAGTGTTCTTTTTTTTCAGGGCTATTAACCACAGCTGCTGTCTTACTTCCTGCTTTCTTTCACCTCACCAACAGCCCAAGTTCACTGTTGTGGCAACAGCATCCTCCTTTTAAGATCCATCTTTCTTTCTCCTTCCATGAGCAACAGTGGTAAGAGGGAGAACAGCCTCTCTGCTTATCCCTGTGGAAATTAATAATTCCTGCTAGAATGTCCTTTATCCTTGTCTCTAAGTGTAGCTGGCATGATGGATGGCATTGCTTGAGCCCCTTCCTGTAAGGTTTATCCCACATGGCCAAGACTGCTTTGGTTAGCTGTTTCCTTCTAGGTCACCTGTACTCTATAAATGAAGTTTTATATAGCTCAAAGCATCCTGTTTCTCCCCCTACTCAATAGTATTTTATTTCTCCCCTCCCATTAGATGTAGTTTTCAGCCTTCATTTTTACAAGATTTTGAGCTCCACATTTTTCTCTCTTACTCCCTTCGCTGCCTTCTCCTCAAGACAGCAAGCACTCTGGTATAGGTTATACATTCATAATTGCATTAAATATAATTCCATATTCATCAGTTAGTGAAAGAAGAATCAGAACAAAAAGGAAAATCACGAGAAAGAAAACCCTCCTCCCCCCCTCCCCCCCATTGAAAATAGTATGCTTCCATCTGCATTCAAGACTCCATAGTTCTTTCTTTGGATGTGGATAGCATTTTCCATCACTAGTCTTTTGGAATTGTCTTAGATCATTATATTGCTCTTGCAATCTATTCCACTGATCTACCACTCTATTTTTTTTGAGGAGGGAAGGCAAGGCAATTGGGGTTAAGTGACTTGCACAAGGTCACACAGTTAATAAGTGTGTCAACTGTCTGAGTCCTAATTTGAACTCAGGTCCTCCTGACTCCAGGGCTGGTGCTCTATTCACTGCACCACGTAGCTGTCCCAACCACTCTATTTCTTAGCCAGTATCAGATAGTTTTTTTTTTTTATTAATTTGTTGGTTTACTTTTAGTTTACAAGATTCAATTCCACAATTCCTCTAATTTCACATTCTGTCCCCCTCCTTTCCCTCCTCCCCCCCCCCCCATGGAGGCATACAGTCAAGTATAGGATCTGTAAATACTTTCACATTAGACATTAGTCAGGTTATAAAGATGGATTATATCAGATGGAATGAAAAATGGTAAAGAGGAAATAAAACCAAACAAGAAAAGGAAAAAGATCAGGTAGTTTGCTTCAATCTGGATACAAATTCAGTTCTTTCTAGTTCTTTCTCTGGATGTAGACATCTCTCTCCATCATGAGTCTTTTGGGATTGACTTATATCACTGAATTGCTGAGAAGAGTCCAATCTATCAAAGTTGGTCATCACACATATGTTGTGTCTGTAATTGTGTACAAATTTCTCCTGGTTCTACTCTTCACACTCAGCATCAGTTTGTATAAGCCTCTCCAGGTAAATATGAAATCCATCTGCTCCTCGTTTCTTATAGCACAATAGTATTCTATAACATGCATATAACACAACTTGTTCAGCCATTCCCCAATTGATGGGCACCCCCTTAATTTCCAATTCTTTTCTGCCACAAAAAGAGCTGCTCAAAATATTTTTGTACATATGGGTCTATCTCCCACTTCTATGATCTCTTTGGGATATAACCCTAGAAGTGGTATTGCTGGGTCACAGTGTATGAAATTATTTATAGCCCTTTGGGCATAATTCCAGATTGCTCTCCAGAAAGTTTGGATCAGTTCACAACTCTACCAACAATGCATTAGTGTTCTAATTTGCCCACATCCTCTCCAGCATTTCTCATTTTCCTGTTTTGTCATTTTTAGCCAATCTGACTGGTGAGATGTGGTACCTCAAAGTTGTTTTGATTTGCATTTCTCTAATCAATAGTGATTTAGAGCATTACTTCATGTGCTTATAGATAACTTTAATTTCTTTCTCTGAAGTGTCTGTTCATATCCTTTAACCATTTATCAATTGGGGAATGACTTGAATTCTTATAGATTTGACTCAATTCTCTGTATATTTTCGAAATTAGTCCTTTATCAGAGACATGGGCTGTAAAAATTCTTTCCCAATTTCCCACCTCCCTCCTAATCCTTTGTTTGTACAGAAACTTTTCAATTTAATGTAATCAAAATTATCCATTTTGCATATCATAATGCCCTCTAATTCTTGTTTAGTCATAAAGTCTTTCCCTCACCACAAATCTGACAGGTAAATTATTCCTTGTTTTCTGAGATTGCTTACAGTATCAACCTTTATACCTAGATCATGATCCCATTTAAACTTGATTTTCGTATATGGTGTTAGATAATGGTCTATGCCCAGTTTATGCCATACTATATTCCAGTTTTGCCAACAGTTTTTGTCAAATAGTGAGTTTTTATACCCAAAACTGGGGACTTTGGGTTTATCAAACAATAGATTACTATAGTCATTGACCGCTGAATTTCGTGTACCCAATCTATTTCATTGATCCACTACTGTATTCCTCAGCCAATACCAAGTAGTTTTGATGATTGCTGCTTTATAATACAGATTGAAATCTGGTAGAGCTAGTCCACCTTCCCTAGCATTTCTTTTCATTAATTCCCTTGATATTATGGACCATTTATTCTTCCAAATGAATTTTGTTACTATTTTTCTAGCTCTATAAAGTAGTTTTTTGGTAAATTGATTGGTATGGCACTAAATATATAATTTAATTTAGGTAAAATTAAAATTTTTTTAATAATAGCTTGACCCAGTCACAAGCAATTGATATTTTTCCAATTAGTTAGATTTGATTTTATTTGTGTGAAAAGTGTTTTGTAGTTGTGTTCATATAGGTCCTGGCTTTTGTTTTGGCAGGTAGATTTCCAAATATTTTATAATGTCTACAGTAACTATAAATGGGATTTTTCTTTCTATCTCTTGCTATTGAATTTCATTGGAAGTATATAGGAATGCTGAGGACTTATGTGAGTTTATTTTATATCCTGCAACTTTGCCAAATTTATTTATTGTCTCAAGTAGTTTTTTACTTTATTCTCTAGGATTCTCTAAGTATATCACCATATCATCTGCAAAGAGTGATAGCTTGGTCTCTTTTTTGCCTAATTTGATTCCTTTGATTTCTTTTTCTTCTCCACTGTGTTTCCCCGATAATAAGACCTATCCCGAAAATAAGCCCTCCCCTTACTGTGTAAGATTCCTCTAAAATAAGCCCGCCCCTGAAAATAAGCCCTATTGAGATTGCTACTTTAGTGTAGGTGATCCCCTGCGCTACATGCTACATTACGGTACCCTCTGTATGCATCGTCCCCTCCCCCCCCGGGTGAAACGCACGCCGTGCTCCGAGCTGCATCCAATCAGAGCTGCAGCAGTGAGCGTGTCATCCTGTTCTTCCCCAGTGATTTGCTTATTGAATAAAGGTACATTTTTTTCTTCACATTTACCTGTTTATTAAAATTGCTGTCAATGTTCATTAAAATAAGCCCTCCCCTGAAAATAAGCCCTCTGGTGTTTTTCTGTCCAAAAAATTAATAAGACAGTGTCTTATTATCGGGGAAACACGGTAATTGCTACTGCTAAAATTTCTAGTACAAGACTGAATAAGAGGGGTGATAATGGACACCCTTGTTTCACCCCTGATCTTATTGGAAATGCTTCTAGCTTCTCCCCATTACATATAATATTTGCTGATGATTTTAAATAGATGCTACC
Source organism: Petaurus breviceps papuanus (assembly GCF_028583685.1). Classification (NCBI taxonomy): domain Eukaryota; kingdom Metazoa; phylum Chordata; class Mammalia; order Diprotodontia; family Petauridae; genus Petaurus; species Petaurus breviceps. Next base: position 9,794,174 of record NW_027187376.1, on the reverse strand, counting down.
TATTATTTTAAGGAAGGCTCCATTTATTCCTATACTTTCTAATGTTTTTAATAGGAATGGGTGTTGTATTTTGTCAAAAGCCTTTTCTGCATCTATTGAGATAATCATGTGGTTTCTGCTAGTTTTATTGTTGACATGATCAATTATACTGATGGTTTTCCTAATATTAAACCATCCTTGCATTCCTGGAATAAATCCTACCTGATCAAAGTGTATTATTCTTGAGACAAATTGCTGTAGTCTTTTTGATAATATTTTATTTAACATTTTTGCATCTATATTCATGAAGGAGATTGGTCTATAATTTTCTTTCTCTGTTTTATCTCTTCCTGATTTAGGTAACAGTACTATATTTGTGTCATAAAAAGAATTTGGTAGGACTTCTTCTTCACTAATTTTCCCAAATAGTTTGTAGAGTATTGGAATCAATTGTTCTTTAAATGTTTGATAGAATTCACTAGTGAATCCATCTGGCCCTGGAGATGTTTTCCTAGGGAGTTGACTGATGGCTTGTTCAATTTCTTTTTTTGAGATGGGGTTATTTAAGTAATTTACTTCCTCTTCAGTTAATCTGGGCAACTTGCATTTTTGTAAATACTCATCCATTTCCCTAAGATTGTCAAATTTATGTGCATACAATTGGGAAAAATAATTCCTAATTATTGTTTTGATTTCCTCTTCATTGGAGGTAGATTCACCCTTTTCATTTTTGATACTCATAATGTGGTTTTCTTCTTTCTTTTTTTTATCATATTGATTAAGGATCTATCAATTTTATTGTTTTTTTTCATAAAACCAATTCTTAGTTTTATTTATTAATTCAATAGTTTTCTTAATTTCAATTTTATTAATCTCTCCTTTGGTTTTCAATATTTTTAATTTAGTATTTAATGGGGGATTTTGAATTTGTTCTTTTTCTAGGTTTTTCAATTGCATGCCCAATTCATTGACCTCCCTTTTCTCTAATTTAATCATATATGCATTCAGGAATATAAAACTTCCCCTAAGAACTGCCTTTAATTCGTCCCACAAATTTTGGTATGTTGTCCCATTATTATCATTTTCTTGAATGAAATTACTGATTGTTTCTATAATTTCTTGTTTGACCCACTCATTCTTTAGAATTAAATTGTTTAATTTCCAATTAGTTTTTAGTCTGTCTTTCCATGGCTCTTTATTGCATATAATTTTTATTGCATCATGATCTGAGAAGGATGCATTTAATATTTCTGTCTTACTGCACAGAATTGTGAGGTTTTTATGCCCTAGAACATGGTCGATTTTTGAGTATGTGCCATGAACCACTGAGAAGAAAGTATATTCCATTTTATCCCCATTCACTTTTCTCCAGAGATCTATCATAAATCATAAATCTAAAATTCTGTTTACATTCTTAACTTCTTTCTTGTTTATTTTGAGGTTGTATTTATCAAGTTCAGAGAGGGGGAGATTATGGTCTCCCACTAGTATAGTTTTGCTACCTATTTCTTCCTCTAATTCCTTTACCTGCTCCTCTAGGAATTTGGATGCTATACCACTTGGTGCATGTATGTTAAGTAATGATATTGCTTCATTCCCATGGTGCCTTTTAGCAGGATATAGTTTCCTTCCTTATCTCTTTTAATTAGATTTTTGCTTTTGCTTTATCTGAGATAAGGATTGCTACCCCTGCTTTTTTTACTTTAGCTGAGGCATGGTACATTTTACTCCAGCTCTTTACCTTTACCCTGAGTGTATCCCTGTGTTTCAGATGTGTTTCTTGTAAACAGCATATTGTAGGATTATGATTTTTAATCCATTCTGCTATCTGCCTCTGTTTTATGGGAGAGTTCATTCCATTCACATTTACAGTTATGATTATTATCTGTTTCTTCCCCTCCATCCTTTTCCCTCCCCTGTTAATGCTTATGTTTTTTCTTCCCTTCTCCCTTCCCCTCCTTAATAGTTTTTCTTTTGACCACCGCCTCCCTCAGTATTCCCTTATCAGTCCCCCTCCCTTTTCCTCCACTTCAAGCTTATTTCTTCCCTCTCTACTGCCCCCCTCCCCCATTTCATAGCACTTTCCCTCTCCTACTCCCTGTAGGATATTTTTATACTTAATGAAGTATGTTATTTCTTCTTTGCACCAAGAGTGACAGGAACAAATCTCATGCGAAGCTCCTTCCCCTCCCCTCTTTCCCTCTAATATGATACGTTTTGCATCTCTTCTCCATGTAGTTCTATGCTTAACTGGTTCTTATTCCCTCCTTGCACCAGAACCAGTGAGGGAAAAGCTCATATAATACTCATCTCTCTTCCTTCTTTTCCTCTGCTATATTGTTTTTATGCCTCTTTGTGTGGCATAATTTATTCTTTTCCACTTCATTCATTCCTCTTCTTCCATTGCAGTCCCTTTGTAGCCCTTAATAAGATTTTTTTAATAATCATTTTGTGTATTTTATACTCATATCCTCTACTTGTCTATAAACAGTTTGTTCTTATTAAATAACAGTGTGTGTGTGTGTGTGTGTTTTCCTTGTTTACCTTTCTATGTCACTCTTGCATCTTGTAATTGGAGGTTGAATTTTCCATTGAGCTCTGGCTTTTTCATCAGATAAATCTGTTATATCATTGAATGACCATCTCTTTGCCTGGAAGAATATGCTTAGTCTCACTGCATAGGTGATCTTGGTAACAACCCAAGCTCTTTTGCCTTGCAGAAAATTGTATTCCACTGCCTCTTATCTTTCAGTGTAGAGGCTGCCAAATCCTGTGTGATCCTTACTGTGGTTCCTCAATATTTTAATTGTTTCTGTCTGATCATTTGAAGTATTTTCTCTTTTACCTGGTAGTTCTTGAGTTTGGCCACAACATTTCAAGGACTTTTCAGTTTGGGATCTCTTTCAGGAGGTGTCTAGTGGATTCTCTTGATTTCTATTTTACCCTCAGGTTCTAGTATCTCAGGACAATTTTCCTTAATGAGCTCTTGGAGAATGTTGTCCAGGCTCATTTTTTCATCATGATTCCAGATCAGTTATTTTTCTATTGAGATATTTTACCTCTTTTTCTAATTTTTTTTGTTGTTTTGTTTGACTAAATCTTGGTTCCTCATAGAGTTATTTGTTTCAATTTGCTTTATTCTAGTTTTTAGCAAATCATTTTCCTTGGTTAATTTTTGGAGCTCCTTTTCCATATCACACACTTTTCTTTCTAAGGAGCTGTTTACTTCATTATAATGTTTTTCTAATTCTGCAATTTTTATTTTAAAAGAATTATTCATTTTGTGTTCTATCTCTCTCATTTGGTTTTCCAAGTTCCTTTTGAGCTCATCTAGGAGAGCTTTCTGTGCTTGGGACTCTGTTCCCTGTTGATGTTTCAGCTGTGGGTGTGGAGTCCACATTGTCTCCCTCTGAGTTTGGTTCCTCTCTCTGAGATAGTAGGACTCCAAAGTCTTTGTAGTGTGCTTTCTACCCATTTTGAGGCAGGGCTCTAGCCATGCCCTTCCTCTAGGGTTCCCAAGCCTTTACTGTTGAGGGTTTTGCCCTGGGGCAATAGTTACTATGTTTTCAGGGTAGGGGGGGGGGTTGGAGCAGCTGGGGTTTACTCTGCCATCCTGGTCCTTGCAGGTCCTGATAAGGGCTTTTTTTTTTTTTTAATTTCTGGGCTATGGAGTGGTAGTCTCAGGATTATTTGCTGTCCTGGACAGGGGCCCTGCATTTGGTTCTTACCTTGCTCTTTCCAGTCCCAGCCCTTTGGTGATAGGCCTGGTAGTGACCCTTGTGGTTGGTGGGAGGACTTGCACGTCTCATTGATCAGGCCTCCTCCCCGACCTGCCTCTACGAGCTGTGCCTTCCCAGCCTGCCTCCAGTATCAGATAGTTTTGATGATTGCCACTTTATAATATAGTTTTAGATCTGGTATGGCCAGGCCACCTTCCTTTGTACTTTTTAAAATTAACTCCCTTGATATAACTGACCATTTGTTCTTCCAGAATAATTTTGTTACTATTTTTTCTATGTCTCTAAAATAACTTTTTGGTAGTTGGATTGGTATGACATTGAATAAATAAATTAATTTTGGTAGAATTGTCATTTTTATTATAGTAGCTCTGTCTATCCATGAGCAATTGATATTTTTCCAAGTGTTCAGATCTGACTTTATTTGTGTGAAAAGTGATTGTAATTGTATTCATATACTTTCTGGCTTTGTCTTGACACATAGGCTCCCAAATATTTTATATTGTTAAGTGTTATTTAAAAGTAAATTTCTCTTTCTATCTCTTGCGCTGGTATTTGTTGGTAATATATAGAAATGCTGGTGATTTATGTATTTATTTTATATCCTGCTACTTTGCTAAAGTTGTTAATTGTTTCAAGTAGTTTTTTAATTGATTCTCTAGGATTCTCTAAGTATACTATCATAACATCTGAAAAGAATAATAGTTTTGTTTGCTCATTGCCTATTTTAATTTCTTCAATTTCCTTTTCTTCTCTTATTGCTAAAGCTAAGGTTTCTAGTACAATATTGAATAATAGTGGTGATAATGGGATCATTGTTTCACCCCTGATCTTATTGGGAATGCTTCTAGCTTATCCCCATAACATATAATGCTTGCTGATAGTTTTAGATAGATACTGCTTATCATTGTAAGGAAAATTACTGTGCTTTCTAGTGTTGTTAATAGGAATGGGCTCTGTATTTTGTCAAAAGCTTTTTCTGCAACTATTTAGATAATTATTTGATTTCTGTAGGTCTTGTTATTGATTTGGTCAATTATGCTGATAGTCTTCCTAATATTGTACCAGCCCCACATTCCTGTTATAAATTCCACCTGGTAATAGTGTATTATTCTCATGAGAAATTGCTATAATCTTTTTGTTAATACTTTATTTAAACTTTTTGCATCAATATTCAGAAGGGAAATTGTGCTATGATTTTCTTTCTCTGTTTTGGCTCTTCCTGGTTTAGGTATCAGCACCATATTAGTGTCACAAGAGGAACTTCATGGAATGCTTCTTCACCTATTCTTCCAAATAGTTTATATAGTATTGGAATAAATTGTTTCTTAACTGGTAGAATTCTCTGTCTGACCCTGGAGATTTTTTTCTTAGGAAGTTCATTGATGGCTCATTCAATTTCTTTTTCTCAAATGGGTTAAGTATTTTATTACCTCTTCTGTTAATCTGGGCGATCTATATTTTTGTAAATTTGCATCAATTTCACTTAAGTTGTCAGATTTATTGGTACACAGATGGATAAAATAGCTCCTAATTATTGCTTTAATTTTCTCTTCATTGGTTGTGAATTTAGTCTTTTCATTTTTGACACTGGTAATTTGGTTTTCTTCTTTCTTTTTTTTCCAATCAAATTAACCAAAGGTTTGTCCATTTTATTTTTTCCCATAAAACCAGCTCTTAGTTTTATTTATGAGTTAAATTATTTTTTTACTTTCAATTTTATTAATCTTTCTTGGGATTTTCAGAATTTCTTATTTGGTATTTAATTGAGGATTTTCAATTTTTTTCTAGATTTTTAATTGTATGCCAAATCTATTGATATCCTCTTTCTCTATTTTATTTGTAAGCATTTAGAGATATAAAATTTTACCTTAAGATCTTCTTTGACTACATCCCACAAATTTTGTTATGTTGTCTCATTATTGTTGTTCTTTTTGATGAAATGACTGATTGTTTCTATGATTTTTTTTGCCTGACCCACTCATTCTTTATGATTAAATTATTTATTTTCCAATTAATTTTTAATCTATGTTTCCATGACCCTTTATTACACATAATTTTTGTTGCATCATGATGTGAAATGGATGCATTTAATATTTCTGCCTTCGATTGTGAGGCTTTTATGCCTTAATGCATGGTCAGTTTTTGTGTAAGTGCCATGTACCACCAAGAAAAAGGTATATTCTTTTCTGTTCCCATTAACTTTTCTCCAGAAGTCGATCATGTTTAACTTTTAGATCCTTTGATGTAGAAGCTGCTAAGTCCCATGTAATCCTGACTGTGGCTCCTTGATATTTGAATTATTTCTTTCTAGCCACTTGTAGTAGTTTCTCCTTTGACCTGATAACTGGAATTTGGTTGCAATACTCCTTGTAGTTTTCATTTTGGGATCCCTCTCAGGAGGTTATTGGTGGCTTCTTTCAGTGACTCTTTTACCCCCTGATTGTATGACTTCTGGGCAGTTTTTCTTGAAAGATGCTGTACAGACTTTTTTTTTTTAAATCATGCCTTTCAGATAGTCTAACAATTCTTAAATTATCTCTCCTGAATTTCTTTCCAAATCAGTTGTTCTTACAGTGAGGTGTTTTAAATTTTCTTCTATTTTTGCATTCTTTTTTATTTTGTTTGACTGATTCTTGATATCTCATAGAGTTGCTAGCTTCTACTTGCTCAATTCTAACTTTTAAGGAATTTTTCCAGTTAGCTTTTGTAGCTCTTATTCCATTTGGCCAATTCTCCTTTGTGTGTGTGTGTGTGTGTGTGTGTGTGTGTGTGTGTGTGTGTGTGTATGTGTGTGTGTATGTGGTAATTGGGAATAAGTTACTTGCCCAGGGTCACACAGCTAGTAAGTGTCATATCTGAGGCCGGATTTGAACTCAGGTCCTCCTGACTCCAGGGCTGGTGCTCTATCCACTGCATCACCTAGCTGCTCCCAATTCTACTTTTTAAGGAGTTGTTTTATTTAATTGATTTTCTTTCTTCATTTGACTAGTTGCATTTTTTAAAGAATTGTTTTCTTCAGTCAATTTTTGTCCTTTGTTTTCCCAGCTTTTGACTCTCTTGAATAACTCTCATTTGTTTTCCCAATTTTTCTTCTACTTTTCTGATTTTCTTTTCTTTCTTTCATTTTTTTTTGCCTTTTGGAGGGCATTTGGGGTTAAGTAACTTGCCCAAGGTTACATGGCTAGTTTTTTTGTGTGGGTGTTAAGTGTCTGAGGCTGGAGCTGAACTCGGGTCCTCCTGACTCCAGGGCCGGCGCTTTACTTATTGCACCACCTAGCCGCCCCTACTTCTCTGATTTTCAAAATCCTTTTTGAGTTCTTCCAAGAAGGCTTTTTGGGCTTGCGATCAGTTCATATTCTCCTTTGAGGCTTTGCATATAAGCATCTTGAAGTTGTGATACTCTTCTGAGTTTGTGTTTTGATCTCCCCAGTTACTATGGTGACAGTAATAAGTAACATTCTATAATCAGGGTTTATTTTTCTCTTTTGTGTTCATTTTTAGCTTATATCATGACTTTTAAAATTGAGCTTTGTTCCTGGGCCACAGGGGGCACTGTTCCAAGCTTCTTGTGCTGGGGACCAGGGACCTGGTCACTGGCTTTCTGTGCCAGGGTCTTCTGGGCTTACAGCTTGCCCCCTGAACTTAGGTGGCCTGGTCTAGTTGTGCCTGTTTTGCCAAGGTTCTGGGGCTGACAGTTTGCCTTTTGCACTGGGGTTGGAGGCCTCATGGCTGGCCTGCTGAGCCAGGACTGAGGGGCCTTGATTTTGATCTATGCTATGGCTTAGAGCCTCCTGCTGGCTTGCTCAGACACCATCTGTGTTGGGCCATGCTTCCCTTTTACCCAAGTGAGACAGACCTTTATTAAGTCTTTCTAAGTTATCTTAAGCTTCACTCCATCTTTTTTATTTTGGTTCTGTCACCCCAGAATCAGTTTAGAGACTTGATTTAATGTTTCCAAGGGAAACAGGAGAACTCAGAAAACTTCCTGGCTTCTCTCCACCATCTTGGCTCTACCCTCAGCTCAAAGCATTCTTAACCTTTTTTCTCTTAGAATTTTGCCTTCTGCTCCCCTTGGAACGTTGACCAAAAACTACAGGTCATTCCAATGTCTACTTTCATAGTTTCTGCATGTGTGGGGTTCTGCTCTCAGTAGGATGTCCTGCTGGCTCTTAAATTGTAATGGCCAAAAAATGGAGCATGACTGAAAGCTGTGGTTCTTAACCTTTTTGTGTGTAATGGACCTATCTAGCAATTTGGTGAAGACTATGGATCTTTTATCATAATCATATTCTTTAAATGAATATATGAAAATGCATAAGATTACAAAGGTAACTAATTATTTTGAAATACAATTATAAGTATACATATACTCATATATATATATATATGTAGATGTGTTTTAAAGTTCATAAACCTTGATTTAATGGTATCACACCATCCCCTAAACAAGTGAGAGTACTCTCTATTTTCTCTTGAGACTTCCACCTTTCCTTAGGGCTCTAAATAGTCTTTCCCTAAGTTCTCCCCCCTCCCAACTCATAGTGAAATGCTGTGGTTTAGAGTTCTGTGGGAAAGGAAATGAATTCAGGCATGTTAGAGTGACAGTCTTTTGACATTCAACATTCACCACAGGAACTTATAAAGACCTGCTGCTTTACAGTACTACCCTAAGGACTTGGTATCCCTTTGTAGGAAATACAAATATAATTTCCTAAGATTTTGTTGAGTTCCATTTTCACCCTAGAAATACATATAAGCTAGGTGCTTTTGATATTGGACTTGGGCATTCCCAATGGGGAAATCAATTCCAAGTTTCTAGAAGGAAACCTCTTAAGTATTGTTGGGGGCCAGGAAGTAATGGTATATGGGCTAGTGCCTGCTTGCTTGATGTATGACCTTAAAAGGTAATGAATAGAGCTGTAGAAGATGATTGGCTATATGTACCTATAAGTTGCCCTGATGCGGAAGTTCAGGGCAGTCGCGATGTAGCTGAGCCTGAATAAACAACTCCTGCAAACCTCGGGTGCTCTGTCTGGTAATTCCTCCTAGGAGGCCGGTGACGACCGAAGACTTACTATGGGTAAGTGAGAGGACGGGATATCAATAGCCCCCCACAACTGGCGCCCAACGTGGGGCCTGGGTAGGGTCCGAGAAGACCGTCTGAGCTGTAACTAGCTCTCCAGACAGCCTCATTGGTAAAGAGTACCTTTGAGAAGATGGGAGGGGCAGGAAGTGTCCCCGCAATTTTGCCCGAGGAGAAAGGAGTTATTGCCACGCAGCTTTACAAAGTGTGCGCGAAGGGCAGTGTAAAGATACCAATAAGAACGTGCTGCCAGTTTGTAGAAAAAATATGGACCATCTGCCCCTGGATACAACATGCGGGGGTGCAGACAGGCAGATGGGCCGTGGTGGGACAACAAATGGCTTCGTATGAAGAAACAAACCCGGGGTCATTAACCCCAACCGATTTCACCGTTTATAGAATGGTGGACTCGGTACTCAACCCAAAACCCTTGCCCCTGTCCTGCCCGGTGAGTACTCAAGTTGGGACATCCTTAGCAGGCTCCTCTGGTGAGGAGTCGGAGGAGGAATCGACTAGCCAACCTCCTCAATATCCATGGGAGGAGATGAAAAAGGCAGAGAGGAAATTAGCAGGCGAGGAAGATGGCGACAGCGAAGCTCCGCGCGCTGTTCGCTGGGAACAAGAACCCGGAAAGGAGGAGTCAGTGGCGCAGCAAAAATTAGAAAAGAGGAAGTGCATGACTTCGACGCCTACAGGGCGTCGCCCAGAAAAAAAAAAGAGGAAGTCCCTACATGGGAGGCGGCCGCCTGGGCTGCCGAATGGGTGGAAGGAAGCCGTCCTCCTCCCTTCAACCTTGCCGGAGGCCCGATCACTTTTAAGAAGCAGATAGATAACACCTTAAGTCCCACCTAATTACTCTTTCTGGTTTAGGTGATTAAATTGTGGGTTCGAGTCCCACTTAATTACCTGTTGGGTGATTAAATTGTGGGTTCGAGTCCCACTTAATTACTCTGGTCTGAGCAATTAAATTGTGGGTTCGAGTCCCACTTAGTTGCTTGTTTAGAATGAGTGGTACGTGTTTTGAGTGATTGGTACTGTGCACAGAACTGTTACGTGTCGTATCTTGTGTTTCTGCTGTGTTCTGTCCCTTCTGTGTCTTTGTCCTATCCAGTCATCAGGTCCATTATGGGCCAAGGGTCATCCACAGCCGGCCCGTGTACTCCTTTGAAATGCCTTTTGGACAACTTCACAGACTTCCAGAAACGGGCCTCTGGATATGGGGAGTCTGTGACCAAATTTAATTTAGAAAAGTTCTGTACCATTGGCTGCAACTGCAGGACATTCCTTTGAAATGCTGTATCTCTTTCCCTCCTTCTTTCCCCTGCTGCTGAGTGCAGGCTGGAAAGGGAGAGAAAGAGAGCAAAATATTGTCTTGTTTAGGTTATATGATGGTAAATGCAAGTGAAAGAGTATAGGAGAAATGTTAGGTTGGAATTAGAAAGAAATAAAGTATGTATATGATTTTAAAGGGGCTTTAATCAAAGTCCAACAGGAAGAGTAGACAGTAGTAAAAGCAAGAAAGTTTAAGCATGTAGCAAAGAAAGGAACATGGGTAGGAAGTTAAGATAGGTATAAGTTAGTTGCTATTGAAAAGTGTGAACAGAAGTTTTAAGATCTTTAAAAGTTTGAAAATCTCCTCTTCATTCCACTCTGGCCAAGTGGAGTGAGGAGAGAGTGATGGGAGGGGGAGGGAATCTTTTCCCTCAGAACAAAGAGGCAGGTAGATTAACATTTAACTATTTCCTGCCTCACTTAAAAGAGAAAAGTTTTGTGTAACAGAATGCAACTAAAAGGCAACTGAATGCATTCTGGTCATCTTTGAAAAGTGTCACTCCTAATTTGATGCTAAAGAAAAGTTGGAATTCATTTTACTATTTGGCATTTAGGCAAATTGGAATATTTTCCAAGATTTGATACATAAGGTGAGGTTTTTGGGTTCTCTAGAACTGGGATAAGGGAGTAGGCGCCACTCCCTCTCCCCTTGCTAGGGAAGTCAAAACTATCACTTTCAAAGAAGTTTCTAAGGAGTGGACACAAAATTTATTGGAGTAAAAGTTGGAACAGCTAAAAACACTGGGGGGAGGCATAGCAGCTATATTGAGGGCCCCTGGGGCATGCAGATGACCCTCTTTCCTTTCAAATCCCGGGGACAACAACCAAGCTCTGCAACTGTGGGGAGAGGAGAAAAGCCTCTGCACTTGGTAAGCCTAATTTTCTATCAATAATTTTGGTATGTGATGAATCGGAAATGAAATTAATGTCATTATGTCATTGTTCTATTATGGTATCTCTAAATTGTAAAATCTAAATTGTAAAGTCCTCTTATACTGTAAAAATTGAGTGACAAATCAGTTTTCAATCTGAGTTTTGTTGAAACTAAAAGATGGAGAAAAAGTTGTGTAAAACTAGCTATGTTACTTTATCAGTTCTGCTAACCCTATGTTATAATGTTATTTTCATGTGAATTGGATTTTTTATGTTATAATATCTGATGGTTTAAAGCTTTTATATTTGGGATACAAACAAGTAGTAACAATACTGACAATATTTACTGTGATAGCTGATTGTCCATTTAACTTTTTGGCTATTTTGGAAATATACAGTGATTATAAGTTGATTGGTTGTATGGCAGCAAAAAAAAAAAAGGATTTTAGTTTAGTATAACTTCATGTGGAGTTTTAAGGTCATCAGATTGGTAATTCATTTGTTCTTATTTCGAAGTTCAAACTTGAGATGATATCATTACTGGTAAACATCTGTACTATCTATGCTGTATGAAAAGCAGTTTCTCTTAAAGTTTTGGAGTATTGTAATTTGGGAAAATCTTAAGCTTCCAAGTCTATCTTTGTTTAAAAGGAAGTTTCAGTTAAGATTGTTTGAAATTGTAAGACTGTTAACTAAGTTATTGGGCTACTGTTTTAATGCTAAAACCTAAAACTGTGACAACTTTATACTGACTAGTTCTGCTCATTCAGAACAGTCCCCCTACTACTGTATAATGTTGTAGTACTGATGACAATCCTTTTGATGAATGGCTTATATGTGGAGTCAATGGCAGTTGTTTAGTGGGAAATCCCTTAGTAATGCTACTAGGAGGATCCGCCGGTAATGGGACCTTAATAAGCGGAGAGGGGAACCTTAATACCTGGAAGGTCAACACAAACCCCCCCACTTAGTATGTGCGCACACCTGTTTGTGTTTGGCCACCCTTCCTTTGGGTACTGACCAATTCTACAGAGGAAGAGATCACTTGCCGCAATGCCACGTGTGTGCTTAGCCAGTGCTGGAATGCGACACGACATCAAACGGCTGTGGTTATGCGCACACCCACCTGGCTACCGGTGCCAGTAAAGATGGAGCAAGGATTGACAGTGCCCCAGAGACATAAAAGAGACTTTGGAGTGACCGCAGCCATTATCGCTGCCATTGCAGCCAGTGCAGCCGCTATTGCCTTGGCCGCTACATCCATGCAACAGCAGGTGCAAACAGCTGCGGCATTGACCAATGTTACTCGACAAGCAGCGGAAGCCATGCAATCGCAGATGGACATAGACTGAACCTTGCAGGGGGGGATCATGATTCTTAATCAAAGGGTGGACCTAGTGCAAGAGCAAATTGATGCCATAATGGAAATGGGTCTCATGGGGTGCCAATGGCACACAACCGGTCTTTGTGTGACCTCCGCCCCGTACCAAAGATATTCTAGGGCAGCTAATCTATCCTATACTCTGGGTTCATTTTTAAACGGGACATGGGATAAGCAGTTTACACTGAAGTTAAATGAATTAAGACATGCTATAGTTGTATTGAATTCTACCACCATATCTGGTCCCCAGTTATCAGCATGGACTGAGTGGTTCCAAAACATTACCCAATGGTTTGCCTCTTGGGGAGGTTTGGGGGCGTCAAGTATGGTGTTACTCTTGACCATAGGGTTGCTTGTCTGGTGCCTCTGCCGATTGCAGAGAAGACAACAAGGATATATATTGCTCACACAAAAGGCCATTATGGCCATTGAGGAAGGAGCAGACCCTCAAGTATGGCTGGCTTCCATGGAAGACATGTAACGCCCTTGAAGTAAGACGGGATCCGTTCTATGACGGGCAACCTCTCCTGACCCGGCCGCCTAAGACAGAGCCTGAGGGCGTTGGGTTACCGAGGACGGGTAAGGTTCAGGGATCAGGAGATGACCCAAGCCAGAACATCCCGCATTCCCCTACTGCCGCCAGGGTCTGCTAAATTCAGGTTATTGCAACTGCACCGCTTAAGGCGGACAAGCGTCCTGATTAAACAAAAAGGGGGAGATGTTGGGGGCCAGGAAGTAATGGTATATGGGCTAGTGCCTGCTTGCTTGATGTATGACCTTAAAAGGTAATGAATAGAGCTGTAGAAGATGATTGGCTATATGTACCTATAAGTTGCCCTGATGCTGAAGTTCAGGGCAGTCGCGATGTAGCTGAGCCTGAATAAACAACTCCTGCAAACCTCGGGTGCTCTGTCTGGTAATTCCTCCTAGGAGGCCGGTGACGACCGAAGACTTACTATGGGTAAGTGAGAGGACGGGATATCAATAGCCCCCCACAAAGTATCAGACTGGTTTTTGAAATAACTCATGGTAATAGTGGAGAGAAACTTCCAGAAATTTTGTGTCTTCCTATCCTGGCTTCATCCTTTGTTGATCCACCAATGGTTGGGAATGTATGCATTCTTCTCTTCAACCCAAGAGAGTAACAAATGTTTCCTAGGAACTCTCCCTTCTTACTTTGTCTGGAACCTGAAGTCCTCTCTTTATAGTTTTTAGGCAGCCCTAAAGTTGATGTTTTTCAGAGACTCTCCCTTCCCTCTTTAGAAGCCTAGATTTCAGAACTTGAAGCTCAGGAACCCTTCTTTAAGGCAATGTGGATAAAACACATGCAAGTGCCATTGGTCTTGGGGAACTGGGAAGTAGGACACCTACACAGTTCTCTCCTGGTACATGTTTATCTTTAGCACAATTACTAAATACTTTGTTCTCTGAAAAGTGAAAGAGACCTAAAAGGGTGATTCTTCACCTGATCTCTATTTACATAGACCAACATGGAATGACTGATGTGTAATTGTTAGATAGTAAAAGCCAAATAATTTAACCCTATTCAGTCCACAATATCCAAAGCCAGTCAATTCCACCTCAATTTATGAGCTATAAACAAAGTCTCAAAGAGAGACCTGTGAACTCATTAATTTTATCAGAAATTTCTCCTCATAAGCTTCTAATACTCATTTCCTCTTCAAAAAATAATTTCAGAAAGGGGGTGGCTAGGTGGCACAGTGAATAGAGCACCAGCCCTGGAGTCAGGAAGACCTGGGTTCAGATCTGACCTCAGACACTTAACACAAAAAATAGCCATGTGACCTTGGGCAAGTCACTTAACCCCAAATGCCCTCCAAAAAGCAAAAAAAAAAATAATTTCAGGAGACTGTTTCTTCCAAAACCAAATTGGCATTGAATTCACCAAACCCATCAGTGTATTCCACTAGTTTAACCCCATCACTGTCTGTTCATCAGAGGAGAAGTAGCATTACATCTGTGCTTGGGATATCTAAAAACAGCTAAAAATTATCTTCAGACATGTGGATAGGCTTCTAAATAGAGGGTTACTCTCCTCTTTCAACAAATCTTCCCAATCCAGAGTCTCCACAAATTTGCCTACAGTATAAGAGTAACTTCAGCCATTTTATATAATTAGGTTTTGAATGTTAGCTCACAGTGACCTGTGTCCATTCCTATTGTCATTGGAATGGGAAGTAGTGGTTATTAAGATGGTAGGTTCAGGTAGGAGCAAACCTTTGCCATTATAGTTGCTTCAGAAACATGCATTGGGTATTCCTGCTGTTTCTGGGCCAAGAAGCATCCTTTACCTCCACA
>NW_027187376.1:9736967-9774467 GCF_028583685.1 Petaurus breviceps papuanus | reverse complement strand
TGTGTATACATCTTTAATTTCCTAGAATGAATTCTGCCATTTTATTTTTCCATTGTGAAAATTCAGCTGTTTTAAATGGTATATTTTAACGTAAGTTGGTATTTCCTGTCTTTCAAGGCTTATCTCAGTCATTCTAGGTAAAATATATAGTCATATGGGTATGGTCCTGCATTTCTGATTATCTCAGCTTCAAATTTATATTGAAAAGAGAAAGACAAAAAAAAATGCTTTATATCCATTTGACACAGAATCAAGTACTGCCCACCCCACCCCACCCATACCAAAAATTCATTATGTAGCAAAGGAGCAATTAAATACAAGGATAGGGCCTGATGAAGGACTGGCATTGTAGGGAGCTGTTCAACCAGTAGGAATTGTGAGGCCTCCAGCATAGCTGTAGGCCTTGAACCCCCTGGGGCTGTCATGGTCTCAGGAGATGCTAGCGCCTTCGGGGGCTCCTTCTGCTAGATTTGAAAAATCTTTACTGAGATGGACAGAGGTGAATCCCTTAGGTTAGAAGACTGTGTAACTGTTTCAGCTGAGCTATGAGATTTTAATCTCTTTCCCCTTGAGACTTTATGTTGGCCAATCAAACCATTCTCTTAGCACACAATGTTGTCTAATGATATGCATGCGCTGGAGTAGAATTTGCTGTCCAATTTACAGAGCAGAGTTGTCTTCAGCCCCAGGCAGATCCCTGGCTGCTGTGCATCTCTCACTAAGTTCAACCAATGGCCTGCCTCCACAAGCTGTACACTCTGTACAGCAGCTGCAACTCGTTATCAGCTTTGTTCAGAATAACAAACAAAGAAAACACATTTTGCAAGGGTTTTCTGTAGAGTGTCAGAGGAAATTTAGAAATCATTGAAATGCTGATTGATTGGCTGTGTTGACTTAGAGGAGTCCAAGGCCACATAAGCACTATCAACCCTTGAAAAACAGCAGGTTCTTAGGATTGTCCCTTCTCAGGTCAATATTTGTGTGGTGTGAAAATGTGCAAGTGTCTTCATTAGGGAATATCATTTTTAGAGGGATGACCTTCTGGTAGACTAGAAAACACTGGGATGTTTGTTTGCATTTATCACTGTTTGCATCAAACTGCTTTACATGTAATGGTGTTTTTAGTTTTTTAACTGCTTAAAAAAAAGAACTTCTTGTATTTGGCAAATATTGGTCCACCACATCGGCCTGATGTAAAATGTATGGTGTAGACAGAACTGTAATTATGAATTATGGAAAATCACGAGATAATAGCTCTGGAGGAGAAGGGACCACAGGGATCATCTAATCCATTCTTTTTATAGATGATGGAGCTGAGACTTAGGGAGGTTAAGCAATTTGCTCATCCTCACAAAGCGAATAAGAATCAGTGGCAGAATTTTAACCCAGATTCTCCCCCTGAAGAGTCAGTATTCTTTCTACTCTACCAGTACCTGGGGGGAAAACAATTAGAGAGACAGGGCACAGCAGTGCAGCACAGGATAGGGGAATGCAGCTGACACAAGTCCCCCAAGGGAGGAAAGCAGTCCTTGTACAAAGTAGGGGGTGAGCCAGGATAGAATAAGGAGGGGGTGAGGGTACAGCCCTGCCTGTACAATGTGGCACAGAAGCCAATGGAGGCCTTCCAGGTGAGGTGCTAGGATAGTGGTTGCCAGAAGAAGAATACTCATTCACCGTGGAGGATTGGAACTATCAGATGTTGGTACCCCAGAGCAAAGATTTATTCACCCTAAGTTCGCTCTGTCTCCTGGGACAAAGTTACTTTGGGAAGCCACCTCACCATACTAAAACTCTCGAGACAAGTATATATCTATTACATGGGTCAAATGATCCATGACTACCTGACCTTAAACATTTCTTGGTATTTCCGATGAGACTGTCAACACAGAGTATTAATTTGTGCAATGTTTAATTTTCTTACGGTTTCTTTGGCACTCTGAGAGGCTCAAAATTCTTCACAGATTAGTATTACGTATCTCATTAATCCTTACAGATCCCTGTGAATTAGACAGTAGTAAGGGTTTGCCCAGTTTTTCATGAATTTGGGGCACAAGGAGGTTAATTGACTTGGCCAAGGATAGCAAGAGGCTGGGACTGAGCCAGGGATCTAGTCCACATCTCCTGACTCCACTCTCAAGTCCTGTTCACTTGTTCACAGCCAAACGGAATTCCAAACTGAAAAAAATGAAGTCATTAGAAGAGTGATAGTGGAAAAATTGTTTTTGAAGTGCTTTTGAAAGGTGCTGGCTGAGTCCTTACCATGTCTGATGCAGTAGGTCTTACAGCCAAGAATCTGTCTTTTTGTGAACATCGATTTTTCACAATTTCCTTAGGAAAAAAGACACCTTGAAAAGTTAAGTGACTTACCCAGAGTGACACAATAAATTCATGTCAAAGCTGAGGCTAGGACTCCATACTTTGATGTGTAGTAGACTTCTGAGAGTACACAGCTACTCTCTCCATCATCATTTTAAAAAATGGCCTAATCAATTGGCTGGCAAGAAAAAAAAAAGTTAACAGTGAAGATGTATGTTTGCATGGAGAAGATGTAATAGTGCCTGGAACGCTTCAGAAGAAAAATATTATGTAATTCAAATGTACTCTCATGTAAATAAATATTGTTAGCTTTATTTTTGCTAGATAATAATAGGCTATTAAAAATAAGCAGCATGATAAAATGGATAAAGAGATAGCTTTGGAGTCAGGAAGGCCTGGGTCCAAGTCTTGTTTTTGACACATATTGGTTGTTTTGCTATGGATGAGTTAACTCTCAGTGTCCCTAGAAAACTCCCTAAGAATGCATGTCATTGAAGCAGATGCCAACCTGCATTGGTAGAGTTAGCCTTATCACCAGTAGTTTCCTATACTAATGAAATTACAGGTATACCATCCAAACCTATTTGAAAAATCATTATCTAAATTTTCCCCATAATAAATGAAAATCATTTATGATTGTAGTTAGAGACTGAAATCAAAAACATGCAGGAATTGAAAGCTTGGAAGCTAATTCCTGAACTCCAGATAAAATTTATTCACTGAATCTGGTTTAGTTTGCCAGTGTCGTGTGCTTCAATGAAAGTAAGGTAAATTTACATTTTTAGTAGATTGAATTGGTCTTGTGAAACACTGTAGTGAGGTGGAGTGTGGGAATGATAATTGGGAAAACCTGGTTTTGTCCCAATAGCTGTACATTAGCTGTGTATGTAACCTTGGCTAAAATCCCTCACCTCTCTGAACCTTGGTTTCCTCACCTAGAAAATGATACTGCAGGCCTCATCTCTGAGGTCCCATTCAACTTACACATTTTAAAATTCATCTCTGATTTTGGAATTTGTTGAAAATTCTTTTGTGGTTCAGGAAATAAGTCTTTTTTATTTTGGAAACTTTTGTGATTTAGCTAAATAACTGGTAAATGAAATAATTTCCCCCTCTCAATAATCTTCCTATGTCAGCTGAGGAAGGTCTCTAATCTTATTGGTATTAGGGTATGGCCTGTTGCTTGGACTTTGAAGCCTTTTCTTTTCTTCTGCTCAAGATAAGGAAAAGTTTCTTACGTTAAGTCTGGAAGAAACACGGAATCCAGTTTCAAGGTAGTGGAGTTGTTATTTTTCCAGACATACTCCAGGGTATTCCAGTCTGAAGAAAAGAGTAATCTCCTTAAAAAAACAACTTTGCTAACTTGGGACTGGACATGGCAAGCCTGTTTCCAGCCAAACTGTGTATAAGCTTTAACAGTCAAAAGTCTATTTGCTTTTATTTTGATGTGGCCCATCTTTTCTTAGCTGCTACTATGCAAGATTTGGAAAAGAAGGAACGGTGGTGAGCAGAGTAATTCATTGGCTTCTGAGGATGAGTTCTTGAGAAATTTCAATATTCCTGATTGATAGTGACTTATAACTTTAATATCATTTGGGTATGAGTCTTTACTTTTATCTCAGTGCTTTAGTCGGGATTTTTTGTAGTGTTGATGGAAAGAAATAGAAGTTGTATATTGTCTAGCAAAAATTATATATTATATAGTCTATATCTATTTGTAAATTTACTTATCTTAGATTTTATTTATGACATTTAGTATTTTGTTATATATAACCTTTATAAAGAGTATTTTATATTTATCTTCACTTTCAAATTGCATTGTTATCTTGAAATATTCCCTCTCTGTGTTTTTTCTTTATGATATTAATCTATAGACAAATAGAGGAGAAATAAAGGATAACATTGGTATGGTTATATTACATAGGCTCTATGAATTATATGAAATATATATTCATAATTTACTTGGTTAACCTGATCAGTATAAACAACTGACAGGGTTAATTCAGATATCAAAATCAACTTTTAAACCTGAATTATCTGGCTCTAATCTCTGTCTTTCTTTGTGATTCTCTTCTAGCCAGAAGGAAGTTGTTTGTGATAGGAGCTGGCTTGGAGTATTTGGGTCAATTCCTTTGGGGGTATGGAAGAAAATAACATTACAAATATACATTTTGAGAAGCACTTTCATATAGATGATCTCATTTAATCTTGGTAGATGTTCTAAAGAATATTGCTTTGGTATATAAAATGATATTGCAAGGGTCTTAGGTTTCATGTACTTCATTTCCATCTTTAAATTAGAATATTTAATGTAATATTTTTGAAAATAATTTCAACATCATTTGCAAAAAAATTAAGAATTAGTTTTCCATTTGGGTCTAAAGTAAATGACATATGGGATGTTAGTGGTACAGTAGATAGAGTGCCCCAGCCTGAAGTCAGGAAGATCTGAGTTCAAATCCAGCCTTAGATGCTTACTAGTTGTATGACTCTGGGTGAATCACTTAACTTCTGTTTGCTTCAGTTTCATCATCTGTAAAATGAGTTTAATAAAATCACCAAACTCACAGGATTGTTGTGAGAATCAGATGGAATATCTGTAAAGTACTTAACACAGTGCCTGGAATGTGATAAATATTACATAAATGTTAGTTATTATTATTATCATTAAAATGCTTTTTGTATGTTGTCTCATTGAACAGCTGTATGAGGGAGGGAGAACAGATATTTGTTATCCCCACTTTATAGATTAGGACAATGGAGAATAGAAGGATTAAGTAATTTGCCCAAGGTGATAGTTAAAAAGTGGCAGAATGGTACTCAAAATGAAGTCTTTTCTCTTTGTCCTGTACACCACAACTGCTTTCCAAAGTGGGAAAGAGGCTTTTGTTATTGTCCTCATCAGAAAGATGAGGACAATCTGATATTGGGAATAAAAATAATCCATGGTCACATGGCAGGTCAATAATAGGGCTAGGATTTCAGCTTTCCTGCATCCTAGCCTGGTGCTTTCTTTAGTAGAATTAATTCAATTAGAGTAAATTTAATCCAAATGACACATTCTGAAATGGCTGAGTATGTTATATACTACCTCCCAAAGGAGAAGCCACTTTGAGCTCTAGATTTATCATCCTGTGATCTTCTAAGTGAAAAGTACATAATAATTTAAATATTTATTCAAATGATCTTTTTAATTAAATAATTTGCCATTTTAAAAGTTGATCACTAATCTTATACTATGATGTATGTGTATATAGTGAATATATTCTATTGATCTATCCTTTAAAATATTCCTGAGCATATTACTTATATTTACTTGCCCTCAGTTGCCTTAGACATAAAAAATGAGGAGAGTAGAACTAGGTGACCACTTTAGCTGTGTGATTTTATAATCCCCAACTCCCTGTAGGTTGTAAATGGCAAAGATGGAGTCAGATTCCTCTTTCCTTCTTTAGGAAAAGGTGTCTCAAAGGCATAATATTACCAGTTGGAAGAGATTTAGATCATTTAATCCCATTCCCTCCTTTTTAAAATGTGGAAACCGAGGCCTGGAGAGGACACTGCTAGTTAGGAGTAGAGCTGGAGTTAGTACCTAGGTCTTTACATTTTCTATCTGTGCCTTTTTACATATATACAAGAAAGAGAAGTGAAACAATTCTCCCCATAATCTTTCTGCAGTTAACATAGGATTATAGAATATTGGAGTTGGAAGGCACTTCAGAGGTTCCTTAAAAATAGGTTTTCATGGGGGTGGTTAGGTGGCACAGTGAATAGAGCACTGGCACTGGAGTCAGGAGGACCTGAGTTCAAATCCAGCCTCAGACACTTGACACACTAGCCGTGTGACTTTGGGCAAGTCACTTAACCCCGACTGCCCTCCAAAAAGAAAAAAAAAAGCTTTTCAGGCTCTGAGTGCTGGTATCCTTTCTCATAATGGTTTAAAAGTGCCCTTGTTATAGCTATAAGCTACAGAAAAGTTCCCATATGGACAATATCTTCTTATCCAAGGCTAGTTTTTCCTTGCTCACCTTGAAAAACTCAGTGCATGAAGTGGTCAGGGTAAGCTGAATGACATCTTACTTCTTTCCTTCGAGGAAGGCCTGAAATGACCTTGTTACCTAAGTTATCCCACTTCCTAATTTCAGCTGTTCAAATCAATATTATAAACCATGTTACTTCCTTTTTTCCCCTATCTCTTAAAGCCTTATTTCTGCTGTACTTCAGGATTTTTGTGGGTTTGTGACATAATTACAGCAAAACCCTTAGAATCTCTTTATGATTTTCTCATTTCTCCTTTCACTTGCTCCACAGACTTTATTGTTATTATATTTTGGTCAATTAAGGAATTATGTCAGGTTAACTAACTTGTTAAGGAGCATGTTAAACTTGTGGTAGTGGGCAAGAAAAATTCCCAAATAAGATCCATATAAAAATAGTATAAGTATGACAAGTAATGTAATCTATAAAAGTTCTTAGTTGGCTAAATACTATGTGACCATCCTGGGGCGTTTTGATTGTTTGTTTTTTTGATTTTTAAGCGGGGGAGGGGGGGAAGAGAGGGGGAAGGTAGGGCAATTGGGGCTAAATGACTTGCCCAAGGTCACATGACTAGTTTTTGTGTTAAGTGTCTCAGTCTGGATTTGAACTCAGGTCCTCCTGACTCCAGGGCTTGTGCTCTATTCACTGTGCCACATAGCCATTCCAGTGGGGGCATTTTCTTTAAGATTGGCATCTTTGTCCAATTTAAATAATTATTCAGTCAATTTCCCCCCTTTTTTCATACAATATGTTTATTCTTTAATGTTTCTGTATTTACTGACTTGCCCACCTTCACAGTTTATTTGCTGGTCCATATACCCAAATCAGGAAAGTTAAGAGAATAACTGATAAATGGAACAATCATTTTCCCACATCTTTTCTACCCAATCCATATCACCATGAGTTTGAAAGAAGGTTGTCTATTTCAGTATTTTTCTTTTTTTAAAAGTATTTCTATAATTTTAGAAAAATGGCAGTTATCCTGTGAACATTAATAAATTGATTGCTATATTATTCAGAGATTATTCTCTAACTTGCACATGTATTTCAAATATGTAGCAAGTCAAAAATATGAAAGATCTGCCATATATTACAAGTATAAGTAAAATCATGTGAAATATTTTTAAACATCAGCAGTCCTATGTAAGTAATAATTACACTAAATTGAGTGAGGCTAATTTTTTTTTAAACTAGCAAGCTTACACTTGGCAAATTATTTCAATTCTGGGTATTCATTGGACTTGGAAAATCATCAGGGTAGGATAAAGCTGGTGTTTTTCATGCCATTATATTATTCTTTGATCCTCATGTTAAGGAAAAAATGAGTTCAGCACCAGAATTTGCTTATAGGGAAGTCAGATATAATGGCTTTACAACATTCTTGTTAATCTAAACCCAAAGTTCTAAACTTCTAATTTTTTTCAATTAAAAATTTCTCCTGTTTTCTAATTTTTGAAAAGTTAATTTCTACTTTATTTTAAAACTAATTTTTCCTGAATTTAATTTTTTCAAAATAATTACATTCTGTCAAGCCTCCTTAAAGATCTACCAAATGGGAAAGACTGAATTGTTACCATAGTAGTCCAAAAGAAAGCTTCCTGTAAATAGTATATATGCTTCCAAGCCCTTAAAATGAGAGCACTCTGGATGATAGGTAGCAGGGGAGGGGTGGGGAGGAAAAGGTGAAGAGAGAAAAATCCCACTGATTAGAAGCAACACTCAGGTTTTATTCAAGACACATTTGGGAAAAGTGAAGCATTTATATTTGACCAATATAGTACTATTTTCATTTTATGGATGTAGAGATTGAAGGAGGTATTATGTGATTGGATTAAAGTCACTCAGTGAGGCAATTTTTAGGTCAAGAATAGGAGTTCAGGAGTTTTCCCTCTAAATATGCTAACCTGAAGCATAATATAAGTTTTCTCAAAATTTTGACTCAGTTTGAAGCTTAATTATAGCACAGGTCATAGATTTAGAGCTGGGAACTTAGAGGTCATTAAGTCCAACCCCCTCATTTTACTGATAAGTTAAAGTGACTAGCCATGAGTCATGCTTTCAGTTAGTGTCACAGACATTATTCAAACTCACATTTTCTGGACTCTGAGTCCTATTCCCTGTACCACTGATCTGCCTATATTACTTATAGCTTTAACTAGGAATGAGGAAGAGAAGGCTAGTGTGGAGTATGTATAGATGTTTAAAAATTTTATTTGTTTAATTAGTCAAGTGAAAAGCCACACGGTTTGCACTGTGCTAGGAGCTACAGTGTACAAAAGAAATCTCAGACATAGGGCCTACCCACATAAAGTTTACTCTCTAGATAGGAAAAGACTTGAAAAACACAGAGAACAAGGAAATATAAATAACATTATGTACTTTTATAATAAAGTACTAATTTGTGTAGGAAAGAATAGGAAAAACCTTAACATGCTGATTGGTAAAAACAATAAATGTAGAGTTGATGGAAAGATCACTGGGCTACTGGTATCAAAGAAGGAGGAAATGCTAGAATGTAGAAAAGGACAGAGTATTCATATAAGCTGTGTTAAATTTCTCATTAAATTTGTATGTGGATTTATGTTAGCTAAATGTTTCACAGTTTTTGGCAACTATTCCTCATGACTGTCCATTATCATTTCCATTTTATACATGCAAAAACTTAAGTGCACAAAGGTTGTGGGATTTGTGTAAAAGCAGAGTCAATTAGGGCCATATTAAACCATAAGCAGACTTTAGGACACATGAGGAACATCTCTATTACCCCTCTTCCATTCTTCTGTCTACATTTCATCTTGTTCTCTTATTCTGTGTACTCCTTTTATGCCCTATATAGGACCCTTGGGGGAATCACTGAGACATACAGGAGAAGAAAACAACTGGAAGGAAGTAGGTAGGGCAGGAGCAGTAAGGTAGTTGGGTGTCCCAGGCAAATGCTGAGGCTCTGAAAGTAGTAGTGGTGAAAGGGAGTCACAAAAAGCCTGTCCCCTCCCTTTCTATTGCTGGGGCCTCTCCCACCTGGCAGGGCTCTCCTTCTGTGCCCTTACTTCCCACAGTATTAGGTGGTGAAACAGGAAAGCAAGAATGACCATTTGTAAACCCTGAGCTCTTAGGCTGCTGCTCTGGAGCTCAACTTGCCTCTCCAGTGTGTTGGCTTTTGACAATTTATACCAGAAACTTAATGTTTCTTTAAATATTTTAATATAAACACCATTAAGGAAAACAAAAACCTTTTTTAAAGAAAAGGCAACTGATCTTCATTGAAATTGATTCTGGCCTCTGAGGAGAGTGTTAGTTGGAAAGGCAATTTTAAAAAAATGAACCATTTAAGACCTTTATTTTACCTCATTAGAAATGGTTTCCTTATGTTTTAGATCAGTGTTTATGAGCTTCACTGCAATATTTCAATTTGCCTTTTAATATGATCAGGGTTGGTATCAGAAAGCCTTTATATAACAGTAAACATTTTCATTTATCCTAATCTTGGAATTTAAAAGGACATCGTTATGCAGTACCGTGGAAAGCAATTTGTTTCCTTGCAATGTAATATAAATGAACACAATACTGGGAGATTATTGGGGCTCTTATTTGAGTCACATTTGAGGGAAATAATTCTGTTTTCATTTTCTCCCCTAAGATTGCTTATATTATAAACTGAACTATGCTACCTTCAGGTGAATTCTTAAGTGAAGATACAAATACATGCATACATATCTGTAACATATACATATATGTATAGGTAGATAATTTTTATTAGACATAATAGACATATACAAAATTTTTGTGTATGTGCAGTATATTTTGAGGGTCCAGATCTTTGATTTCTTTGGTATAAGGGACTCTGAGTTTAGAAATTCCTTTTACCAGTACAAATAAACAATTCGTCTTTAGCGTAAAGAATTATCTGGCCCATAGTTACCTAGTTAGTAGGTGTTAGTTGGAGACAGGATTTCAACCTAGGTCTTAATGGCTTCAAGGTTGGCCTTTTGTCCATTACTTCATGCTCCCTTTTGAATAAGAATCTCTGTGGTGAGCAGAGGACTCATTAAATTTTGGTATCTATGTAGTCCTCTTAAAAGCATATTCCTTTATGTAATGATGTGAAAACAGAAAAGAACAAAGTCTCTGAAGGCAAACCTTTTTTTTCCATTTAAGATTTGTTTAAAAATCAAAGTTCACTTTTCACTGATTGTGGCATTTCTGCATATTTGGAAATCAGTTCTGCTAGAGCAGCACGATTATTTTAAACTAGAGTTCACAATAGTCACAATGTAGATCATTGAAAACCATGAATTTTTATTTTTAATAAATGGAAGTTATGATTTAGTGAACTCAGGTTGAATATGAAAAAAACTGTAAGGTGAATAATAAAGAGGCTATTACATATCACTGGGAAACTGAACACCTCTTTAGGTATGAAACTTTCTTTGAAAGAGCCTTCAATAATCCTAGGAATATAGTTATCATCTAGAATAGAGAGAGGGATCCTTCAGACCTGGAAGTCTTATCTGTTTTCCATATATTATATATCATCACAGTACCTATAGTGATATAATATCTCCTCCAGGACGTTGCATAGTATTATTTCACTAATCGCCTTTTATTTGCAGTGTAGCTTTTCATTTTAAGACACTTGCAATGTCTGCTCAAATTGAATTTTTATTTCCAATTTGCTAACTTTTAAAATTTAAGTTTTCAAATCATAACAGGGCTTCTCAGTCTTCAATTGTTTGTTCAGTCACTAACTTTCATAATAAGCTTAAAAAAGGTTCAAGAAAATTTTTCTGAATGTTAAATGAAATAATCAGTTCCCCAATTACAAGTTCAGCCAACAAACATCATTCCTTCCCTTCCCCTCCCCCACCATCCCTCTCATCTCAGGATGACCTTTGTTGGGTGAGATACAGTAAATATATGAGACAGAGTATAATAGACAGACAGTACCATAAGAAAGAACTTAATTCTTCAAGAGCCCTTGAAAGCCATGTTGATGCCTACTACTTATTATTATTAATTTCACAGTCCAGGACTAACAAAATATAAGCTGCCTTAATTTCCTTCTCCTTCATTCCCTTCAGTATATCAGATTTCTTTTGAACTCATTAGCCTCTGAAATGGAAAAAAACAAACAAACGCATCCTTGCCTTGCATTGATCTAAACTCCAAGTTTCCTGGGCTCCTGGAGTTCTGCTTTTGATAATCCTGCCTCAGGACAGAAGTCTATAAACCTGGATGAATGGTGAGCTATGTGGTCCATTCATAGGAATTTATAATTTAAATGACTTTAAAAACAATACATAATGACTATGCTTTTAAAAAAGTTTTAAAATGGAGGCCAGATGGACCGTTAGAATAGGAGATGGGCTGACCCATTTCTTCTTCTGCCAGGTCCACTGTGCAATAGATGACCTTGGCAAAAATCAGACGCATTATGGCAAGTATTGTCATAAAACTGGGTGTAGGAGTCCTGGTTTACGTTAACATTTTTCCAACAATGTCATTCCCATGTAACTTGTTGCCCTTTATCGTCCTGAAGTCGGCATCTTCAAAGAACATTTCTTACACAACTTGCGAATGTGCTGTATTTAATTTAGAGAGGTTCCAATATTTTCCCCTTATGGCACATGACCTGAAGATTACTATCAGATAACCCCGCCTCCTGGTCAATGGCCACATACAAAACCTTGCCTAATTATTTGTGTTTGCACTTTGTAAAAATGAAGAAAACAAGTCCACCAGGGCTGTTTGTTCTGTTCATTTCGTTGGACTGGAAGAAGGAATTGATGGTCACTGAACACAAAAAAGCTGATGTTTAATCTTAAAATTCTACTTAGAAATAATTTTTCCTCTTGATAGTGAGCAGTTTCCTACCAATCTGATCATTGTATTTGATTAGCTAAATTAACAAAGTTTAGTTAATATTCAAGTGAGTAGATTGACTTCTGTAATTATTGATTCCTTGTACTCACTAATCACTTTATATTTCTCAAAATTACTTCTCTTTGGAATGGAGTAACTAGTTGCTTTTTATTTCTGTCATTTCTTTTTTAAAAAGCCTTGATTCAACCTATATCTTGTATTTTTTTTGCTTATGTGGTGAGAATTTAGAAAATAAAAATAAAACTTTCATTTTTCTATCAATATAATCACTTCAAACTGAAAATTTGGAAAAATTGAAAATTTGGAAAATGTTGAAAAATTATTTTTCTTATTTGTACTTGTTTTCTTGTTGTTTTAATGATCACTATCTGAGGTAGAAGTAGATTGAATTAGTAAAATGGACCAACAAGCACCGATTTGGTTGATCAGAACTAGTCTATGGGTCAAAAGGACAATATAGTCAGGACAGATCATTTAGCCTTTAGTTCTATCAAAAAAATTACTGGAAATAAATAAGCTCTAATTAATATTTTCTTACATTGTTTTCCCTCTTGAATGTAGAGACAACATTGTAAGTCCAATACACCACCAAACACTACCCTCCCCCCCCATTTTGACAGTTTCATTGACTTTAGCTTTGACTCATTCTCAATTAATACCAAGTAGACTGCAGAAATCTATATTCACTGTCTCTAAAGAATCATTGACCCCAAAAGTCAGATAGGAGGTTAAAGGATCTTCTACAGCATTGATAAAAAAGTAGTGCTTTAACACCTGTTTGCATGATGAGCGCTATATAAACTATGCTAGAAAGAGAATTATAGTGACAAGAAATCTGCATATTAATATCTGACAGCCCAAAAGACAACTTTTTTATTTTTTTCAAGAAAACTGTAGAGTTTAGTCTGTCTTACTGACCTATTTCAGAGTTCTGACTTTAAAGTTCTTACTTTCTAATGCAAGTTTTTTCTCCCCTTCCAGCATAGATTATAAACATCTGGACACTATCCTTTGATTAAGAGCCTTTCATATACATGAAGATTTTTAAAAATTAAATCATCCTTCAGTGTTCTTCACAATGAATAGTTCCATTTCCCTTCATCATGCCTCATATTTTTCTAACACTTTAATCATCTTTAAGCTTCTGTCCTTAACACCTTCTAATGTTACACACTATATGACTGTTATACCCCAGTGATGCATTCACTTTTATTAAATGCAGCTTTAAAATGCTGACTGTAGTCAGTTTAATTCCTAGAGATTATTTCATGCCAAAATTTACATGCAGCTCATCTTTTTCCACCAAGTATTTATATAATGTTTTTCTTTTCCATGTATGCAAACCCTAATTCTAACTCACTTGTCTCTATTGGGCTTTATTATGATTTTTTTTAATTGCCCCTTCTGTTTCCTGAGATAATTTTAAAATTCTGATCTAGCTTCCTAAGGTATTGCCACTCCTTCTCTCTTCCTGCCATGAGCATATCTCAAGCTTAGTGTCTTTTGCAAACAATGAGTATGAGCTTGAATTTATCATTTAGGTAATTTATAAAACTGGGTCCAAGACTTAGGACTGGGGATCATCATTTATTATCTTCCAGGATAACATCAATCTATTGATAAAGAATCCCTGGCAATTGTGTTTGAAATGCATTTTTCCCCCCAGCTCTGGTCTTTTCATTAGGTATGCTATTTCAATAAATATCCATTTTTTCCCTTGAAGGATTATACTCAGTTTTGCTAGGTAGATTGTTCTTAATTGTCATCCTAACTCCTTTGTCTTCCAGAATATTATATTACAAGCCCTCTGCTCCTTTAATGTGGCAACTGCTAAATTCTGGTTGATATTGTGACTCTGGTATTTGAATGGTTTCTTTCTTGCTGCTTGAAGTATTTTTTTTTTTTGTATCTAGGAGCTCGGGAATTTGGGTATGATATTCTGGGAACTTGAATTTTGGCATCTTTTTCAGATGGTGATCAATAGATACTTTCAATGTCTATTCTACCCTTTGGTTCTAGAATATCATTTTTAATAATAATGAGTTTTCCTCAATAATTTCTTGAACCATGTTATCTAGGCTCTTTCTTTTATCATGGCTTTCAGGTCATCTAATACTTCTTAAATTCTTTCTTCTCAATCTATTTTCCATATCAGTTGTTTTTTCAGTGAGATATTTAATAATTTCTTCTATTTTTCTTTTTTGACTTTGTTTTATTGTTTCTTGATGTCTCATGGAGTCATTAACTTCCACTTGCCCATTTATAATTTTTCACTGAGCTTTTGTGCTTCTTTTTCCATTTGATCAAGTCTTCTTTTTAAAGAGTTATTTCCATCAGTGAAATTTTGTGTCTTTTTTTCCACTTGGCCAATTCTATTTTTAAAGTGTTTTTGTTCAGGTTTTTTTTTGTATGTGCCTCTTTTATCAACTGCTAATTGTCTTTTCACAATGTTCTTCCTTTGCTTTCATTTCTTTATGTATTTTTTCCCTTTACCACTTTAATTTGACTTTAAAGATAAATTATTAGCTCTTCTAGGAATTTCTTTTCTGCTTGTGTCCAATTCAATTTGAGGATTTGCCTCTGGTTGTTTTGACTTCATTGTCTTCTGAGTATGTCTTGTTCTTCTCTAGTTTTTTAAAGTTAACTTCTTTTTTGTTGCTATTGTTGTTTGCTCATTTTTCCACATTATTTTTTATTTGTAACTATATATTTATTTTGAGTTCTCTGATCCCAGTGTGGCGGGGGGTAGGATGGGTGGGTGTATGGGGGAGAACTCTCCAGCTTCAGGTTTTTTCACAATTCTATTTTCAGAGCTAGTTCTGGAGGTTTGGAATTTTTTTTTTTTTGTACTTCTAAGGTGTTATCATCTCTGGCTTGGAAGCTTCTCTTTTGTCTCCACAACTTAGTCCCACCACTGGTATTTCATCTTTGTGGGCTCCAGGACAGCTTCCTCTCTGGTGTCACAAATCTCTTTTTCCAATCTCCTGTGTTGTCTTGGACTGGAAGAATGTCTCACTGACATTTTGTTGGCTCTGTCATCTGGCAATTATGTATACTGCTTTTATTTGATCTAGATAGAACATATACCTAATCCTATTGGATTGAGATTGATTATATTCGTCACTTCCTTTTAACCTACTAGGTTTGTTATTTTATTTTATAGATTTAGACTACTTAGAAAAATTGGTAAGTTATAGAATGTCAGAGTTGGAAGGTGCCATAGAAATCACCTTCTTCATAGCCATTTAACCCTGGGCAAGTTATCTAGCCTCCCTATTCCTCACTTCCCTCATTTGTAAAATGCCAGTTTGAACTTGACAGCCTCTGAGGCTCTTCTAGCTCTAAATCTAGTCTGATCCCTGCAGTTTGCAGATAATCAAAATTAATTTTAGTGTTAAAACAGATCACCCAGGTAGAATAAGTGGTGGAGTCAGGACTTAAATCTCGGTCTTCTGACTTTATGTTTCAGAGCTCCTGCTACTCCACCCCAATGTTTTACTTAGAAATATATTCTAACTTTATCCAATAACCCACTTCTTTCTTTTGTGTTTTCAGGTTGATATTATGAGTATCTCCTTCCCTCCCAATTACTTTTATAGGTATGTTCATCTTCTGAGATTTTTTTCTTTTTTCCTTTTCAGATATAGAAATTCCATGGATTCTTTATGTGTCCAGACATTAGTGTCCAACCTGATCATCTTGTAGATGAAAAAACTGGCATCCACAGTGATGAAGTGAATTTTATGCAATATAACAAGTGTCAGACATAGGATTTTAACTTCTGCTGTATGACTGCAAAACCACTGTGTGAACTCTCTTTTCAGCAGACCTCTTTTCCAGTTTGCTCTTCTGATTTCCCCAGCCCTGCCTTCATGTTAATGAGAAAAATCTTTATCTTAGTTGGTTCCTTGGCTTTCTGCATTTCAAAAATGCCATTGATACTTTGAGATATGCTACTTGACTTTATTGATTTCCCAAAGATGCTAGATAAAGTCCCAAATCTCCCAATAATCGAATTTGTCTCTATTGCAAAAGTATAGCTTTTATTTCTTTTATATCACCGGTAATAGGGTTAAAGGCCATGATGGTTGTAATACCTATGACAAGTCTTTCTATCTACCATCCTCCTAGTTTCTGAGTCTGTGAAATAAATGATATCCTTGATAGATGTCTAAGGCTATCCCCCCTCCCTTGTCTTCTGCTTATCCTTTGCAGACAATTAGCATCCTTCCGAATCAATGTTTTCATTGTGATAACTTTTTGGTGGTGTATATACAAATGAAGCTAGGGACATTTACAGTATTCCTACCTCTTGACTATATTGTAGGGTAATTAGGGTCAGTGATCGTATCTCATTTCTTTTTGTATCTTCTTTAGTTTTATAGCAGACAGATAAAAACATTTGTTAGATGAATGGAAGAACAAGGGAATAAACATTTATATAGTGCCTGTTATGTGTTAGGTGCTAAGCACTTTTTATAATGATCTTATTTGATGTTCACAACAAAGCACAACAAAGTAGGTGCTTTTATTTATCCCTATTTTATAGTTGAGGAAATTGAGGCAGACAGAGGTTAAGTATGGGTCACACAGCTACTAAGTATCTGAAGCTGGATTTGTATTCAGGTCTTCCTGACCCCAGGCCAACTGCAATGAATGAATTCATGCATAGAATCACAGGTTTATAGCTAGACCTTTGTAGACCTTAGAGGGCTTCAGCTTCAGGAAATTTAAGTTATGACATTAAATGACTTAACCCAAGGTCACACAGTTAGTGTCTGAGGCAGGATTTGGAACTCAGGTCTTCATGACTCCAAGTTCAGCCCTTTGTCACAGCACATAACTGTGGTGCTGCAGGGGACATTTTAAGTAGAAGGGTTTTTTTTTGGTTGTTGCTTTGTTCTTCCTTTCTGAAGTGTGTTTGTTTTTACCAAGCCTTCTTAAATTACACCTTGAACTTGGGTCTTTTGAAAATGTCTTTTTAAATTTTCTTGTGGAATAACATTTCTCCTGTGTTGACCTAAAAATATAATTTGCGTCTTCTTAGATAGGAGTTATGTGGGCAGAAGCTATGGTGCCTGATGACTTTTAGTTATCTATTTTGTTTTAAAT
Organism: Petaurus breviceps papuanus; assembly: GCF_028583685.1. NCBI lineage: Eukaryota > Metazoa > Chordata > Mammalia > Diprotodontia > Petauridae > Petaurus > Petaurus breviceps. The sequence continues at coordinate 9,757,121 of NW_027187376.1, read as the reverse complement.
TCAGAATCTGACAAGTCAAACATCCAGTAGGATTTTTTATCTGGAGGGCAGGTAGCAATTTTAGTCTTCTTAAAGATGCAGGCATTTACTACCTTTAATTTAATTTTGGTCCTAGCATCTGTAGCTACTGATTTTCCATTATCTGTGTTGAGTTGGTTCCTTCTTGTTTTCATTTCTATATATTCCAGATGAAATATGAGATGGTCAGAATTCTTTGAAACAAGTCCTTACACTGTCACACCGCAGTGATTCTTACCTATTTTCCACTGAAGAGGTCTGTTCCTTATTCAATATTAATGGCATTTTGATACTTTTTGTGACTCATAGTCATCCATTATTAACTATTATGATATCCCCATGAGGTAAATGAATGATTAGCATAATTATTCCTATTTGATAGATGAAGAAATTAAGCAGAGGAAGGTTAAACATAGAGGAGTTAAGTGACTTGCCCAAGGTCACACAGTATGAACCTATAAACTACAAGCTGCTGATTGATTTTCAATGCAGAGGTATGCCCACAGGCTGCAGTTCTTAGGAAAAATTAAGCCTGTCCAGTGGTGAATATGTAACATAGATGGCACATTTATTAAATTATCATATATTTAGAAAATAAATGATTATATTTCTGTCATGCAAGTATCACTGTAGTATTTTTCACATTTTTCTTACTTCAATAATATATAATCAAAAGGATTTTTTATTGACTTCTCTGTTCCCAGCATTAAAGAGCAGGGCATTAGGATATTTCTAACACCAGAAAGACTAAGAAGTCTTTAACTCTTAATTCAATTTCTAGTATTCCATAGAGGGAAACAGCCCAGTGCAATAAACAGTAATAACTAAGATAAATGTGCCTTAATGGAAAAGAATGGCTAAATCCATAAAAAATCATTTGCAAGTAATTTTTTTTTTGTGAGTTGCTTGTGGGAGTAGAGACCTCTAATGACCTATTTAATATAGACTATGCTTTTCAAATTCATCAATTTCCTAAATATCTTTTTTATTTTGGGTTTCTATTTATGCTTATGTTGCTACCATCTATATCCTTGAAAAGAAACAAAATGGGAATTGAGCTATGCTATACAGACCATTGTTAGAGAGGTCTTAGTCATTCCTATTGCCATGGTGGAGCCAAATACTTCTGGAAGATTTTGTAGCATTTCTACTAAAACACTCAGCTTGCCTAGTATTAACATTCATAGAATCTGAATCTTAGAAGCAATCTTGTTCAATTTGAGCAGAAATCTTTTCTACAGCAACCTTGAGAGGTAATCAGCCAGCATTCAGCTTACAACTTCTTGTGATAAGAAGCTCACTACCTATTGAATTGGTATCTTTTACTTTTGGAATCTTTCAATTATTAGGAAGGTTATTTTTTCTTTATTAAAAGGGTATCTGTTTTGCAGTCATTTTTATCCATTATTCCTGGTTCTATCCCCCAAAGTCAAACAAAACAAACAAAATCCTTCTTATACATGACAACCCTTCTAATATTTTATCTGTAATGTCCCCTTTAGATTATTTTTTCTCCATTCTAAATTCCTTCAGTTCCTTTGTCCAATGGTATAGCATAGTTTTAAGTCCTCTGGCCATCATGATTTCTTTCTTTTTTATGCAGCTGAGTGTGCCACTGTCATGCCTAAATTATGGTGCTTGACACAAATACTTCATAATTAATCACTAGGGTAAAATATAGCAGGACTATGTTACCTCCTTCATTATCAACAAGCTGCTAGGATCAAATTAGCTTTTTGGGCTACCATGGTTCACCATTGACTCACATGAAGTTTACAGGACAATTAAACTCTGAGAACTTTTTTAAAAATAGAATTATTGTCTCTTCATACCTCATCCATCCTTGAACTTATACAATTTATTTTGTTAATTCCTGTGCAAGATCTTATATTTATTTCTATTAATTTTTAAAAATTTTATAATCCTGCCACTCATGCTTTCAGATTATTGACAAAAATGTTGGAGAGAAGAGGGCCAAGGAAAAATTTGTTTAACATGTCAGTAGATATTTTCCTCCAGGTTGACATTGATTTGTTAGCAATCTTTTATTGCCACATGCCTTCATCTGCCATTTTGTATATTCCCTCCCTAAAGATGTTTTTATTTTTTAATTTTTAGTCATAATTCTTGTCTAATATCGTTCATATTTGAAGCTCTCCACCATATTGTTTTTATATTTTTACCTTAAGAGCCAGCATGGCATTGATAGGCAGGAACAACTGGGTTTACACCCTGCCTCTAACACATATGGTTACTCTAGATGAATCACTTAACCTTCCTAAGCCTATAACAGGTACAGATCTGTATTGGGAATCAGAATTTTATTACTGAGAGATCTCTATACCATTGACATCATAGATCTGGCCAGGTTTTTTTTAACCTTTTCCTAAATAGTCCTCGGATAAGTCTCAAAACCCTAACATTTACACAGGTCTCCTAAAGACATTACTTTTTAAACTTTTTCCTATTGCTATATTCTGTTCTGGGGAACCAAAGCCTATGGATAACTCACTAAAATGGGACCTCATTATTATGCCAAATTTCCTGGACTTAGACATAGATTTTGGGCCTTTAAAAAAAAGTACATTTGCATATATCATCTCATTTGATCTTCACTACAACTCAATCAGGTAGGTACTGCTATTTTCCCCATTTTACAGATGAGAAAACTGAGGCACAGAGAGGCTAAATGACTTACTGATGGTTGTACAGCTAATAAGTATCTGAAGCAAGATTTAAGTGATGTTCTTCCTGGCTACAAGTCTAGTACTCTATCTCCTTAGCCACTTAGCTATCTTAGGGCATAGTATTTTAAGGTTCACTATGGACTCATGTCTCAATTTCTGTTTGCAGTTTAAAACCAGTGAATTAGATAAGTCCTAAACCATATAGTAGATAGACCTGATATCTCTATCCCTGAACCAAGTTTGGATCATCAGCCTATTTGATCATCATCTAGGAGCAAGGTTAGACACACACACACACACACACACACTTGTGTAATGTAAGAACATTGTTTAAGTCATGTTTAAGGAAAAGACAAAGACAAAGAAATGAGGCCAAGGCCTATGGTGGAGCTTACAGAGGTAAGCTCCTTCAGCTGGTCTGTATTGATTCTGTCTTCTTACTTTCTAGTACGTGGGAGCTTGCATGTCATAGGCAGCCAGGATCAGGAAGATGCCCATAATGGAGCAATAGCCCCAAATCCCAGACTTTGCCCTCCCAACCCAAAAAGTTTGCTTGGATATTTGGGGGTACATTTTAAGTTCTAAGTCTGAGCCAGAATGTGGCAATTAGCTTTTACCAAAATTCTGTCATTAGGTGCATAATAGAAATTAGTCATTTTAATGCTCTGACTCATATATTGAAATATACTCATCTCAGTTTGCTGTTTCATACTAATTTGAAGACTTCCCAGATATCCTGTCTTAGGCATTTGGTTATTTGGATTACAAGATCTAGGATTTACCTGGTCTCTTAATAAAGAAATCATTTTTGGCACCAAGTCAAACCAGAACTCTCCCTTATGCATCTTCCTTCTATTCTTTCCACATTTTCATTCTACATATAACTAGAGATAGACACATGGTAGGATGTACTTTTTATGCATTTTTACAAGATTATTGCCTTCACTGTTTCCTTGTGTATTACCAAATCTGTTATTCTAACTTAGTTTGACATTGGTGACATAAGAAGAAAATATCAGAACTTTCAAATTTCAAGACATTTTACAAGACAAGATTCGTTTGCTGAATGATGGAGGGAGGAAAATTGTTAGAAAGTTAATGGGACAACATATCAGTAATGCTTGCTTAAAATTACAAATATAGAGTTACCCATGTTATTTAAAAAAATGGTTTACAAACTACATTGAGTATAGATTGTATTACATGGTATCACAGTAGAATGTTAAACTCAATCCTATACATTTCTTATTATATTAAAGATTTCTTTATATAAATAACATGCCATATGTAGTGGATTGAGGACTGGCCTTGGACTTACAAAGTTCTAAGTTCAAGATCTATAACTTATACATAATAACTGAGTGACCCTTAACAAGTCATTTAATATGTCAGTGCCAAAGGCAAAAAACTTTAAATTACAGATGAATTTCAATCTGTATTTTTGGTGGGAGTCTCCACACCAGAAATCCCCTACATTGATAAAATCATGTCTAATAGACAATTAGATATGTATAATGGAGTGAATCAGATTTTACAGAGCAAATCCCCTTAGTAAAAGGATTTGTTCTGTAAAACTTAGACTTAGTCAGAAGGATGCACCCTGGGACTTAGAAGGCCACATTTGGCCTTGAGGCTGCAGGTTCCCCACCTCTAGATCCTCTCTCTTACATTTCTCTAATTCCATGTCTTAAAAAAAACAAAGCAGCAATTCAATTCTAATAACTTAAACTTCTAATTTTATTTATAAGGATTTTTTAAAAAACCTTAATATAAGGAACACATGTCACAGAAAGTGAAATATACCTGTAGCTAGGGAGAAATTTTCTTGTTCTGTTTTGGTCACTTTTCATCCTGTGAAATACACAATCTCATTCTCTATATTAACATTCTTTTTATGGGCTACTTTACAAAGGTCAAATAGAAGAGCAAAGAAAGTAGCCTATTTGAGACATCCTTACATTTTCTAGTCTCTTTGTCTTAGTTCACATCATTCCCTAAGCCTGGAATACACTTCCCTTTGCTACTTCTAATTCCTCATTTTAGGCAGCTAAATCAAAAACATCCTTTCCAGTTTAGCTTAAATGCTAACTCCTCTAGACACGTTCACTAATCCCTCTGGCAGAATCTATTTTTTTCAATCCCAAGATTTTTCTTGCTCTTGTGCCTACCCGTCTTAGGCTATGTAAGTCTCTCAAGGGCAACATCTCTTTCCCCTTTGTCTGTTTCTCCAGAAACTAGCACAGAGATGGGGTTTAGTCAGTGCTCTTTGATTGATTATCACATTCTGTTTTATGCCATAATTATTTGTTTACCTGGTACATTCACATTGATAGATTGCAAGTTCCTTGAGAGCAGTAACTTTTATCCAGCACCTGGCATCGTCCTTTGCACATAGGTATTTAATACCTTTAATTGAATGATTAAATGAATGCTTTTGAATTTAGAATTTTGTAGTTCAGTAAGCAAATGATACCAGAGATCCCCTTTGTTAAGACTCCATCCCCCAATAAATGTATTTTAAGGCTTGTAATAATGACAAATATTACACCTTATATATTTTTCCATACCTCCATTCTCCATTGTATGATGCTTTAATGTTGCAAAGTGCTTTTACATACATTATCTCATTTAATCCTCCCAACAATTCTATGAGACAATTACTGCAGATAGTATTGTCCTTACTTTAAAGAAATTGAGGCCAAGAGATTCAAAGATCTTTGTCCAGGGTTGCATAGATATTGTCTGAGGAGTGATATAAATTCAGATTTACTGAGTCCAAGACCAACACTATGTTATACATATAATAAGAAGTAGATCAAGTCCAATTTAGGTGAAAACACAAATTGTCAAAAGTGGAAAGTTTTCTAGATAATTATAAATTAATAGCCAACAGAGCCTTAATTAAGGAATAGCGATCATCCTTTGCTTCATATACTTTTGATATTAAGGGATTTACAATATTGTCCAACTATAACGACTCATTATACTAAACCTCTCAAAGGCTATCCCAGTATAGCTCAAACTGTACTTCAGGTAGGAGTTCAAACTAGTTAAGATTGGAGTAGCTCAACACCAGAAGATTAGCCATCAGGCAATGAGTTTTATGGTCAGAACTTCCCTTGAGGACTATCTCCTAATGGTAAAGGTTGTGCTCTTCAAAAGCACCAGGGGCTCACAGGAAAGACAGGAAAAGATGACTCTTCCATTTGTGTAGGCTTATTTTTGATGATTGTTTATTATTTCTATTCTTTAAGCAAATATCAGTTAATTTCATTTTAGAATATAGGATTATATGAGGTGTAGCCAAAACAGATGATAATATTTTAATAAAGTCCATCACTTTTTCTCATTCTCTCATATATATGTATATATAAAACATTATATATCATACCAATGTATATATGCATATGTGTACATGTGCAAAGTACTAGGTACAAAACAGCTTTAGTTTCTTTGAAAATAAAGGGTTGCTTTTCCTTTAATATGAATTTATAAATGATATTATGTTTGACTACCAATTTCTTATATTCCTTGTATCATCATAAGACTTCAGGTTCCTTTGAACACTCAAAATTCAATCAATAGGAACTAGGCAATACTCCTCTCTATAGAAAAGTCTTTCACCTTTTAACACCATTTAGATTATGCTAACATTAGAGTTAGATGTTGTTCTTAAGACTTTCCTCTGAGTTTAGGTCATTCTGAAGGTGACATTTTCTACAATGCTTGCATGTTTTCAGTGGGAGAAGTTGGTATTTGAAGTGATGCAATTTGTGTTCCATGGCTGTGGAACATCTCAGGAAGTTACATCAGGAGGAGGGGTTGGAGAGAAGGAGGTGCTGTGGCTAAAGATATTTAATGGTGGAATGAATGGGAATTCAGTGGAGACTGTATGTGTAGTTGGGCTTAACCATAAGACTGCACCTCCCTACCCCTAAATTTTGTTTCACCTTAATTGAAAAGTTTCATGATTAAGTCCCTTAAAAATACATTCAATTCTGTTCAGTTTTAGTTGCAATCTTCACCTTCAAAATGACAAGGATTTTGACAGCTTACAAAGTGGTAAAGGCACTGAAAACTGGGTTTTGCAATGGAGCTGCTCAACGACCATGGAAAGTGTCAAGAACTGGCATCAGGCTGCTGAGTGTTAAGGTAATATTCCCTTATTTGTTCTTTTCGATACAATATAGTTTAATGTTTGTAGCAGGGAACAGAGACTCACTAACAAGAGACAATGGATCTGAATTGAGTATCTAAGTACTAATTTATTGTTTACCTGACTGTAGAACTTCGCAATGCAACAAATCCACATTTTAATTTGCAATGAGTTTGAAAATTCCAGGGTGAATTTCACAGAAGGTGAAAGTTTATAATTCTTGGCGAATACATAAGGCATAGGCATAATTTTTACAATGACTATTTCTACAGGGTTTGGTAGCTGATCAAACTTCTCTTTGAACCCATAAAGTACTGCCAATTATTTAGGGAACTAGGAAAAGCATTATGACGTGGTAGGTGGAGAGTTAACCTCAGAGTTAGATGCTACAGGAACAAGTCCTTTCCCGGACACACTGACTGGTTGACTCTAGGCAACTGATTTAATCTCTTAGGGTCTGTCCCAGGTAACTCTTTAAGGCTATAGGTGTCAGGGTAGCTGTTTATCTGCACTGCTGGAAGGATTTTCCACATTGGATATTTCCTATACCAATGAAATTACAGGTCTAGTAAAAAAAAAAAAAGTTTAGCCTGCTGCATGGGACGATTATCTGCTAACTGATTTTCATGCCCCAGATCTGAATAAGCCCACTGATTTTTTTCCCCCTAAGGCTCATTTGTTATTAGCAGTCTAACTTGGAGTAATTATCTTGACTTTTCTCCTACTAGTAAGTCTTCAAGTATATAAAATGAATATTTTCCATTTTATAGACTAAGAAATTGATGCAAAGAGCAGCTCAGATTGTTCCAGTGGTACATTACAGTTGAGAGACAAAGTAAAACATTGTAATGTTAAACCTTCAAGATACTGGACTTGCCAGGAAACCTAGCTTCTAGTCATGCCTCAGACATTTACAGGCTATGTAACCCTAGATAATTCATTTTACCTCTTTGTACCTCAGTTTCCTTTTCTATAAAATGAGAGGGTTGAACTCAATGGCCTGTAAGGTCTTTTCCAGCTCTAATCCTATGATGCTATGAGTCATGAAATGTCAACAGGAGCCCTTGATTTTCTTTTTTAGTTTTGTATTAATGTATGAAGAAGCTTATCACTAAATTGGTCTGAAATGATAGTGGTAACTGCAAATGAAGGTTATTAACAGTGAATGCAAAATTTAAGTAGACAAAATAACACTTTAAAAAATGAGTAAAGTAGCCCTATCACAAAAATGCCTATGTCATTTATCAGCTTAAAAGAAGTAGATTCAAATTTGTGTTATATTATTTTATTATATATTATATTATGTCACAATAGGCATAATTATTATATTTATTTTTTAAAAATTAGCAGCTAATTCTCCAGCCCCCACAGTTTCAGGTTGGTCAGATCTGGGGGGGTTGTTGGGGTCAGTAGCCTTTCTCCCTGTGAATACCGTGAATACCACTGGGCTGGTTAAGTAAGCACTGAATCTAGATGCTGCTAGGTGCTACCAAAAGGCCTAAGGATCATGAGTGAGGGGGAAAGGGTGGATGGGAAAAATTGAGGAGTAGGATAGAAAGAAAGGAGAGGAAAAAGAGAGGAGAGAAATGAGTATACTTGGGCATAACAGTTGCACCTACCATTAGGATAAGTCATTTTGTAATATTTGACATTTGGGAGTTCCACTTAGGGGTTAACAGTCCCAAGAGGCTCTTGGGACTGTAAGTCTCACGAGAAATTGTAACAGTGGATTTAGAAACACTAGAGTAATTAATTTGTTTGGATTCTATTTCAGTGAAATAGGAGAGGCTTGTCAGGAAGTTATTTCCCCAACCATAGGATAGATATGAGTATGGAAATAAATAACAGGATACTAAATGTATAAATTATAAATATAGTTCTTGGGAGAATATGAGCTCCCAGATGACAGGGACTTTGTTTTTTACCTTTCTCCATATCCCCAATCCTTAGCATAATACCTAGCACTTAAGAAATGCTTATTGATAGGATGACATACCCATCTCAGAGAAAAGAGCATAGTGAAAGTAATAATATTTTGGATTTATATTCTTTTGTGGAGAATATGTATATCAAAGAATGCAATTCAGATGCAATAGCTGGTTACTATATGTGATACAATAACGTATTACTATAATGTGGATTATACCCATTTTGCATGGTAAGAAAATAGGAATAGAAATATGCCTTACTGTGATAGAACCATAACCTCCTTGAGGTCAGACAATATTTCGTTTTTATCTTTGTATTCCCAGTAAAGTACCTGGCACACAGCTAGTGTTTAATCAAGGCTATTGGTTGATTGAACACAGAGGACCATATAGATAGAATTGGGACCAGAATCCATATATCCTGGGTCCCAATCAATGCTACATATGTAATCCAGCCCAATAAAAATAAGCTTTAGAAGATGTTTATAACAGTTCTGCAGATGAACTTTGAGAGAAAGCAGTTCTTATTCCTTCCATTGGCAGATGTGTTAAGTGTGTGCCACAGTTCATACCTAAGAATGACAAATTTGTAGGAGAAATAAGGCATCATTGCTGGCTGTAAAAGTCATTACTCATATTCAATCAAGTCTGGCCTCAATTTTTGAAGGAAAGCCAGGCATGAAAAATAGGAGTTCTTGAACTTCAGAAATAGTTTATTAAAATTTTTGACTGGTGCCCAAGGGGACTCCTGCTATTATTATAGATTCATTTTGCTGTAAAATTCTACCCCCCTGCTTGCCCCACCTCCATTTCTAACCTTTCATCTTTAGAAGTCATAGCCCTACCCCTTTTCTGTTTTATGTCTGTCTAGTATTTTGAGAGGGAGAAAAACCCTATATCTAGGAGATGCTAGAGGTGCAAAGTGATGACTTATGTGTTGGTTAATAACTGGTGAGAAATGTAGACTGAGGTGTTTGTCCTACAGCTAGTACAGTACTGAATGGAGTGTGAAATGTACAATGGCAGTTAGGTTTCTGAGGCTTGTCCTGCCAGTCAGCTACCATTGGGTATTTATTCTGAGTTTTCTGAGGTCAGCTATCTTCCCTCTTTGGCAAAAGGGGCCAAAGGTGAGTTTTGACGACAGCAAATTACACCCTTGTTCTTTCATGCTGTTTTTTATTTGCGTATTCTTGACTAATGTGTATAGATTGGGGTCTTGCCAACTGAGCCTGCCATATTTCACTTGTAGTGAGGCTAGAGGAAAGAATGCTAAGGGGGCTGTATACCTAAAATGAAGGTGACATCAAGGATAAGATTGATCAACAACCATAAAACAGAGAAGAATGCAGATATGTGAGCTTTTCTGTTAGTGCTGAAAATATTTAACAATCAGTATTGCATGAGGTGAACTATCATGGGGAGGAGTAGAAAGATCTAGGATACTAGAGGCAGAAGACCTAGATTTTAATCCTGGATTGGCTCATTTCTTAGCCATGTGACCTTGAACAAATCATTTAATCTCTTTGAGACTTAGTTTTTTCCCTTGTGAAATGAAAATAAAGAGACCTGACCTTGTCCACTTTGCTTAACAGGGCTAAGGGGAAGGTCAAATGAGATAATACATGTGAAAACACTTTAAAGCAATCTCAAAGTATTGTGTACAGATGCTCAAATGGATCGATCAGGCATGTCATCCATCTGGGTATTGCCTCTGATAATGCAGATCATAACTTATCCAACCCTGCCCAACCTGTGCATGGCCTTCTATACGTTCACCACTGAGTTCCACCCAATGTGCTAGTCTTTACTCATTTTCTTAGCCATGGGAACTCATTAATACCATCAATAATTAAAATTAAAACTTAAGAATAATATAATTTTTGATTTTTAGAAGAAACTGATCAGCATTTTTTGTTCTTTTTATTATACATTCCTTTAATAATGTAATATTTATATATTTAGTAGTAATTATTTTTCTTAATAAAGGTATAATTTCCTGGAATTGTCAAGTGGTCTTCTGAATACTCAAATTATTTACAATGTCATGATGCTCCTTGCTTGTATTAATGTTTTCCCTCTGAGAACATAATGTCATACTGATTCAGATCCAGATGTTAGCCAAATCATCTTTCGTGGATCTTGTCATGGTGGAAAGGCGTGATTATTTTCCTTGACAGCCTCTAAAGTTGATTTCACCCTCGAAATATCAGCTTTTGCCTTACTAATAATGAGGTGAGAAGTGTTTGAAAAGTTGCAAAAGGTTAACATTTGAAATTCCATGTTATTTTGAAAGGAAAAAGTAAGAAAATAAGAATTCTAATTCCTTTGGGAAAAGAGTAGGTCATTATCTCTAACCTTTTTCCCCCACCTAAAAACACCCTCAACAGCTTGAAATTTAATTCCTCTTGTAATTGCTGAACAGTATTATTATTAAACCAGAAAACTTTCTAGGTAAAAATATTTGGTATCCCCCTAACTTCTCCATACCTGCTGTCTTAATTTATTATCATTAGATAAAATTTTCATTTTCTAGACTTTTTTATTCTCAGAGATCTCCAAGTAAATGCACCTGCTGTTTAAAACTGAGGTATGCTGCTGCTGCTGCTACTACTACTACTACTACTACTATTACTTTAAAAATTGCAGAGCCCTTTATGTACCATACATGTGCACCATTTTATGTATATATAAATTCTCATTTGATCCTTACAACTATACTAAATGATTTGCCCAGATTACACAATTAGTAAGTGTCTGAGGCAGGATTTGAACCTGTCAGATCATGAGTACTACCCATATTGTTGAGGTACACAGTTGTCATGACATCTGTTCATCTTTTCACAGGTACTTTTACCTATGGAGTAGACAACTTCAATAAATGCTACCAATTGCTATCATTCAATTACTGTGGCAACTTTGTAACCAGTCCTTTGGTGGATCTTCCTGTTCCACCTATGTGCAGGTGATCCCTCCATTGATACAGATCACAACCACTTTGTACCTCATAGTATGGTGTTCTTTGGCATATTTTTGCATTATTTCTACCTGTAGGATCTAATTTATGTCCTGAAGGTCTTCTCTTTGCTTATTTTTAATATCCTTGGATCAACAGATTTAGAATCTGGAAGGAGCATCTCAGGGATCCTAATCCAGTATTTGGATCATGTATTATTTCTTATTGCTATATTCTAAGACATACAAATTTTAAAAATGTGATATAATGAAACCTCTTTATAACTGGCACTGAGTCATATACTTCCATACATTTTCAAGGTTCATAATGTTATATTAGGAGTTTATATAGTTGTGTTTTACAGGAGATGTTGATACCCACGGTGTATCCAAAGCCATGCACAAAGAAAGCACATTACAATCCCAAATAAGGTAACTAATGATAATAATAAAAATGAAGTGTTAATGACATATATCTACATAGTTTTTCCTGGTTTACAAAGCTTAATATCCCTGTCAAGCAATAATAATTAAAATAGCTGATCTTTATAGAGTTAGAGACGGTATAGGGTAGTAAATAGAGCTGGACTTGTACCAGGAAGACATGGGTTGAAGCCCTGCTTCTGATAGAGATAAGCTTTGTGACCCTGGACAAGTTCCTTGACTCTCAGTTTTCTGGTCAATTCTCAAAGATTATATAAATTGTGAGAAAGTGCAAATCCATGTGGATTGCAATCTCCTCTTCTAGAAGATTCCTATACTAGTGAAATCATACATCTTATCCTTATCCCTAGTAAAATATCATTTTAAGGTCTACTAGATGCTTTGAATGTTGGAGAAGGAAGTGATATCATTCCAGTACCTTTTCCAAGAAAACCAGACTAGACTGGCACAACAAATGGACAGCAACAAAAATACTTTGCCTATATTATCTGTTTTGATTCATGAGACAATATGATCTGTGAGGCAGTCAACTGTTGTAAAATAGATAAATTACATGGATAGGTGCAAATTTTGTCTTGAGGAAGTTTGTATTATTCAAATTTTTTCTTCATTTTTTTGGAGGGGAGAGGGCATGATGGAGACTTCCTTTCATCCTGTAGACCACCTTTTAAGCAGAGCCATATCTCTGTACACCATAATGTTTTAAAAACTCATAAACTTCCATAATAGTCTATAGGTTGATGGCCACACAAAAGTTTGAACAAGCCAGAGGAGAGTAGTTGGAAATCCTGTCTACTACTTCCTTCTGTTAAGAGCTCTAGAGCACAGTCGTGTTCACCCATGTGAACTGAAGCATCTTAGAAGCCTATCTGCAAAATCTGGCTCCTGTTAATGATTCTAAAAGTCCCATCCTTTGGTCCCTACCATGAAATGAACATAACTTCCCTCTTCATGTGATCATCTGCCAGACTTTCTCAGAGGCTAAAGGGTTTTAGGACGGCCCTGAGCCATTGCCCTCCCCCCCCCAACTTTGTATCATATGCATAAGGTCTTAAAAGCTTCTAGAGGCCATGTGGCACAAGTGTGTTGAAAAGGCTGGCAAAGGGAGGAAGCAAAACCTAGTCTGGCATTCATGAGATTGGGTGCCTGAGTAGTCCAACTTCTCTCTGCCGTTTTTATCATTCCTTCCCTCTTCCTTTGACCATAACCACCAAATCTTAGCCTTTTTATTCCTATAGTGAATATGTTGGCAAAGGTCTAAAATCTTTCAAATGAGTGAGCATAATGGTTCTATCTTCTTGATTAATTTTATTGGGCCCCTTTTGATTAGTATACAAAACTGAAAGCAAGTCTGTGTCTAATTGTAGTATAAGTAACATTTATATTTCAATTTCTGTTAAAGCAATATTACTAGGACAAACAGAATTCCTGGACATTTTTGGCTATAAAATCCCACTAGTGACTCATATTGAGCTTGCTGTCTCCTCAAATCTATAACTCCCTAAATTTAATAATAGGATCATATAAGATTTTTCCAATTTGCTAGCCTGTAAAAATTTATGAATAGGCTAGCCCTTTGTGTCAATTGTGTTCTTTGTGGTCAAGGCTGATTAAAAAAAATAATTTTGTTTTTTCCTCTCAGACTTTATTTTTTTATTTTTTAAGCAATTGGGGTTAAGTAACTTGCTCAAGGTTACACGACCAGCTGTTTCTGGGTGTGGTACTAAGTGTCTGAGCCCAGGATTCGATCCCCAAGTCATCCCAACACTGGAGCCAGTGCTCTTGCTTGCTGTGCTACCTGGCCACCCCTTCTCTCAGACTTTAAAAGTGAAAAACTCCATGAATGTGAAATGCCAATCTAACCAACTGAAAATTTGTGATGATCATTAGTCATGTAATTGACAATTTCTCTCTCTCTCTACATATAGTATATTATTTGTAGCATTCTCATAAATGTTGTGATTTATGAAATGGAAATTAAAAGCACCTATGAATCCTACTCAGCCTTACACCTGAGTATTCAGAACACATACATAGACTTTGCAATTCATCACATATTTGTATTCTGGTTTAAATTTAACTAATAATAAGTTAATATTAACTTAAGATGTTGTAAGATTTAATTGATTGCTGCTATTAGGTACTTTGAAATCCTTCAATGAAAAGCATTGTAACTAAAATGAAGCATCATTAACTATTCTTAAGCTATAAAAAATGGGCTTAGGTTCTGGAGAGTCTGAACTGTCCATATTTTTATAGCTTAACTTGGAGAGTGAAAATAAGATTTTACTTACCAATAAAAACACGTCATGATTTAAATTTATTGCCACACTAGCTGTGGAATCATTATTTGAAATACAGTCTATCTTTAAGCTTCCTACATTTAGAGCCTGGTTCAGACTTACTTGATTTCATAGAGGATGAATATTGAAATGAACTGATAGCTTAGGAATATCAGGTAGGCCCGAAATCAAATGTATATGTAGCTTTAGGCATTGGTAGAAATGGAAGGGAACACTGGGGACCTCTAGTTTTTCTAGTATGCAAATCATTTGCATAGATAAATGATTGAACAGTAACACAGCCAAAGTTCCCAGAGTAAATCATTTTCATTTCCACAACTGGCTTAAGGGGCTTATTGTAAAAGTGTTTTTTTTTTTTTTTAACTTCAGCTCTCATGTAGAATTTATTGCTATAACTGGCTAGCGGCTTTATATTATAAAGGGAATCATCATGATTTTATTGGCTAATTTTCACACACTCTAGTGGTGACAGTGCCATTATTCCCATTTTACAGATGTGTAGAATGGATACAGCAATTTGCCCAAGGAGATACTGAGCTGTCTATGTATCAGCCTTGAATAGACACCCCCTCCCTCAGCTCTTTTTTCCAAAGGGGTTGTATTAATTTTCTGAGGGGGCTGTACACACTGGATTGGTTATATAGTCAACCTGATTAGGATGTTAAAATTGTCAAAGAAAGTAAATTGACAGTTTTTCACTATTGTGAAAGGGAGTGTGTGTGTGTGCATGTGTTTGCTATTCACATAACCATAGGTAGGCTTGTAATGAATTCTATATCCATAGTATCTCTTGAACATTACTGGATGACCAGTCACTCATACACTGGATTTTTTATGGATTTGGTTTTTTGTTGTTGGTTTTTTATTTGGTTTTGGTTTATTTATTTATTTTTTGCATCTTAAGAAAGTGCTTATAGGCCAAGGAAATAGGAGAAACCAACACATTTGGCTGTCATGAGTTCTGCAAATGTGATCTTACAGAGATACGTCAGGTTGCCATAGTTCCTTGAACTCAAGCAGTCACGTGGTGTCTACCGGTAACAAGATGTGACACATTTCTTCAATTTTCATGTAATTCTGAGCAGCCACAGGTACTCAAAGTCTAACTTGGTAGATAGATATTAACTGTAATTGATTTAGCTTTCACTAACAGTTTTCATTCTGACTTTACCTCCTCCCAGACTTTTGAGACAAAGGGTTCAAAGGACAAAGAGAGTTCAAAGAGAATTGCTGATACCCTCAATTTAAGAACAGGCTGATGATTAGATGAGTAAAGATAAATGAGCATCTAGCTAATGATTATTAAGTATGCAGCAGACATGCTAGGGAAAGCTTACCTAGCAGTAGGAATGCGGTCTAGACGTTCCAAAATGTGACGTAATTGCTTAACTTTTAGAACCTGCACACTCTGAATGAGGTGAGTCTAGCACTAGGGATGCATTTTCAAGGCTTGTGAAGAGTGGCCAAGCCATGAATCCCAGTCAGAGCTGTTGCATTGCTGCTATGGCACAAAATGCTTTGAACAGACACAGCTTCAACCTGGTCTTAAATGGAGCATACTTCTGTTGGACAGTTCTGACCCATTTTCTCTGGTTCTATAGTTTTAAGCAATTATTTTAGTGGGGATAAAAATCAATTAGTCAGTGGTGTTTTTCTTGGCACTTATTTTTTTTTTTTGCAAAATAAAAGTACACCAAAGTTTTCTCTTGGGTGGAAAAAATGCTCTATATAAATATAATACTATCTTTTTCTAATATCTTAGAGGAAAAAGAAGATATCTTCTCAATGTCTGACATTTGAAACATTCTAAATCAATCTAAAACAAATCAACCAACAGCTTTTTAGACTATATTGGAATTATTTTAGATAAAAAAATTTATAATGTTATTCTTGGAACAAAAAATTATTTTAAATTCCTAAAATCTTCCAATTTTACAGATATTTACAAGCACAGAATACAAGGGCATGCCAGTTAGTAAATTTTTTGCTAGACAATAAGTTAAAAGAAATTTCCTCCACTCTTTTCTTCCTAGAGCCATAAAGATGGGGCATTTCTGAGGTAGAAATAATAATAATAACAATATTATCAATTATATAGAGTCTTAAGTTTTTCAAAGAACTTTACATATCTGTTATTTCACTTGATCCTCACAACCATGTGAAGTAGTAACTCTTCATTTTACAAGTGAAGAAATTGAGGCTAAGAGGGGTTGCCTAGGGTCACAGACTAGTGTAGTAGCAAGCACCCCAAGCGTCCTCAGGGTTTGCTGCCACCACAGGTTCTTGGATCTGCTTTGATAAAGGAAAGCAACTCAAAATGGGTTAACAAGCTTACTTTAATCAGTCAGACATATATCGTTTACCTTGTTCAGGGGAAAAAGGTCAGCACCCCGAACTTCAAAGTATACAGGCAGAATTATCAAGACAGAAACAGATCAAGTAGACAGCTTTCCAAACTGTCCAGCTATTACATCCATACCCAATCAACATCTAGGTTTCAACATCTGGGTTTTTCAAAGCCAGGGGGCTCTGGACAACGGCTTCCCAAAATCCAGATCACATCACAGAACACTTCTCAAAGTGAGCCCCCAAAACAAAGCTACACATCAGGGCTTATATAGCCTTCTCCTGGCTGAGAGAATGTAACAACATTCTGGACCCACTGGCCAATCAAGAAGTATCTACTGAAAAACAAGCCTCCCACCCCAGGCTCCAGGTGCACTTTAGCCTAGGGGCAGGGAAGATCTTTAAAATTTACATTCCCTTTACAACTAGTAAGACACTGAGGCAGGATTTGAACTCAGGTCTTCCTGACTCTAAGTTCAACTTTCTATTTACTATGCAATTGGAAATACAAAGTAAAAAAAAAAGTAAAAGAAATAATCAGATATGCACAAAAGAACAGAAGGTTTAAATACTTTGTAATATATTTTAGAGAAATTATAAGGTGTATAAAATCTTCATCCTGATAAATGACTCTCCTCTAAATGCCCACATGAAAGTGAGCACCATTTAGTATTAACAGCCCCTGGAGGCAACTCATTTCTTTCTCTAACACTTAGAATCAGTTAAATACTTGTGTATAATTAGCTAATATCATGACTGCTAATTACCCAATCTATCTTGTTTATCAACTCTAAAATGCCTTTCCCTCTCCTTTTTCCTTTGCCCAAATGCAATTTCTTGAAAGGACTCTTCCCTTATACTCCCAGTTGAGAGCAATCCTCACATCTCGCACCTCACATTATTGCTATCTCTCTTCTAATCCATGCCATAGAATATCATGTATTGTAACAATAATAGCTAGCATTTATATAGGACCTTAAGGTTTGCAAAGTACTTTATATATATTTTCTCATTTGATCCTAACAATAACCCTATAAGGTAGGTATATCTTACAAATGAGGAAACTAAAGCTGAGAGTTTAAATGACTTGTCCAGGGTCACACAGCTTCTAAGTGTCTGAGGAAGATTCTGGATTCAGGTATTTCTGGCACTGTACTGCCTAGCTCTGTATTACAGGTGTCTGTGTTAGTGTCTCATCCCTTTCCTAACTTTGAAGTCAGAGGCAGTGCAGTAGCTAAATGGGTACCATGCTCTCTAGTTAATGACACCATACATTTATTCTATTTGCATTTGTTATATTTATACTACTTACTCCCAAGATTATTATAAGGCAACTACTTTGTAAACTAAAACACCCTAGCAATATCAATGTGATATCAATATCATAATTACTACTTCTACTATTATTATTACCTCAGTACCCCTCTGAAGTAACTGGGTATCTCCAGTTTATATTCTGTGAGCCTGTGGAAGTTTTTCTGGGTCTTATTCCCCCTTAGAAAATTTGACCTGAACCAGTCTGAAATTCTAAGGAGTACTTAGAAAAGGAAGACCATTCTAATACTCCCCAAAGATTTTGTTCATATCTAAAAGTTACATGTGGAACTTCATAGCAAAAGTGGTATCCAAATTCTTTAGGGGTTGACCTACCCAGGACCCGAGTGCCTTCTGGAATCCCATTTATCTTTGTCAAACCTGAACAAATCTCACATTTGCCCCCAAGAATTTTGAAGGTTGTAGAATTGCTTCAGGATTGTGTTTAGTTTGTGCAGCTCCCAAAGTATGAGGGCCAGGTAGACCAAATCATGGGGAGCGTCTAGTAACCTGGCCTTTCAGAATCAGATTTTAGAATCTATAATTAACTCTTACCTCCCTGTGGGCAGGTTGTCTGAACTGAAGTTATTATTTATGGTAGGGATTTTTGCCTGGGGTCCATGAACTTGTTAAAACAATTTTGAGAGCCATATTTCAATATAATTGGTTTCCTTTTATGCATTAAAACTTTGTTCTGAGAAAGGGTCTATTGAATTCAATAGACTTCTGTCAAAGGAGTCCATGATACAAAAAAGTGAAGAACCTCTAATCTATAATAAAACTTAAGTTCAAGTTCTTATAGACGTCATTGAACAGAATTCAGAATAAAGTTATTTGTTGATATAATCCACTATGATTTAATTAATTTTACTTATTCATACTGGATGAAACCCATTTAGGATGCTTTTAAACCAAAATTTTTACTTCCCCCAAAGAGAAAAGATAAGGACCCAAAATACTTAAAGAAACTAATTTAGACAGAAAATGAGACTGTTACAGCTCAGATGAGTGTTTTGCATCTATTAATGAAGGGATATTGTCTTTCTCTACCACTGAGTAGGGTCTAGGCATAAATTCTGAGCAGAAAAGCAGGAGGCTAAAAACTTAACTCTAAAGCTTCTCTTCAATCAAATTAAATCCACCATCAAGCATTTATTAGGTGTATACTATGTTCCAGGCACTGTGGCAGATGCTAGGGATACAAGTCATTATCATCATAATCAATCAATCAACTTTTATTAAGTGCCTACTATGTGCCAAGCACTATACTAAGCACTGGGGATACAAAACATGACCATAATAGCAGCTAGCATTTATATAACTCTTTAAGGTTTGCAAAACACTTTACAAATATAACTTCATTTTGTCCTCACAAATACCCCTGGGAATTAGGTGTTATTATTATCCCCATTTTACAGATGAAGAAATTGAAACTTACAGAGTTTAAGTAATTTTCCCAGGGTTACAGAGCTTGTAAATAACTGAGGCTGTATTTGAATGTGGGTCTTCCTGACTTCAGGTCCACTACTCTTTCCACTGGGCCACCTAGCTGCAAAATTGAAATGGTCTCTGCCCTGGACAATTTGTGGAGCGAGAGAGCGCTAACAACTCTCATTTGATATACTGTTTATATCCAGAATGGCCAAAATATTATTTTAAAATCTAAATAAAAACACATCATATAAGCAAATATAATTTTTAGAATTTTATTATTACTGGGTCCATCCATTATTAAGTTTTATTGATGATTTACTACATATGCAGCATCAGTCTATATCTTTGAATAGTGTCCGTTAATATAATGCCCTGTTGTTTAATCAGGGGAATAGAAAAGGACTGATTTCTATGTTTTTAAAATCCTTTCCCTTCCTTCCTTCCTTCCTTCCTTCCTTCCTTCCTTCCTTCCTTCCTTCCTTCCTTCCTTCTTTCTTTCTTTCTTTCTTTCTTTCTTTCTTTCTTTTTCTTTCTTTCTTTCTTTCTTTCTTTCTTTCTTTCTTTCTTTCTTT
>NW_027187376.1:9736195-9736957 GCF_028583685.1 Petaurus breviceps papuanus | reverse complement strand
TTTCTTTCTTTCTTTCTTTCTTTCTTTCTTTCTTTCTTTCTTTCTTTCTTTGTTTTCTTTCTCTTTTATTTCTGGTTATAAACATCTCCCTCATGTTACAAAATGATCTGGAGGAGGTTCTAATACCTTGTCTTGAAACTGAGTAAAAACTAAAGCAAATGTCATCTGGCAGTTATTATTTTATAATATGAAAAATGTGGAATTGATATATCAATGTAATGGGGGAATTGGTAGAGTGCATTAACGAAAGGGAAGAAACAAATTTACTTGACAGAGTATTGTTTTGCATGTATTTTAGATGAAGGTAAAGGAAAAAAATGTGACTGTGTTATATAAAATCTGAACCCAATTATCTTCCTTTCCCCCCAAAGAGTGAGAATTAAAATGCACAGATTAGTAGTATTAATAATAGGACTCAATTATTAGTCATAGTCTGGGAGCTACAAATAATATGAAAGAATGAAAAGGAGAAAGAAATTATATAGACCTACTAGAATCATTTTATTGAAACTTTAGGTAAAGAATGCTTTAATTTTTGTTTTGAATAGTTATTCTTGGGATACCTGCTAGACAACATTTGCCAAGTAGCTCCATCTCAAGTCTATATTTCATTTTCTGTGCCATGGGACAGCTATACAGAATTAACCTTTACTTTGACTAAATGTGGGGAGGGAGAGAAAGCCAATGATAAACCAGCTGACCCATACCCAGAAAAGAAATATTGCTTAATAATGAGATAATAGAGTATTTTGACCCAGTGAC
>NW_027187376.1:9673486-9736185 GCF_028583685.1 Petaurus breviceps papuanus | reverse complement strand
TGGCATCAATTTCAGTCTGTCAAGGAAATAAGAGAAAGGAGGTCACTAAATGTTAGTGGTCAGATTTGTATACTGAAGAACTTGAGTTTGTTGACTGCTCTTAATGACTCCATACTCCAAGATATGAAATGTTTCTTAAAACAAAATAAGATAAAAAAAAGATTTTTCAGGGTAGTATAATACTTCCATAGGTCCAAGTTAGCCTGCAAACATTAAATGACTACTATGTGTCAGGCACTGTGCCATGCATTCATGGAGATACAAAGATTGAGATGTGATTCTTGTCCTCAGAAAAGCTCATGGTCTAGTAGAAAAGTAGACAAGCTGAAAAATAACCAAACCAAACCACCATAATGTGCATGTGACCAAGAAAACGCTATGATGAGTTCAAAGAAAAGAAAGCCCCCTGCTTGCTAGAGGGAAAAGAATAGACTTTATGGAGGATGAAAATAAGGATAAAGATCCCTGATGGGATAGATGGGATGATGGTAACAGATGACAGATGTATGATCAACTCTAATCTAGCTTCTGTTTTCACTGCCAAGAAAAATTGTCCTTGGATTGGGAAAGGCAAAGAAATAAGGATGAACTACATCTTAGTGTACTGGTAGATTTGATTTCTGAACTGTTGTCAATAATCTTTGAAAGATTGTGGAAAATAGGAAGGTTCCGCACTATTTGAAGTATTGGAGAAGGGCAATTATTCTTCAAGTTTTCACAAAAGAAGAGAAAAGAGCCATTAGATTATGTGTTAATGAATCCAGCATCCATTCTTGAAAAAAAAATCCAACAACTTGGTACATATTATTAATGGGGTATTTATTAAAGTTCCAAAAAATGAAGAAGTGATCACAAAACTTTAGCATATTTTATTAAAAACATGTCATGCCATATTAACCTTATTTTTTATTTTGGCTAGGGTTTTTACACTGCTGATTATGAGAATGCTTTTGATATAGTTTAGCTAGATCTTAATAAGCGGTTAACAAAAGATCTCATATTATTTTTATGGAGAAATTGGTAAGTTGGGGTTAAACAAAAGAAGTATATTTAGGTATATTTGGAAAGAGTTGAATGACTGAACTCAAAGAGTAGTCATTAATGTCTATTTGAATGAAGGTTTCTAGTGGAGTGCCTAGGCATCTATGATGTGTGACATTTTTATTGATAACTTAGATAAAGGCATATATTGGATTCTGCTAGGACAGATAGTTAACACATCTCATGACTGAGTCAAAGAATGATTGACTAGTCTAACAAATGGTGGGGTGGCTAGGTAGCACAGTGAATAGAGCACTGGCCCTGGACTCAGGAGGACCTGAGTTCAAATTCAGCCTCAGACACTTAACACTTACTAGCCATGTGACCTTGGGCAAGTCACTTAACCCCAATTGCCCTGCCTTCCCCCTTCCAAAAAGAAAAAAAAAAGAAATGGAAACTTAGAAGAGATAAATTTCTTCTTATACATGTTACCTGTGTGACCATTGGTAAATTGCTTCACTTTTTGTGTCCCTAGGAAACTCTCTAAGATTATGTGTCACAAAAGAGTAGCTGAACTGTATGCCTGGAGAGCATTTCTACATGAGAATGCCCTGTTCTATTGAAATAATAGTTCCAGACCAAAAACAAACAAACAAAAAGAAACCAAACCAAACAACATCTTGTAGTTGGATTTAGTTAGCTAACTGCACAAATGTAAGATTGGAGAGATTCATATAACTGTTCATACGGAAAAAAAAAAGATGTGAGGGTTTTAGTGACCTGACAAGTAAGTACAAATCAACAATGTGACATCGCAACTAAAAAGGTAATGTGAGCCCAAGCTGCATCAAACATGATGCAGGGTTTGCTGTTGTTCCCCATTTTGCCACTAAGGAGGTCATAGTTCTGCTTTATTCTGCCCTGGTCAAATTCCATTTGGAGTATTGTGTTCAGTTTTGGACATCGTATTTACAGAAAGACATTAATAATGAAGACAACCAAAATGTGAGAGACTTTAAGATATAGCCACATGAGGACTGTCTGAAGGAACCAGATATATTTATCCTGAAAATGAGAAGACTTGGGGGGAGGATTTTAGCTTTCTGCAAGTGTTTGATGGTTTGTTACGTGGAATAGGGGGTCAATTTGTTCTTCCTCGTCTTAGAGGGCATAAGTAGGAACTATGGGTAGAGGTAACAAAAGCCTTTATGTTTTGTGTAAGGAAGAAAAGTCCTAACAATTAGAACTATCTAAAAATAGAATGAATTCCTTTAAAATAGAAGACTTCAAGGAACAACTAGATGATTATTTGTTGGTGTTGTTGCAGAAATACTTCCTGTTGGACTTCTAAGGCCCTTTCCAACTCAGAGACTCTGGGATCCTGTAATTAAGGGTGGGGAATAATAACGATTATGCTTTCAGTCAGTTAGCATGATGCTGACACGTGATTCCTGTCATATGTGGACTTTAAGATCATAATAAGGTCTGAGTAGAAAGGGAGCTTAGAGGTCATCAAGTCCAACTCCCTCATTTTACAGATGAGAAGACTAATGCCAGAATACAAATGTTAAAGGACTTGCCTACAGTCACTCTTGGAGTAGCAAGTGGTAGAATTAGGATTTGAACTAAGGTCCTCTGTATCCTAACCCAGCACCTTTAGTTTACTTGGCTTTGTTTGTTTGCTTGTTTTGATAAAAACTTTTTTTTAAGAATGAGAAAAAGGTCTTAAGGAGAAAAATGATGACCTGGGATGAAGTATTAAAAAATTGCCTCTTGAGCTGGAGGAAAACAATTGCTCATTAGCTGTCTACTGATATTGTATATGGAGGTGTTACTGGATGGAAGATGAGCAACAAGCAGCTCTCCATATAAAAAAAACAAATATAAATATCTCTAGAACTAAGCAGAAGGATTTAAATTAGATATAGAGAAAAGTTTCCCACTTGCCTGCAAGAAATGGTAGAATTTTCCAAGAGGCAGTGGGCAAGAGCCAGCCTTACAAATCTGAGGTGCTTCTGATCCCTTAAATTTCAGCATGTCTAAAATGAAAGGCAAACATTCTGATTTATTCACTTTTAATTACTCAAGTACTAACTTTCCAAGACCTTTGAATTCCATTCAGGATCTTAGTACTTAAATTTATTTTGTCTTTCCTATTCAGTGCCCCAGTGAAGTATGCACCCTTCTGTCCATAGTGGTTTCCTTTATACTTTTAGCTTTTAAGGCACCAAAGTGCTTAGCACTGAGCACTTGGAAAATAACTTTATGCTATGATCTAGTTTCTGTGTTGAAGACTTTTTCGTATTAGGACATATTATTACCAAGGTTGTGAAAGTGTCTTATGATGATAACAAGGTGATTTGGAGTGGGGAATCACTTTGGAATGAAATGGCACTTTGGGACTGTTAGCTAGAAGAAGGGATTCCATATAATAGTTCATTGTACAGAGTTCCTCCATCAATCCTTAGACAACCCAATTGACACTCATCATTTCAAAGCCATTGGAGGCCAATGCATTTAAGAGGAATGTAAAGAATAGTATAGGCAATAAACAGAGGGCTTGTAAAAATATAATGTGTGGTAGGGAGGAGGATTGGGAGATCTATAAAAAGCCCTAGAAACGAGCAAAAATATAATTAGAGGAGCCAAAAGACATATTGAACACAATCTCCAAGACTATTTCAGGCAACAGTAAATGTCTCCTCAAATATATCTTCAGTGGATGGAAAGTAAGAAACCAGTCCACTGGAGAGAGGAGGATATGCAGGGCTATAGAAGGGCTAACAAAAATCAGCTTCATTCAACACATAATTTTCATCTTCTTTACAAGATTAGGTGGTGCTTAAAATAAGGATATTCAATTCTGAATTTTTTTATATTGGGGGTGCAGAAGGGAAGGGGAAAAGACGAATTATAAATTAAAATAGTACATGAGGCAGATGGTAATTAGGATAAACTGGGAAAACTGGCATAAGAAAACCAACCACAACAGCTCTCTTGTATTTTCTTTTCCCAGATCTTATTAGTTATAAACAGCCTTTTTCCCAGGTCCTACAAAAGTTAGTTTTTCTATAATGTTTAAGAAATATTTTCTTTGTTTCTGTTTTCTGGAAGGCAGAGAGTTGAATGTCATGGCTCTCTAAAGTCAGAAATACTCAATCTTTCAATTCAGAGGAAGGGTACCATAGAGGAAAGGGTGCTGGATTTTGAGGCAGGGACAACCTGGGTTCCAATCCTCACTGATACTTGTGACACTTAATTTCTCTGAGGTTATTTTCCTATCTGTAAAAGCGGGATAAAACACCTGTAATATGTATCTTGTCAGTGTTTATTGAGACTCAAGTGATATAATGTTTGTAAAACAATTCAGAAAAGCCAATTATTATCATATTTACAAGGAAGTGATGTTTTGGAATCTTAATGTTCAAATCCACATGCATTTATCAAGCATTGACGTGTGTGTGTGTGTGTGTGTGTGGTGGGGGATGCTGTTTGCCCTGTGAGGAGTTTTGGATACAAATTAACTTTGTCATTGCTCCATAAAACTAGAAATCAATGTTTTGAATTAGAAAAGGAAAAAGATGCCTTTATATATGGAAAAGAGCAAGTACTTTATGATTTGGAAGGAGCAACCAAGAAAACATGGTCTCCTTGTAACCATATTTGAGTGGGGTTAAGTAGGTGGCTATTATTTAGTCAGTGATTCTTTCCTCTGTGTCTCAACTTACGTACAAAAAACCAATTGATGTTTTTTTCCCTTTTGAATCAACTAAAGTCACTATGGGTACAGGCTTAGGAAGCTAAACAGCAGAAGATAAAGGGCCAAATTTGAGATTTTCGAATATTTGTCATAAGGCTGCAGATCAATGAAATTTCACCTCAAGAGATAAAAATGCTAAAACAAACAAAATGTCAAGTTCTCACAGCTAATTCTCTGGTGCCAGAGTATGCAAAACATTCCACTAAAAGACAAGAACTTGCAGCTTTTGTGGTGAGCACTGACATGATGTAATAAGTGGGAAGAGCCCTGGCTGAATTGGACTCCTAGCTCTGCCAGTATTAACCAGACAGATCATTCAGCTTCTCTGTTCTTCACTTTGCTCATTAGGGAAATGAGGGGTGTTGGATCAGATGATCTCTCATGTCCCTTACAGTTCTAAGTCTTTGATAATATCATTTGACAAAGAAGTGACTGTATCATTTTGTAGGTTATTGAACCCTTACAGAAAGATCTCAACTTTTCTGATTAGTTTTCTGGGAGGAAAATAAGATGGCTGTGTGTGTGCCACATGCAAATTTGAGAGAATAAAATGTGAGGTTAATAGTCAGAGTTCTAACTCAGAAGTCTGGCACCAGAAGCAAATTCATTTGGGATGCAGAGGTGTTCCTTGACCCTAGTCAGGTGCAAATGTTCCAGGAAAAGGGGTGGGGCCTCCTGGAGATTCAGAGAATCTGGTCTGAATTCCAGTAGGCTTGCTGATGATGCTCTATGATTCTCTAACTCCCAGGAAGAGGGAGTTGGTTATGAGAGTGGGAAGTGGTGGTGAGGAAAAGGGGACAAGGAGAGTGGAAGAATGGATAGGACTTAAGGGGTATCAGTTGGGATAGGAGGGGGAAATCATTGTATTGTATGGCATGGCACTGACAGAGGACCAAAAAACATAGAGATAATAGGCCACTGTGAGGAGGACATACAGTCTCAAGATATTGCCTGGGATGCACAGACTCTGGATGTTTTGACATAAATGTCCAAATCTTCCCAGCCTCTGAAGTTCATGAGGTCCTCCTATAATCAAGGAATGGGAGAGGAGTCTAAGGCTTCTTTCCTCCCTGATTCCTCTCACCTGCCACCACCTTCCCACAGGTGATTCTCAGGGCCTTATCTAGAACCAGGATCTCCTGGCTTGCTACTGGAATAATGCTAGATTTAGAACTTTCTGTTTTATAGAAATTTATTGGTAAACATTAGCTTAATATATTTGATTACATAATTAATTCAAAGGAGAGGTTCTCTGCTGAAAAATGTCTCAAGACTAGAGTATCTTGTCAATCACTTTAAGTGAGTGGGTAGGTGAATAGATCCCACACTTCTCATAATGATGAAGATTCCTTTTTAGTGCCAGGACATAGACTAAAATGGGATATGTGCACAGTTCTATATCTTTCAATACTTTCAAAGAAATAGACTAACTGTGCCCTTAATGTACTATTAGCTCTCATTTCTAAACATTTCAGTTCATTACAGTGCCTATTAACAGTGTTAAGGCACTCAATAAATACTTGATTTGAAAAATTTCTAAAAACCTAGAAGTGTTTGTCTTTTGACTTTGTGGTCCTTTTTTTTATAAGGGTCCATAGTAGCAGAGAAGCTCTATGGGTCAGTTCAGAATATTTTTTATGAACCTGTGAATGAATAGTTCCTAAAACTCTGCTGGAAGAAAGTAAGGAATAGTGAGAATAATTTATGTCACTTAATTCAAGCATTTCAGACTTCTCAATATCCATTATGAACAGTCCTAATACAGATGGTTCATCAACATTCTATACTGTTCCTTTCCAGAGGGAACTGGAACACCTGTCTATGATAAAAAGGCATTCATTTGAGAAGAATAAGAACAAGGGGGGGGTATATCCCCAGATGTTAATAGTTGGGTGGTCATACATTGAGCAGTGCCATATTATTTAATCTTTCAATATGTTCAGGCTTCTAATTGCCTGTCATTATATAATATTTTTTATATGTTGCCAAGATTCATGTAGCTTGTTTTACTAGGCTCAGACAGCACACATTGTGCTAGAAGATGGAACCAAGATGAAAGGTTACTCGTTTGGTCATCCATCATCTGTTGCTGGTGAAGTTGTTTTCAACACTGGGCTGGCAGGGTGAGTAACACTTAAGCCCTCATTCCACTTATAGTTAAGGAATAGGAATAGGAGGGAATAGAATAGGAGGGAAGATTATCCACTAACTTAGGATGTAGATGTGTTTGGTTTTACCATGGTACCAACCCTCAGGCATATATCATTAAGAAAGAGACCACTGAGAAGTAGCAGTGGTACTTGCTATCTGTTCTTCCTACTGCCAGGTAGCTTCTGCAAGAGGTAAACAACTGACAACCTAGATTGGAAAAACATAGCATGTGTCTCTCTGTTAGATCACCCAGTCTTGATTATGTGTGAATCTGATTAGAGTAAAGAATAATAAAGTAAAGAAGGTCATCAGAATTCACCTCCTTGGTTCCCAAGAGAACACTTTTGTTAGTGCAATTCAGTAGGATCATGGAATCATAGCCTTTAGAGGAAGAAGGGATTGTGAGTCATCTTGTCCATGTGTTTGATTTTGCAGATGAGTAAACTGAGGCCCAAAGAGTAAAGAGATTTTTCACAAGGTCACATAGGTAATGAGTAACAGAACCAAGGTTTAGAACCGTGGCTTCTGACTTCAAATACAGTGTTCTATCTACTGTCTTTTGTATCTGCTTTATTTATGAATGAGCTTTTTAAAGCCATACCCTATTAGCACAATCCCAAAGACTGAGGAAATATTTTATTTCCTGGTTATTTCTTAAAATCTTGTAATTAGATAGGAAAGATGAAATTACAGAAAATAGCCTTCATACTCTCCCTATTATTAGTTGTCATTGAGAGAGGAAATGTCTAACATTGATACCTTTTAAAAGGTATTTTAATTTTGATTATTTAATGCTGATTTAAGTGAAACACCATTAATATATTTGTTACAAAGGTTGTTTTTTTTAAAGTGAGTCTTGGATCTCACTATTTATAAAATCTACTCAACATTTGAGATAATATCAGAAATATAATAGTACAAGACACGAGTGGTAGAGAAACTGTGCAATCAGCCCTATCCTGGAGTGTCTGGGAGTCAAGAATTTTGGGTCCTAGTCCCAGATCTGCCACCAACTATGTGTGTGACTTAGAGTGAGTCTCTTTGCTTCTGCACTCTTCATTTTCTTCATTTGTAAAATGAAAATGTTGGATTAGATTGAGGACTTAATATCTTTTTTTATTTCATGGAGCTTTTGGCAGACTGAAACCTATGGACCACTTCTCAGAATAATGCTTTTAAATGCACAAAATAAAATTTATAGGATTATAAAGGAAACCAATTACATTGAAATATAGTTATCAACATAGTAAAAGAAAAACAGTTCATGGACCCCAGATTAAGAATTTCTAGGCTAGATGAATCTGAAATTCTATGATTATACAATTCATCATTGTTCTTTAAAATATGTCTAGAACAACTATTTATAAAGCTTTTTTTTTCATAAGAAAAGGAAGGGCAACCATTTCTGTAAAATACTTGATAAGTTCTTTAAGGAGCTATAATAGTGGAGCTCAGCATGTCAAAGAGGTACTGAATTAACTGATGTCCAAGATATTGACTGAGATTCCATTATTTTATTAATGCACACTCTCCCCCAAACTCTTAGGTGCCTAGGTGAAATAAACAGCACTAGATGGGTTTTTAAATAGTTCCACTGGTGAGAATGTTAAATTACAGTGCATGAAATCTGTTTGCAAAGTTTTGCTTCACAAGGCAATTATTTAAGCTTTCGACAGCACTAATTACTAACTGTGTTAATATACCTGCCAACAAACAACTGTTTAATATAGATCAGAATGATGGAGGGCACCAGAGTTTTCTTCCCTGTGATAGATTATAGGTAATAAATCTTGTCACATCACAAAAGTCAAACAGGACCTGATGGATTAATTTCCCTTCAACACAGTAGTTCCCTAGCACAAGCTATATTTATTCATTTACGGATGAGAGTAAAGAGTTTGTTCAGAAGGAATGGCTAGTTCTGTTAAGGAGAACTGGAGGAGAAAGGGATGGAGAGTAAGATTTATTTGTTAAAGACACATCTCCTTTTGATGTCGACGTCTAGAGGGGTTTTAAAAATTGGTCCAAGGCCTTCATCTTCTGCTGAAAGGACCACACTGAGTGGCATTCAGATAGGTTCTTAGAATCATTGACTTAGAGCCAGAAGGGACTTTTGGTGATTATCCATTCCATTTCTCTCATTTAATAGATGAAGTTACTGAAACCCATAAAAGTTAAGTGACTTGCCCAAAATCATACAACTATTTAATGTCAGAGCTGAGACTAGAAACCAGCTTAGGGCATTACTGAGTTTTTCATCTCTTGGTAATAAATGTATGTCCTAAGCAGGAGGAGTTAGCTGAGAGATCCATGATACTTGTGCTACTCAATGCATTTCTTGGTTTTTAGTCTTTAGGGTGAAATCATGGAGAAGAGGACATGTCAGAGAACAATCAATTCAACCTTTTTTTTCCTCTAATGTTGCATTGCACCTAAAACAGAAATTGAGAATGATACGAGGAAGATCCAGTGAGGAGAGAGTTAAGTGCTTAACACTGTCCTCTTATCATATCTGTCTGGGACAATTCAGAATCAGTCATATTTCATACATAGAGAGCATAAGACTAAAAGTCAGAGCGTTTGGGTTTTACCTATGTGATCCTGGGCAAATCATGTAACATTTCTGGTTCTCAGTTCCTTCATCTGTAAAGTGACGTGATTGGAATAGGTATCCATGAAGTAATTTTCTAGCTCTTCAATTCTATAATCCTGTATTCTTGACAATACAGTGGGCAAGCAGGACAAGAATTCTGCATCCCATTCTTCATCTAAAGAAAGTGAGACTCAGAGGGGCTGACTAGTAAGTGGAATAGCAAGGACTAGGACTTGCAGTTTCTCTCCTCGACTCATTGCTCTTTCGTTTATAGCATGATGTTTTTATGTTTAGTTCAAGAAATGTTTCATGCACTCTCATATATCAATACAAAATAAAGTGGAGGCCACTGGAAGGTTCTGAAATGGTACTCTTATACTGATGGCCCTGTTTTCCCTCAATTTGTAATTCTATGAGTAAATTTCTCTGGCAGTCTAAAATCTCGTTAAGATTACTTAGAGTGGGGTCCTGGACTTTAAAATATCCATCATCATACATTTCACCAAATTGCAATAATTTTAGTGATTCAAAACTGTTGTAAATAAGCTTCTTTCTGTTGCTAACATCTTGGTGTCTTTATCTAGGTACCCTGAAGCTATTACAGACCCTGCCTATAGAGGACAGATTCTTACAATGGCCAATCCAATAGTGGGAAATGGTGGTGCTCCAGATACTGCTGCACTGGATGAAATGGGACTAAGCAAATATTTAGAGTCTGATGGCATTAAGGTAAGGGTTGTAAATTTGATGGAAAGATTCTTAGGCAAAGTGAAGCACGAATTGAGTAATTTTCTCAACTCAGCTTAATCTGAATAATTTTAAGATTCAAATTTGTTATTCTATGAATGGAAAAATTATTTTCCTACAACAGAATAATTTAGACCACAATTATTCAGAATAGTTGTCTACGTTGCCCAAACTCTGTTTTTTTTTTTTTCATTTTGGCTACATAGAACTTATTTAGAGTGTGATCTTCAAAAAAAGGTCACTGACAAATTTTTAGTAATGCAGCCTAAAACTTATACCTTGTACCAGACTCAATCCCATTCAATTCAATAAATTTAGTGAACATTTGTTATATACCTACTGTGCATAGAAAATTGTGCTAGGTGATGGAGGAGAACACCTGTGGGATTAAGCAAAGGGAATGGATGGACAGGCATTCCGATAATAGCAATGTCAGAGGTCTGGGCAGATTTGAATCAGAGAGTCCAGCTAGAAACCTAGCTAGGAAATTAGAATTTAGGGACAGAAATAAGTTACTAAATGGTGAGGGTTATGGGACACCAGAATAGAAAGCCAGTCCTTGGAATGACTGTAGAAAAACCAAAGCGGATGGGACCTTTTGCTATGTCCATTAATTCTTTTTTTTTTTTTTTAAAGCAATTGGGGTTAAGTAACTTGCTCAAGGTTACATGGTCAGTTATTATTTCTGGGTGTGGTGCTGAGTATCTGAGCCCGGATTTGATCCAGGTCATCCCGACACTGGAGCCGGTGCTCTTACTCGCTGAGCCACCTGGCCACCCCTAAGCAATCAGGGTTAAGTAGCTTGCTCAAGGTTACACGGCCAGGTGTTTCTGGGTGGGTGCTAAGCGTCTGAGCCCGGGATTCGATCTCCAGGTCTTCTCAACAGTGGAGCCGGTGCTCTTACTTGCTGTGCTACCTGACTGCCCCCCCATTAATTCTTTATAAACAGTAATGCCACTGGAAGACACAATTGTATCATATTGTTCTGAAGAATTTATTTTCTTAAATATTCTTATTTTTGGTGGGGTATATAGGATTATTGAATTCTTAAAATCAAAGCAAAATAATTACTATGAAGTTATTCCAACAGAATATTACTGAGTACATGTTTTCCCTATAGCTCAAAGCATTTTCTGCTATTCTTATCTAATTTGTATTTGGACTCATAACAGTTGAAGTTATAAAGTCATTCCTATGGAAACTGACTCATATGGTGGAAGCTCACAACTGTATCAATTAATTCAAACGACCTTACTTTTCTCTTTGCAGGTGGCAGGTCTACTGGTGCTGAATTATAGTGATGAATACAATCATTGGCTGGCTACTAAGAGTCTAGGCCAGTGGCTACAAGAAGAAAAGGTGAGAAATTTGATATGGAACCCTCCATGGGTTTAAGGCCAGTGATTGGTCAGTGTTTATAGTGTAAGACAGAGAAAGTATACACTGAATCAGAACAGTCATGTCCTTGAGTCAAATTATTCATTTCCAATTATTACAGTCTACCCCCTGGGACCTGAAGACTTTTCAGATGGGTAGGATCTGCTGGGACTTGGGTTTCCCTGGCATAACCTTTAAGAACCTAGAATAATTTCTGTGTAATGAAATATTGGGGTAGGGCTTTAGTAGAAGATTGTATATTCACATATACGCACATATGATATACACATGTGTATACACACATACATGGGCTCATATATTCCTACATTTCATTTTTATGGCATACACCTGTAATGCCATGCACAAGCAGCTTTCCAGAAGAATGCTACTGTGAACAGCTTTTAAGGTTCTGATTACACAGGATAGTGAACACTATTTATTCAGTGACAAATGAAAGCAAAACATTCACAGAAAAACAAGGTACAGTATTACAATATTACAATTTATCACAGAAATCACAATATAGTATTCACAACAGCTTATCATTAAAATGGCCACATAGTTGCCACCATAGTGGCCACAATGTTTTGAACAAAGAACAATCATCTCAAAGTACAATCAATAGTCAAAGTCTTCCACTCATGGGGCACACTAAGTTAACTCAATCAGTCACTTATTCAGCAGTCAGTTACTAAGTATTATTAATCACTAAGTGCAATCATTAGAAAATACACAGACCCTCCACCCCTAGGTCACTAGTAAGCTACAATTTCATCACTACTCAGTACCCACGGAGAGATATTTTCATCTTGACTCGAGGCAGGCGACTCCTATCTGAATCCACCAAACAGTCACCCTGATTCAAAAGCAGACAGCTCCCGGTTCCTTGTCCAGCTCTCCATGTAAGCCCTGCTCCACCCTGAAGTTCACAAGGTCCAGTCCATCTCAAATCCTTCATAATTTCTGTTCCTGGGAATTCAAGGCTCAAGCAAGCCACAAAGTCTTAGCATCCTGGTCATACTTCCTCAGTCTTCTGCAGCTTGTTCAAAAAATCAGAATCACCTTATCCAGTCTGGGGGGGGGGGGGGCAGGTCCTGGGCTCCTGGACTCCTGGGCTCCTGGGCTTCTCTTCAGCCTCCTAGGCTCCTCTTCAGAAGAAGCTCCACCACCACAGGTTCTCAGGAAATTCTGACTCAGTTCTTGATTCTCATTTCTCTTCTGTAGATGCTCTGCCTTCAGATGCTGGTCCCAAGAAATTCTGATCGTGCCTCTTTGGGGCTTTTCTTATATACACACAGCATTAGCTGCCTGTTTCAGCCAACCCCTTCCTACATCAGTAACAGGAGACAAGAGTTCATACCTTCTGTTTCCCCAACAGAGGCTTGTTCAGTTACTAAGGGCTAAGTACCTGCTACTTGCCAGTACAAAGGGGTCTTCAAATTCAAATTACATTACCATTACAATCCCCAATATATGTTTTATATACATACTTGTATATATGCACATATAAATATACACATATATGTATATCTTTTGTATGTATATACCTGGAATATACATGGAATTATTAGACTGTGCACATATATAGCTTTATATGCACACACCTAATAATTCCATTAGCACAATGATCAACCAGCTACTTCATACTTTTGGCATATTTCCTTCTCTATATTCCATATAGAATATACATTTTATAACTATGTCTGTACCTCAGTACTTGTAGTTTCTATTCCTATTGAGAACAATTTTAAACTGAAATGTCACAAGACAATCAATAAATAAAACAATACTTTCCTCACTCCTCTCAACGTTGTTATAGTAATAAGTGAATGGAAATCTCTTTGAATATTGTGCTGTGAACCTTATTAGGAGGCAGTTGCATACTTGCTAAAGTGGACTTGGAGTCAGGAAGACTTACTTGGGTCTCCAGTCTGACCTCATTTACTAGCTATGTGACCTTGGTCAAGTTTCTTCATCTATAAAAAAGTAGCAGGTAACTCACAGGATTATTTTGAGGATAATATTAGATAAAATTTCTAAAGCATTTTACAAACCTCAGAGCACTATACAAATGTGAACTATTAGCTATTATTCCATTTATCTCTGTTCTTCTGTCATTATTCAATCCTGTCCAAGATACAGAAAGACATTTTGGCACAGTGAAGTGAATTATAGAATGAATGATAAAGCATTTTTAAAAAATTGACTGTGAGGTATTATGCTAAATGCCTGGGATATAAATACAAGTGAGCAAGACAAATGCTGCCTTCAAGGAGATTCCATTCTAATGGGAGAACACATAACGGATAACTAGAAAAGGGATGGGGTTGTACATGTGGCATGAATCGGAAATGGAAAAGTGACATTTAGGCCTAATTCTGGGCCAGATGCAATGAAAGCTCACTCTTCAGAGCCTAGCATCCCAAG
This sequence comes from Petaurus breviceps papuanus, assembly GCF_028583685.1. Classification (NCBI taxonomy): domain Eukaryota; kingdom Metazoa; phylum Chordata; class Mammalia; order Diprotodontia; family Petauridae; genus Petaurus; species Petaurus breviceps. Next base: position 9,722,149 of record NW_027187376.1, on the reverse strand, counting down.
GGCAAAGTGCAAGTTTCCAGTGGGAGGAGGATTAGGATGGTGAGCAGGATGAGGCTAATGACTAAAGTACATATGACTTGGTTTTGAAATGTCCCATTTAATAGAAGTTCCCAGGACTCGTGTATTACTTATATAAACCTACGCACAAAATTCTTCAGAACCAATATTTCAAGTCTGAGTTTTAAACAAATTATTTAAATTATATTATGAGTCAGGAAAGATAGTAATGAAACCCCAAATAGGTTCATTCTAACTTATTGAGTAGTGAGATAAAGAACTGGGTAAAAATAATGCAGTGTAAAGTTAGAGGACCAACCCCCTGTGCCTTACCACCATGACAGAAACCCTTGATCTGAATAAAGGGCTAGAAAACAATTTAATGGGGCAGGAAGATAGATGCAGTGATAGTAATGGAACTTCATTTTCAGTATAATTTTCTGCTTCTTCCAGGTCCCAGCACTTTATGGAGTAGATACAAGAATGCTGACTAAAATAATTCGAGACAAGGTATAGTCCTCACTCCTTCTCCCCTGCTCCATGTACCCTCCTCCCCAAATCTGTAGGTCTTGCCTTTCTTTTTCTTCTAATGCCTGAGAAAGCCATAGACATATTTTATTATGTAAAGGCATGAATCTGGTCAATTTTAGCTTTTTTTAGACTCAGATTTTTATACTATTATTGATTCTAGCTTAGTTCACAAGGTTGAACACTTAGAGTATGCTCATTAGAGAGTATGCACTGAATGTGCTTGAAGGTTAATTCATTCAACAAGTTTGTATTGAGTGTCCAGTCTATGCACACTGCTGGGGGGGATACAAGGCCATTCGAAAGCATGATCCTTGCTCCCAAAGAGTGCATGCATAATCCTATTAGGTGATAGGGCATACTTAAAACCAAATGGAAAATATCAGTGAAGGCAAGATAATGCAGCAAAAACTGAATGTAGAAATTCTGTTTGAGTGCAAAGGAAGGTAATGGATGGCATAGGGATTATGTTAGTTGAGGAATTTTCCTTGGAAGAAGTCAGTCTGATGTTAATTTATTGAAATATTGAAATATTTCCTCTTTTTGTAAAATGAGCAGTGATCAAGTAGTTCCAAATAAAATGAGTTTATTGATAACAATCCTGGCAACCATTTTGCCCTTGGATTGTCATGATCAGGATTCCCTCTTAAGAAAAGCATGTCTTGAAAACTAAATGACCCACAAGGTAGTTTGAGTTCCTTGGCCTCAACCTTTAATTGTCTGACCTCATATCCTTGCTTTCAGGATACTCCCTTTCCATAATTTGATTCCTACTTATGAAATCAGTTTAATTCTCTAAAAAAGTTTTTTTGGTTTGTATTCCACTTAAAAGCAAAATAAGAGTTTTTTATTAATATGCCCTCTACCTCTACAACTACATTTATAGCGATAGATACATTTACCAATCAAATGAATTTGTAGCCTTTAATTAAATTAAAGTCTTGGAAGGATGATAAATAGTTGATATAAATGACACATCTTGAAAAATACAAATATAGAAACGATTGGTCAAAGAAATCTTTTTGTATCCCTTGAGAAAACATAATGGATTTGGGGGGATATAGTAGAAAGATTTAGGTTCCAGTCTCAGCTATGACACTTAGTAACTACATAATATTAGAAAAGTCTCAATTTTATTTTCTGGTCTCATTTTCCTCCTCTATAAAATAAGGGAGTTGGGCCAGATGACCCCTGAGGTCTACTTTCCTTCTTTAACATTCTATTATTTTGTGACTCCAATATCACTGTCAATAGGTATAGGGATCGTCCAAGAAAATGAATGCATATGGCCTGTGAATGAAAAGCAATTTATCCTTTAGACATCTCATTTCAATTCCCTTTTCTTTGGTTAACAAGAGTTAACTTTCAGGAAGAAACTCAAATAGAATATTGTGATAGAAAGATGCTTCCAATCTCAGTATAATGACAGGGGTAGTAGAGAAAGTGAGGAAGAATGGAGAGGTGGGAATATTCATTGGCAAAAATCTGTTCAACTATTGAATTTGTAGGTTAAATAGAATTTACTAAGGTCTAATGATTTGGGGCACACAAGGCTGCTTCTTGAGATAAATTCCCCACTTTCATTAGAAACAAGTATGTTTTTAGTACCAAGCCAATAATTTAGGACAGGAAAAATGACAGTAATACAAATTATATTGGAATTTGAGTGACCTTGGTTTATATAAAAATGCATACTGCAACCTTGTCTTCCATCTATCTTAGGTTGAAAAAGTAGGTTATTATTTCATTCACTGTGCTTTTAGGAACAAAGAATAAGACCTGCTTTTCAAAATTAGAAATGCATGAATAAATATTTACTCTGTAAATTGGACTCTGAAGGTAAATACAGGGCATGATGTTGTTTAGTAATCCAGTGTGGAGGTGAAAGGTGGTTTGTAATCAGTTTTGCCATAGCTAGGAACGAGGCAACTCTCCCTAGAACTGGAGTAACTCAATATTTTTAATACGCATTTGAAAACCACTAGCATGCTGACATGTTAGTCATTCTAGCTCCAGCCACTTAATACCAAGTGACTTGTTCTCTAAGTGACTATTTCAGAGAGGAAATAAAAACTTATTTCTATTTCTTTCCATGCAATAATTTCCTAGGATAAAGGAAAACCATGCAATGTACTTAACTTTCTTTCCTAAATAAAATCTTGGCAACTAAGATTACCATGGCATTTTCATGAAAAGGTTTCTTAAGTAGACCCAAATTGACTTTCAACAACATCAGATAAACAAATCCAAAAGAAGAATAAGAATAATATTGCTTGAAAGGAAGAAAGAATTCTTTATTTGATAAATAGGAGAAGGGCGTGAAGAACAAGGTCAAGCAGGCACTTTATTGAAAGAAGGAAATGTCAAATTAATATCTCAGATATTGACTATAATGGACATTTCTAATGCCTTGTCTTGGGACTTAGGGATTATATAGTATTTAATCTTTGTTTTCAACTGAATTCACTCTGACATCTTTTTCCAATTTCATCACTTCCTTTCCATCTCAATTGTCAGATTTGGAGCCCTGAACTAAAAAACAATTTTCCCTGGGAATCAAAGGTATGGGTATCGTTCCCAACTTTACCATTTCGGTATCTTAAGACTTAAATTTGGATGCCTTATGTGGGGAATCATTTGGATACTCCCAGGAAGCTCTAAATCAACCAACTATATTTTCCATAGTTTTTTTTAAATGTGATACATAAACCTTTTATAATTCAAGTTTGTGAAGGTGAAGGAACTTCCATAGACAAACTGAGCAGTTATAAAGATGTCTAAATCTTGGAGCAGCTGTTCAAATCCCTGTGAGTTTAGCCTGTCAGCACCTTCTTTGTTGCTCACATTTAGCTGTCTAATTCTTTAATTTGACAGGGCACCATGCTTGGAAAGATTGAATTTGAAGGTCAGCCTGTGGAGTTTGTGGATCCAAATAAGCAGAACTTGATTGCTGAAGTTTCAACCAAGGTGAGAGACATTCCTTCCCCTCAGTATTTTGAAGATTTAACTCTTCCCAGTTTGTCTTACCTTGCTTGGTATAGTAGCACCTCATTTATTTATCAAGTCACCTCAGCTTTCTAGAGCACAGCAAAGAATCAGTAAATTAGCAAAATGGACTTTAGACACTAATAGGGGAGCCTATTTACTCTTACTTTATACACAATACAAATAATCTTGGTTAACTGCTCTCTTCACCCACAACAGTTTAGAAACAATAAATTAAAATATGGTTAGAATTGGGCATTTTGACATCAGCAAGAAATGGCATTTGCCAACTTGAAAGTTAAGGGGAAGATTAAAATAGAAATAATGAAAAGTGAGAAAATAAAGGATTCCTTTTCACTGATTAATATAGTGATGAACAATAAGACAACCTATCCTTATGTTTTTGTGCAGTATTGCACACCCTCCCCCCCCCATACACTCTGAACATTTTAAAGAAAGGCCTTCATTAAATTTCTTGAGGTGCTTACAAGACAGACATTTTGTCTGCTTTTCAATGATTTAGAAGCTGGACTATAGAGAAGTTAGTTGAGTCTTCTGAGTCAGTAATAGAAGGTAGGAACAAATCCCAATCACCAAAAATTGTGTTTTCAAAAGCATAATGTAAGTTCCATGAGGACAGGGACTGTATCATTTTTGTCTTTGTATTCTCAGCATCTAGCACTAGATCTTATACACAGTTTCTATTTAATAAATGTTTTTGAAGTTTTTAATTTTTTTTGATGAATTGAATAAATAAGAACAAAGGGGTATATTCATTGAAAGTGTGGACTTTTATTCCAACAAATATATTAAAGTGTTATGTTCTATTTATTTTCTTCTCTTTCATACCCCTCTATTTTTTTCTTCTTGCATCTCATGTTTTGCCAGTTCTGGAAATGAAAGAATTGGAACAGCTTAAGATGAGTAGATTTCTGCCCTGAAACCTCTCATGGAAGAGACTCAGGCAGAATTACTTAGCATTCCCAGGGTCTATTCTCTAGTACTAAGCACAGCAGTACATGATAAAAAACATAGCCCTAGCCCTTGCCCTTACAACAAACTTGAGATCTAATAGAAATTTCCCTTCCATTTTTTAATTAAAAAGATGAACTTCTGAACTTATCTGTGTTTATCTGACCTTCCCAATCTGGTTGTAGCCTACTCTTTTGCTGATAGTAAAATGACCAAGAAAATTCTGATATGTTGCTAAAAGAGATACAGAATAAGATACAAGCTGTGTTATCACAGGCTAAAGTGGACTGAATAAAAGACATGATTTGGGAAAGCAAACTGATAGTATATAACAAACAGGAGATAAACACCTAATACCAACACCAAACTTTTAAGGATATGATTCATATAAGCATAAAGGCATGGTCATTGATCACTAGTTGAAACATGTTACAGGTAAAGATTTCGAAAAATTATTGCTCAGAAAAATATTCTTTTTCATACTGGTAGGACTGATTTTATTCACTTCTCTTTACTATTCCCTCTTTTCTGAAATAGCCATCCTTGACCTTGAATATTTGAAAGTGCTTTGTATTAGGTTAAATGGAACCCAAAGCTTCCAAAGCCATAAAACATGGAAGTCATTTTGTTTTTGGGGCTTAGCTTTGGAATGTCACATAACACCCCTAAGAGGAAGGCTAAATTCTCTTTTCCTAGGAATGTGTGTAGGAATAAAGGCAGACCTTTCAGTACAGTAGAATCTGCAACTTCGAGGCTTAGAGAGAGAGTTCTTACCCTTTTTGTGTTCCATGGACCCATTTGGTATGTTAGTAGGCCCCATTTCTGGATCATGTTTTTAAATGCACAAAATATGTAGAAATTCAAAGAAAATCAATTATAGTGAATTATAGTTATTAAAAATTTTCAAAAACAAATTTAGAGACTCTAGATTAAGAAATTTTGTTGAGAGATGTGCATAAGGAACAGAGCAATTAATTGATTTACTTTCAGTCTTGCAACTGGAAGTTGAAGTTCTCAGTTGCAACCAGCAGGGCTCTGTAGTCATGGAACAGAGTTTTACCAAGAGTATCCAGGGAAGGGTGGCACCTCCTAACCCCCCCCCCCCAAACACAACTACCCTGGCTGTAACACTATTAAGGTGAATTTGTGGTCTCCTTATGTTTTTTTGCTTTATTTTATCAGTGTCAAAAGCAGTTTTATAAATAAATCTGACAATTCTCTCTGTTCCTCAGTGGTGCTAATTATCAGCCCACATTATAACAAATAGCTATCTCATGTAAATCAGACTGCGACAAGACCAAGCAGCTTCTTTATTAGTGCAAAGTTAGAGTGCATTTTGGGGGGGGTTTGAGGCTGGGACTGTCAGTTCAAGCAGTGTTTGTTGAATTCTGGCAAATGGACTTAATACTCTCGTAGAATTTAGCTATTAGGAAGGTAATTTACCCATCCTCCCTTTTTAAAGAGATATTAGAGATAGCTGTGGTTTAGTGGGTAGAGGGATGACCTTAGAATGAGAAGGACTTGGGCTCAAATCTGACCTCTGACCTGGACTGGCGATGTCATCCTGGGCAGGTTGGTTAACTTTTCCATGCCTTAGGCAAATCTCTCAACAAGGTTTCTTAACCTGGGGTCTCCAAAATTGTTGAAAGTTTGATAGCTATATGTCAATATAATTGTTTTTTTATAATCCTATATGTTTTATACATTTAAAAACACTATTGTGAGATGGGGTTTATAGGCTTTACCAACCTGTCAAAGGTCCAAGACATACAAAAAAGATAAGAATTCCCTCTCTAAGGCTCTGAATTACACAATAGTTGCTGATCTGCATCCTTGGAGAATATTGTATGTCTATATTCCCCACACTAATGAAATCTAAGTCCATACAGGTATGTATGGGTGTATGTGTATATATGTATATACACATTTATATATATTTATTCATATATAAATTTATATTTATACATTTATATATACATTTACATACAAATATATGTACATATACCTATAGGTGTATATACTAGGTATATGTATGTGTAAACATATATTTATTTATATATGTGTGTGTATATATATATATATATATATATACACATATATATATGTATGTATGTACTGTGGAATTCATTGTGTGGTTTGTGAAGAAAAATATCCACCAAATATTCCATCAGCCTTCCTTGTCAAAATCCTTTAAATACTGAAGATTCTGAGTTTTTAACTAAGGTTAAGTGACCTGAATATTTTGCCCATCTGGATGGAGCATTAGGGACCTAAAGGTCAGCTAAATGGTGTCGTAGTGCATAGAGTACTGGGCCTGGGGTCAGGAAGACTCATCTTTCTAACTTCAAATCTGGTTTCAAACACTTACTAACTGTGTGACCCTGAGCAGTTCACTTAACCCTGTTTGCCCCAGTTTTCTTATCTATGAAATGAGCTTGGAGAAGGAGATGGCAAACCACTCCAGTATTTCTGCCAAGAAAACTCCAAATGGGGTCAAAAAGAGTAGTTCACAATTGAAAATGACCACACAATAACAACAGGGATTGAAGAAGGATTAGCTGTTTTAGTCTATCACTTAGCCTTCTACCTCCTAGATATTTATGAATCATAGTGTCTTTCTGGCTTCAAAGGAGCTTATTTTTTGTTGAGGTTAGTTAGAGAACTCTGACCAGTGAAACAGAAACTACAGGGTTGAGAGGAATATGGGATTCTGACCTCTGGTGATGAAGGAATTTTATTGTTCAAATTCCTTGTACCTAATTTTGCATCAGTTAGCCTACAGTTTTTATATGTGAAATTTAGAGGGGAATGAGTAATACTGAAGAAATGTGAGAAAGATCACTTTGAATGAAATCTCTATGGCCTTAAAGGAGGCAGACCAAATTTAGATGCCCAGAAATACTGATGTATCACTTAGTCCCCTCCTGAAGAACTATGCTACTGTAAAAACCTAAGTTACTATTTTTAGTCCATCCTTCAGATGCAAAAATAAACTCTCTTAAGTATAGGTCTGACCATGTCATTCCATACTCAGAAATCTTGAGTAGCTCCCTCTTGCCTTAGGCCACCACTCAGGTCTTTCCACAGTCTGTCTCCAGTCTACCTTTCCAGCTCCATTTCACATTACCTCTGTTCATGTACTTTAGATTCCATCCAAAATATAGCTCTACTTGTTCCCTACATTCCATCCCCCTCTAGTCTGTATATGCACCAGGTCCCTCTTCCACCCCACATGCCTGGAACGCACACTTTCCTCATCCCTAACTCTTAGAATCTTCATGTTCCTTCAGAACTTTCAGAAGCCCATTCCTTCAAGAAGTCTTCTCTAATCCTCTAGACATTAGTGCACTTTCCCACTCAAATAAGTTTTTGCCTGCATATATATTTTATCCCTTTAGTCATTAGTAGAAAGTAAGATTCTTGAGGACAGGGATTATTTTTAAAATTTTTGTTTTCATATTCCCTGCAAGTGGCCCATAGTAGGAACTTGAGAAATATTTTTAGAATTGAATCAGTTAGTATCCTTTAAATAAAAAGTAATATTTGAAGAAAATCAGTCTTTTGAAAAAATAATTTCATGATATTTCATTGTTCTTTTGTTAACTAGAATAGGGTATTTTACTTACCTCTTAAAACTAGATTAATTAAAAAAAATTGTGAGGTATTTCTGTGAGTCAATGCCATTTCAGAAAGTAAACTTTGGATATATTAGATTGGCTTCATTAAATTTAGTTTCATTTGATGACTATCAGGACAACTGTCTTTTAAGAACACAGACTCTATCTAGTGGCCTAAGAAATAGGAAGAAACGGACACTGGAGAACTAACAAGGTACAATGCTGACAGAGGACCTAGGTGTCACTTACTGTGTGACCTTAAGGAAATCACTTAGTTTTCTGGACCTCATCTGTAAAATGAGGGTATTAGACTAGATGGCCTTTAAGGTCCTTATCCATATTCCTGTGATCCTGTAAGTCCTGTCTGATCTTCATTTCACCAGATCATTTTTAACAAGGGAATTAATTTTGAGGATTTTTCTGTGAAAACAAAGAAACTTACTGAAATCTATCTAGTTGTTAGTAAGTCTTCAGAGACCCTGTCACATCAAATCCAGTACTTGTTTTTACATATAATATATATCATTCTTTGTTCCCTTTTAATGCTGAACAATTCTTATGTCAAAAATAAAAAGATACCATTTCTGTCCTGGATCATTGAGTTTCAAAAATATTAATCTGACTTCTGAGTCTGAGTTTCTTAGAGAATTTTGGACTGAAAAATCTCGAAGGGCTCTTGCAACTTTACTATAACAATGACTCCGTTATCCAATGTATGAACCTGGCAAATTTGCACCAATGGGCTGTGTTTTGGAGGTACAGTAGGGAAACTCCAGTTCTTTGGTTGTCTTTGATTATCTTCTGACTTCCAAGGACCTACACTCAGCCCTGTACTCTCTCCCTTTCTCCTTTTGGTCTTTTCTTCTTTTCTTTATTCCATACAAGCCATTCCTTTTTAACATCCAGCTCCCAACTGATCATTAGTCGTCAGAGTGGGTAGAAGAGAAGAGCTCCTGTTTCCTTTTCCTGGCCCATGTCAAGACCTGATTATGTCTATTTTTGAAAAAGGTTTAACACTGCAGACATTTCAACTGCTTCTATCATCAATAAAGAGTATTATGACCCTGGATCTTGGTTTTCTAATCTGTAAAAGTGGGCTGGTGGTGGATAAGATGGCCTCTGAGGTCCTTTCTACTTCTGGTTTTATGATCCTATGATCTTAATAGTCATTTGAAGTGATATTATCATAGATAAAGAACAATAATAATGTTTTGTTAAGAATAGCTACACAGAAGTATACATAAACATTTGTCTCAAATTCTAAAAATCTGAATTTGTTAACATTTAAATTTATTGAAAATTTGTTTTAAAAATTTCAGGCTTCTCTATTCAAAAACCAAAAGTGTGTGATGAGATAGAAGCTTTGTGTGTTATAAAATTCATTCTGATTGCATTGAATCTCATACCCCCTACCTAGCTTAGACAGCACCTGCTCCCTGGGGTCTTTAGAAAGGATGTTTTCCCTCTCACTGGTAAGCATTCATCCGTGAAATGATTTAGCTTGTCACCCAGCACCAACTAGAATTACTATGGAGAGCAACATCTCCTCATGAAAGTTCCAGCTATGAAATACTCTGATGTACCAGGGGGCCTGTTTCCAAGGGGGTTATTATCAAAGTAAAAATAGCCCAATCAGTTTCATGGCAGTGCAGAAGAAATCTAGATTGGAGGAGAGACAGTCAGTACCACCAACTCCTATAAGCCTTGTCCTCTCATAAGGGAGCAGAGAACTTTGCCCTTGGGTATCAGAAATGCAACCAACTCAGCCTCCTGACTATTGATGGGTAAGGACAAGTACTTTTAACATATTTAACATCAAGAAGCATTCTGTTGAGTCAAGAAGACAAGTTGTTGAGGCAAACAGGTTGCTGTAGATATAGTTTGCATCGTCTTGACCATTTGTGGATTATGTGCCTCACATTTTGAATGCCAGATGATATTGTATGGAAAGCTATGGCACCATTTCTAATTTAATTCAACAAATATCTATTAAGTGCTTGTGTACAGCATGGTACTGTGCTTGGGCCCTTCCTTAGCATAAAAATAGGGAGCTTATAGTCTAATGGAGGAAAGGGGTACAAAGCTTTTATATAGATAATGGTTATGGTAGGAAGAACAGATATAAGTAATAGATAGATTGAATCAGAGTGCTATATGAATTTTGAGTAGGGAGATCACTTTCAGTCTGGGAGATCAGGACAGTTTTTTGGAGGAAATGGTGCCTGAGATAAGCCTCACAAAAATTTTTTAATAGAAATAGATGTGGAGGGTATAACTTCCTAATTATGGGGTGAGGGACAGACTGTTTGAATGTATGCAAAGAGGAGGGGGCACTGTGAAGGTGAGAAATAATTATATCTTAGGATGACTAGAACAAATGCATGAAAGGAAGAAGAGTCAGATAGCAGAGGTTTAAATGTCAGGTTAAGAAATGTGTGAATGGAAAGAAGGCGGCCTATGGAGTCTGAAAGCCTTAGTTCAGATGTTGGCTTTACCACTTGGAGACCTTGGGCAGTCATTGAAACCCCCTGGGTCTCAGTTTCCTCATTTGTAAAATAAGGCAGTTGGCTATGATTTCCTCTAACCTCCCTTCTAGCTATAAATCTATGATCTTATGCTTTTCTCATCTTATAAACAACGGGAAAGTATGGAAGGTTTTGGGGTTGGAAAATTAAATGATCAGAACTGTGTATTATTTAGAAGACTGGCAGGTATCTGAAGAACATAATCCAGAGCAGTACCATTTGCTACTGTAAGTCTGTTGGTGCTGACCCTTATCAGCCCACACTAGGCCTATTTTAATAGCCTGCCTCAAGTATCTCCATATTCTGGTCCATTCTCCAGTCAACAGTCAAGTTGATTTTTCTGAGGAAAGATTTGACCATGTCACCCCTACCCCACTTAATAAACTCTAGTGGCTCACTGTTACCTCTAGGATCCGATATAAAACCCTCTGTGTGTGTGTTTTAAAGTTCTTCATAACTTGGCTCATTTCTCCTTTTCTTGTACCTCACTCTCTTCAATGTACTCTTGTGTTCCACTGACACTGTCCTCTTGGCTATTTGTTGCATAAGACACTGAATCTACTGAAGGTCAGCCTTTTCCCTGTCTGCTCTCCATGCCTAGAAGGCCTTTCTTCTTCATCTTTGCCTTTCAGCTTTGCTGAGCCCCTTCAAGTCTCAGTTAAAGTCTCACCTTCCTTCTTTGAGGAACCTTTCCTAGGCCTCTTTGACCTTAGTGAGATTCCCCTTGAGACTACTTCCAATTTATCCTGTCTAGCTCTTGTTTGTACGCAGCTGTTTGCATTTTGTCTCCCCCAATTAAGCCGTGGGATCCTGGAGAAACAAGATTGTTTTTACCTTTATTGTATCCCCAGCACAGTGACTGGCACATAGTAGGTGCTTAATAAATGCTTGTTAGTTGAATGAATGACCCTTTGGTTCTAGTGCAAACCAAATATGATGAGATCCTGAGCTAGGACGGTGACAATGTGAGTAGAAAATAGAAAACAGGTTTGAGAGATGTGTTAGTAAAATAGGGCACAGGTGGCAATTGACTATATATGGGGAGACAACAGAAGGGCAGGGACTAAGATGACTCATTTGAGTTGAGTTTAGACTCTGAAAGGTTCTAGGGCTTGAGACTACAAATCCAAGACCTGCCACTAAGAGGCAGTGCGGGCCCTTTAAATGTATTACCTGCGCTCAGCCCTGGAGTCTTCTGATTTGAGAGATTCTCAGGACTCATTGTGAAGCGCTAAGCTGGAGTTTATCTACCCTGAGAACGAAGGTCTGGCATCTCTTTTCTGTTAGGTTTTATTTCAGAAAAGTTGGAAGGAAAAATACTTAGAGACTTCAAAGATTTGCAGCTTGCTTGGTTTGAAGATTTCCCCCACTGACACAGATTCACAGCTCCCTGATGACATGCACACTCTTAGACTTATTGTGTCCCAAAAAAGTCATTATTCCATGCCCAGCTGAGTGAGGGGAGGAGAAGAGGCAGCGTGCTGAAATGGGGGGCGCTCAGTTCCAGCTGCACGTCTGTATACTGTGATATATATGATATATACTGTATGCTGTGATACCTGAGCAAGTCCTAGCCTCCCTGGGCTTCAGACCCCTCATCTGTAAAATGACCTTGACTGTCCCATCCAGTGCTAGATCTTTTGATCTGTGAGAAGCTTCTGTGACGAGGCTGAGGGAGAAACATTCCTCAGAAAACAGAGATGCAGTCTGTCATCATCTATACCTGTTTTCAAAGCTTTGCCAGCTTTCATTCTCTTGGCATAGCTTTTGAGACCCCAGGGGGACCTCTGGTTCACAGTGGAGCACTGGGAGAAGAGCATAGTGGAGAGAAGGAAAGACTATTTAAGATACAAATCTTGATTTTTGCTCAAACGAAATGTAATATTCTTAACTCATAATTCTTAAGAGGATTAGATTAAGAGCTGGAAGGGACCACAGAGGCGTCAAGTCTCTCATTTTATAGTTAAGGAAACTGAAGCTCTGAAAGGGTGGTTGACTTGGCCAGGGTCACATAAAGAATAAGTAGCAGGGCTTAGATTGAAACCTATATTCCATTACTGAATTCAGTGGGTTTTTTCACTGTATCATACTTTTATTGGTGATGCTATGTGACCATGAGTTATGGAACACATCAGTCTTTGAAGAAATCAAGTTGTAGCTCATCCAAAAGACAATAGGGAGATATGTGAATACAAGGATGCTATAACATATTGCCAGCTAAAAACTGCACAGAAGTAGTGTATAGGATATCATCAGAAAGATGTCTCACCAGACAAAGAAGTGAGAGAGCCACACAAATGATAACCAGGTGACAGTCTGCTTGCATGGCCCTTCGGTGTTCATGCGGTATCAAGAGATCGAGACTGAGGTTCCAGCTTGTTGAGTACTTTCCTCTTTCCCCTTTCCCTTCCCCCTCCCCCATCCCATGAAGTCTTAATGGGAAGGTATGGATAAGAGTTGCAGAGATGAGCTCTCATGAAGAGGTTTTGAACTGTACCATTGTTCGGCTATTTCAGTTGTGTCAGACTCTTTGGGACGCCATTTGGCATTTTCTTGTCAAAGATACTGAACTGGTTTGCCATTTTCTTCTCCATCTTTTATGGATGAGGAAACTGAGGCAAACATGGTTAAGTGACTTACCCAGGGTTACAAAGATAGTAAGTGTCTGAGGCCAGATTTGAACTCAGGAAATGAGTCTTCCTGACTTCAGGATCAGCACTCTATGGACTGTGCCATCTAGCTGCCCAAATTATAGGCCTATTAAAGTATAAATAGTTTTCCTTTCCAGTTCCAGTATCCAATGTCTATGATTTCAAATAAACATCTTGACTTTTAAAAATTCCTCTAAGGTAGAAAGTCTTTTTTAGCCAAGTAGATTTCAGCTTTCATCCTGTCACACAACTAAAACATGGTTATCACTAAAAGTTCTGAAAAACTCTCAGGAAAGGTGTAAGAAGTTTAATGCTAAAAGTAAGAATTAAATTGAGAAGTTCAGACCCCTCTGCCCTCCTCCCATTTCTGCCATTTTGTGACTTTGGGTTGTGGTATGGTTGTTTTTCCCTAATGTCAAAGTAGTACTTAAAGTTGAGTTAGTGACTATGATGTGCTTTGAGATCCCATTATGATATCTGACTTCTAAACAGCTTTTCAAAACAACCTATGGAGACCATTGGTCTATACCATACTAGTAATCTCATACTGATTTTTTATACTTCAGAATCTTTGCATAGACTTATTACAGAGGCACTTAGCTCTACCACATTCTATCTTTAATACAAGCTGAGGATCAAGTGGTGTTTAAGGCATGATGTATCTATTACTGCATCTGTCTAGTGCTGAATCAGGCGATAATACTTGAAAATTCCATTGCTGCTAGCTGTTAATGAGGCAAAACATGGGAAAGATGGTCGTTAACTATGGAAACAACCAATTTCTTAGGGATCATTGTTATTACTGTAATCAACAGTATATATAAAACAGCAAAGTACATTTTAAAAATTTTCATAAAAAAAGATTCAGTCTGTGGCACTTGCTGAGCCTTTCTTGCAAATTGATTGTTAACTGCCAGTCACTCCCCAGTAGTTAGCAATCAATCTGCCACCAGTCTAAGTGCAAAACATTCCCAAATGTGTTTATGATATTGGTGTGTCACTCACAATAGTAGCTTCCCTCTAACTCTCTTGATTTCAAAATGCAGGATGTCAAGGTGTATGGCAAAGGGAATCCTGTTAGAGTAGTTGCTGTAGACTGTGGAATAAAGCAGAATGTAATCCGTTTACTAGTGAAGGTAAGTCCTTCCTATCCTCCCTTTTTTCTTTGGAGTGAGGATTGCTTACACTGTATTTTTTTCTCTTGTTGTTTTGATGCTTAGTTGAAGATAACCACAGAATTTTTGCCTTGCTCATTGGGGGATGCTTCTGGGGGTGATAGTTTTCCCTTGTCTCTGGTTCACTAAGGGAAAAACTTCATTTTCATTGTACTGGGGACAGAATGGAAAGAGTGCTGGATTAGGAGTCAAAGGATGGAAGGGAATTTGAATGCTCACTCCTTCCTTCAATCATTGTCTGTATGAACTTGGGCAAGTTCCTTTTCCTCTCTGGGTTCCAGTTTCCTCATGTATAAAATGAGGGGATTGGTCTAGATATGATCCTATAATCCTCCTTATTAGATGTCTAAGAACTCTTAACTCTCAGTACAGAAAAAAAACAATTGAATACTTGTTCTTCTTTACTGAGAAGAGAATGAATGCTTTTTGTCCCATTCCATGATGTTCTGGAATATGCCAGGTGGGCACCAAGGAACTAGAGAAAGTCCTTGATTGCATTTGCTTTGTCTTTGCATGCCCTGACCTTTTGCTTCTACTCTTACTGTGTCTTGAGAGAGCATAGGTTTAATAAAAGCTCTTCATATTAATTTTGACTTACTAAATTCAGGCAATTCTTGCAAATTCCTTAGAGGGTGGTATTTTTTCTTCTTTTGAGGCATTCTGTGGTTATTATTTTTCCCTGAGGAAGCAATTTATTTTGATGAGAGAATTTCCCCTTCCTCTTTCCTTTCTCAAGATTAGCATTGTTCAGTCTAATTCCAAAGCATCTCAAATTATTGGCAGCCTATTATTAACCTTGGGAAATACTTAACAGTGAATATATACTTTGTACCTATTTTGATGTAAAAGAATTTATATTCTCATATCCAAAATCAGTCTGACAAAATTAATCATCATTTCATAGAAAATGTGGTCAGACACTGGGGAAGAATGCTGATTAACAGGTAATGAAGAAAAGGTACCCACAGGGTAATGTTAAGGAAGGTCAGAGGCAGGCCAACATGAACTATACAGAAAATAAATTTCTCATTTTTGTTAACCCTCTCTAATTCTGGATATTAAATATATCCTGTGTGTACTATGATCTTAATTATGGAGCCTTTGTACACATACCACTCCTTAAATCTGTAAAAAGATGTATTGTTTGCTTTGTAAGATTCAACTTGAATGGAGTATATTCTCAGTTTTCAGTTATCTAAATGGTTCCATTTCAATCACATAAAATACAATGAGCTTCTGAAAGAATTTTTAATCGACAAAACAAAGCTCCTTGTTATTTGAATTGTGGACTTGATTTTTTTTTCAAGAGAGTGGATGAGTAACAGTAATAATGACAACAATATAGTGCTTTAAGGTTTGCAAAGCACTTTACATTTATCCCATTTGATCCTCACAACAAGCCTGTGCTATTTTTATCCCCCTTTTCCAGATGAGGAAACTGAGCTTGCGAAAGGACTTGTCCTTTATACAGCTATATCACTTTTTTTTTTAAGCAATCGGGGTTAAGTAACTTGCTCAAGGTTACACAGCCAGTTATTTCTGGGTGTGGGGCTGAGTGTCTGAGCCCGGATTTGATCCAGGTCATCCCGACACTGGAGCCGGTGCTCTTACTCACTGAGCCACCTGGCCTCCCCCAAGCTATATCACTTTTTAAAAGGAATACGTGTGTGTGTGTACATATACACACATATATTCCAAACAACCCTTCCTCATTATGTATCTCATGTTTCTTTTTCTTTTGCTCTCTTGATACTTGTTTTTTACCACTTAATAGTATTTTGTTTTTTTTTCCAATTAGATGTAAAGACAATTTTCAACATCCATGTTTCTTTTTCTAGAGAGGAGTTGAAGTACATTTAGTTCCTTGGAATCATGATTTCACCAAGATGGAATATGATGGACTTTTGATAGCTGGAGGGCCTGGAAACCCAGCTCTTGCTCAGCCGCTAATTCAGAATGTCAAGAAGGTACAGTGTGCATGGAGTCTGTGTTTAGGTTGGTAGGCAGAGGTTCATATGTGATGAGAGTGCTATGAAGAATTTCCTTTAACATTGGAGGGTTTTAAAAAAAAATTGTTTGTTTCAGTGTAAACATTCTTTGTGTCTCTCAGAAGCAGCAAAGATAAATTATTCTACTGGGGAACCAAGTAGGAGAGAGAGTGCCAGAAATAATGGAACCTGTTCCTCAGGCCAAAAAAGAAACTTTCAGGCCATTCCATAGGATCAGGACAGATAATACCCAATCTTCATTTACCCAGTCTGCATCTACCCTCTATATCTGCAGTGTTAGAACAGGATAATTCACATTCATGAAGATGACCTTATTCTTTAGAAAACTGTGCAGACATTTTAATGCTTAAAATAGGCAGTTAGTTTGTAAATCCCGGCCTTTAGGTTCCCATTCTAGTATATTCATTCTTCATTTTGTGTGTTTGGGAAAATGATTCTTGGGAAAATGCCCGTGGAGATGGCATTTTCCCTTCCTCACAGAAGTCGAAGATCTTAAAGCATCATCCAAAAAGGATTAAACTATGCTTGGTTTAGTTTTAGCCTTCAGTGTATTTTACTGCCTTCTGAGTCTTTGAAAATTGTCATTTGTCAAGGGCATTTGCTGTCCTTAAGTTAACCAGAGGTTTTGCCCAATTATTTGAAATGCCATTCTACATAATTGGGTATATCCTGTACTGATAGAGAAAAAAAACAAACTATACTATTGGTGTCCTTTCTGAGTTATCAGTATATGGAACTAATAACGTTCTGTCCTTTGCAGATCTTGGAGAGTGATCGTAAAGAGCCTGTGTTTGGAATCAGTACAGGGAATTTAATAACAGGATTAGCAGCTGGAGGCAAGACATACAAAATGCCCATGGCCAACAGGTAGGCAAGAGCTTTCTCAAAACAGAGGGAGTAGGGACAACTTTTTTCAACTTTTGGTTTAGCCACATTAGCCACCCAAGTCCTGTGGAGCGCCAATCAGGATGCCCTCAGAAAGCTTGCTACATAGCCCTTTGGACTTTACACATAGATGACTGGTGTTATATGGTCCACACTGTTAGAAGGCATGCTGGTGTGCACGGCTGAGCTAACATTGCCTACAGCATCTGCTGCCGTCCTACATATTCACAACCTCTGACTGAACACCTGAGGCCAAGTATTTTGTGCATCTGAAAGAAAGACTTTCCTCAAAGATAGCTTGGCTGCCATTTGTATCTACTTCTCCTGAAATTAAACAAGTTCTTAATGGTTAGGGATATCTCCATAGCTAGTAATTCTGTTTTCCAAAAAGGAAGGCAATGGTATAAAAAGTGCTATTATCTATAAATGGCCTGGATCCCAAAGAGGTAAAGTGATTTCTTCAAAGTCATGCAATTAATCATTCTATCAATCTCTCCATCAGTCAACAAGCATTTAATAAGGGTTTAATCTGTGCCAGGTCTGGGACAGGGGCAACATGTTGTAACAAATGGGGAACTGGCCTTGAAACTAGCAAGATCTGGGTTCATGTCTTGCCTCAGACACACAGTGACTCTGGGCAAGTCACTTAGCTTCTCAGTGCTCTAAACAACTCCTTAAGACTATAAGTTGAAGAGAGAGTGGTACCTTGCAGTAGTAAGGGGAGTTTCCTCATTTGAGAATTCCCTTTAAAAATGAAATTACAGGTATAGTCCCTATCCCTATGTACCAGGTACTAGGCTGAGTGATGTGGAGCAGAAAAGATAAAGACACAAAAATGACCCCTGCACTTACAGATTAATGGGGGAAGTGAGATAGCATTGGCACTCAGAGGAGGTCTTCTGAGCCTTTTGTTCAATGTGCCTGTTTCCTTACATGTAAAGTGAGGATGAGAATGGCTGGAGAACCTAACTCCAATGAGATGATATTTGCATAATATATAGTAACAACAATAATTAAAAGTACTTATAGTATAATAACAGTGATGGATAATGACAACAACAGTGTTATTGTCATTAATGTTAATGCTAGTCCTAGTATATTCTTTGGAAAATTTGCTTTGAATTAGAGATATTGATAACATTTTAAAAAGAAAAATAACATGAGAAATTTGAGTTGGTGGTTCCTTATATACTTGTGTTTATCTCTTTTTGCCCCCAAACTATATTAATTTAGTCAACAGTAGCATGGTACGATCATGGAGTTTATAATTAGAGGAGCTCAGTTCAAACCTAGCCTCTGATACTTCTTATTTATATGATCTCAGGAAAGTTATTTAACCCCCCTGGGCCTCAGGCTCCCTCATATGGAAAATGAGGGCATTGGCCAGCTCTATATCTATGATCTTAAGTTTACTTCCTCCCTCCCTCCCTCCCTCCCTCCCTTCCTTCCTCTTTTCCTTCCTTCCTTCCTTCCTTCCTTCCTTCCTTCCTTCCTTCCTTCCTTCCTTCCTTCCTTCCTTCCTTCCTTCCTTCCTTCCTTCCTTCCTTCCTTCTTTTCTCCCTCCCTTACATAGAATTATTCAAAACTATTTTATGTGCTTGGTAGTTTTCTCTTTATTTCCTCTTAAAATTTTTGATGCATGCTTTGTGAATTTTTTGGACTGCCTTTGAGTAAATAGTTTAACCTGTTTTGCCAGTTTCTGTAAAGTCAGAGAATGACTTTAAACCACATCATGTAGAGTACAATTCTCCCCTCTCTAAGTCCAACTAAAGAAGTTAAGCACAATGCCAGGTGTCCAGTGTTGACTTTTGTTGGTAAAAATGCTTGAATGAGATCAACAATTTGTGACTCCTCTTGAGTGCAAATTTCATTGAGCAACTAAAACCAGAAGTTTCTTGGTTACTTCCTGTTGATGTCCTTGTTGACTAAAGCATTTTATGTTTTCTTCATCTCTTTCTAATTTATTTTTCTCCTTTGCTTTTCAGAGGGCAGAACCAGCCGGTGCTGAATATCACAAATAGGCAGGCCTTCATTACTGCTCAGAACCATGGCTATGCACTGGACAACAGCAGCCTCCCTGCTGGCTGGAAACCACTGTTTATGAATGTCAATGATCAAACAAACGAAGTAAGCACTTTCTCTAAACTTTTTCTGGAAATGATAAGAAGCAAGGGCAAGCGGGGGCTCATATCACACTGCTATTCCATTTACATACACCCCCTACTTGTGCAAATACATTCTCTTTTTGGGAATGACTTTATAGGTCATTTGTCACAGTTAGCTGCTCTTTAAAAGGAATTTTCTTTTTACTTTTTATCCTCAGTTGATGCCTTTGGCATCTCTATGCCTGAGGAGTCACTGCTCACAGCATGGATTAGAGTAATATTGGTATTGAATATACAATAGGAGGTCAGTCTAGTTCTGACCCATCTTTAAGGGTTGAAGGTCTAGAATGACCTGGTCACATATATAAGACCCACTTTGAACTGAAGGAGGCCTTGAGTTTTTGTCCTCATACTGGGTCATTTGATAAAAACTTTAGGAGGCCACTTGAACCTGGGTTGGTAAAATCACAGATCAGAGTATGTTCTTAAGGATGCCCAGTGGGCTCTAGACCAAATTAGAATGCTTCTGAAGGCTGACTACCATAATAAGTCTATCTCCATTTGTCATCCATCAGAACCAATCTTTTCTGCATTCTAGTTCTTCAGCTTTCTAGAGGTGAAATAGCACTATCTATTAGTTTTACGGTGGTCTCTTGAGCACTATTCCTCTAAGTTTCCTATTTGAACTTTCTTTATGCTAGTAAAAGTCATTAGTAGAGCTTCATTCTGTCTTCTTGTTCTTTCAGGGAATTATGCATGAGAGCAAACCAATCTTCACTGTCCAGTTCCACCCAGAAGTCAGTCCAGGGCCAACAGACACAGAGGTATGTCATGAGGATAATTTCTGTTAACTAAAATGCATTTTTTATTACTGAATGTTTATAAGAAATATAAAGAATCCAAAACAACCATCTAGGTCTTTGTGTAGATACTTGGGAAGTCTTTGGTTAACAATTTTGTATTAAAATCTCTCTTTGAATGTCATAGAGGAAGTTTTCTTTTTTTAAAAAAAAAATTGGGAAAGTCCTTAGGAAACCAGATGCTATTTTTGTATAAATCCATTATCATTCTAATACATTTCAGTTCTCAAGTTTACAATTGTTGAGCTATGCAAATGAATTCCCTCTTGCTCTCTCTTGTTCTCATAACAGAAATGAAATTTTAATCCCCCATCTGTGACTTCACAAAAATCCCTATGGCAACTGGTTGTGTAGCCACTGAGGATGAATAAGCAGCAGCAGGAAAAGTTAGGGTATTGAGGGTGTTGGGAAGGAGAGAGGGCTTGTGTGCACATAAATATTATTCAGTCATTTTAAGAAAAGAACCATAAGGAATGCTTAGAGGAGATTTGTTTTTAATTTAAATGTTATTACTTTTGTACACTGTTAGTTAAATGCACAAGTAAGATCTTTTGTTTGAAAGAAGTTCTCTATGCATTATTGAGAGATATCTGGAAATTAGACTTTCCCCATATCATGGTATGCTTTTTTTGTGTCACTGACCATTCTTCAAGGTCAAGTGTATTCAGAAGGGAGATTTTGTGAAATGAGGAAGGGCCTGAAAAGTATCCCCCTTACTTTCCTCTGTCCTCTTCATGAATCAATTCCTTTGCCTCAATATTTACCGGAAATGCATATAATCATTAGTAGATGACACATAGAAAGTTAACTTCTTGAAGGTGGTAATTGTTGTTTTTGTCTTTGTAACCCTAGTTCCTTGAAGATAGTAGATGCTTGTTGAACTGAATTGAATCTTATTGACTGCCTGACTTATACCTAAATAAAGTAGAGCTTAAATGGCAACTATTATTCTTGCATATCTAATTCGCCATGGGCTATTTTATATGAAACGTTAAATGTGAGAATGTCCTAGTATAGATTTATCTAAATTACTAATTGGGAACAATTTATTTAGGATGCACACCAACCTTTCCTATACATCTACATTTTAATTTTTCCAAATATTTAGTAAATTAAGCTCTGGGACTGAAACGTTTCTTATCTAGTAAAAGTAAAGTTTCTAGTTTCTAGCAAAGAAGTAAAGTTTCTGGTTAAGTTTGAAAAAATGAAAGTTCTAGTTCTTTGAGTTGTTAGAAATAAAAATACATAGAAATTTCTCTCCCCACTCCATCCTTCCTCTCCAACACACTACTTGTAATCAACAGTAACTTCAGAGTAAGGGAAAGAATTTAAATCTTTGTGTCAAAAAAACATTGAGTTTGAAGGACTAGAAAAAATGAAGAAATTAAGAACTATCTATACTCAGAAAACATTATTTTGAATGTTCATAGATTGTAAGAAACTTATTTTCATGGTGACATTAGTGGGGTAATAGAGCACTGAGGTATGTTTTTGGTGTTGTAATATTTGAAAAAAATCATACTTGAGACAATTTTGAAATCTCTCAATTTGCTTATTTTATTTTGCAGTACCTATTTGATTCTTTTTTGTCACTGATAAAGAAGGGGAAAGGGACCACTGTTACATCAGTTCTACCCAAGCCTGCACTAGTAGCATCTAGAGTTGAGGTCAGTATATACATATTTATTTTTAGTTTTTATTGTATGGGTTTTCATTAAAGAATAGTGATTTTGAAATAAAGAGTATGAAGGGAATTGGCAAAATAACAAACAATAAAAAATTCAACGGAGGTTTCACATGATGTTTA
Organism: Petaurus breviceps papuanus; assembly: GCF_028583685.1. Taxonomy (NCBI): domain Eukaryota; kingdom Metazoa; phylum Chordata; class Mammalia; order Diprotodontia; family Petauridae; genus Petaurus; species Petaurus breviceps. The sequence goes on along the minus strand of NW_027187376.1, from coordinate 9,700,033 downwards.
TTGGAATTCTCTTACTTCATGTTAACATAGAAAGTAATTTTTTGTTATTCCAACCCAAGTGGTGGTTTGTATGCAATTAATGGAGAGTGGGATTTTGTTTCACTTAGAGTTTTTTTTTACATTCCCTTACCGCCCAATAAGTAGCAGAAGTACAGACATTTGAAATAGAGTTTAACTGAGACACTGTGAAGAATGGTAGGTGAAAGACTTCTGCTGCAAAATCTTGTCTTTATCAGTGTCATATATTTAAAAACTTGATATCTTTATATCTAAAGAGCAAATAGATAAGTAATAATATAATACAATATTGGTATCCTATGTATTTAAATACCTAATTTCCTATGTGATTCTTTTATGAGTGTAACAAGAAACAATGAATAAAAGGCTATAAGGTATAAATAATAAGTCATTTTAAACTAAACTTTTAAGGAAATGTTTTAAATGTCTTCACCCTTTGGGTCTACAAAGAATTGGAAGATCGATGAATTTATATATTTAAAATTTTTTTCTCAGTTTAGTAACCTGAATGAAAATAACTGGATTCTCTTCCCTTTGTTTACCATCCTTCATATGCATCTAAATGATAACAATGATTATCTTTTTAAAAAAGGTTTCCAAAGTCCTTATCCTGGGATCTGGGGGTCTGTCCATTGGCCAGGCAGGAGAATTTGATTACTCAGGATCTCAAGCTGTAAAAGCCATGAAGGTGAGAATATTGTGCTTCATCAACACTAGTTTGTGTCCTTGAATGAGTCTGAGTAGTACTTCATTACTTAAAATTTATGACAACATAACTGTTACAAAGTAATTTATAATTGTTTTCTTAGTCGTTTCCTCCATGTTTCATATTTCAGAGAGTTAGATTTATTAAAAGCCATAATAAATTTTATGTCTGCTTTTGGAACCTTTATGTTTAGAAAAAAGTTGATTTTTGTATGGGAACTAAAATTATTTTCCATTATTCTTTAACTTGTTGTATACCATAAGCTTCTTAAATTGAAGAACTCAAGGAAGAACGATTTTTCATAGAACTGGAATGGTTTCTCTAGTTCATTATTTTATTTATATAATTCCATCATGACCTCTAAATCTTTCAAGATGCTTTGAGGGAGAAAGTAGTCTGAAGGCAGGGTTTTCTCTAAGGAATCTGGGCCCCCTAGAAGATGCACAGGCCTAAACCCAACTTGTTTCCTGCTAAATTTGTATCTGGCTAATCAAGCCAAAAAATAACCATAGGTATATCTTCTGTTTGCTGTTCATAATGCATCTGCACTGTCCTTAAGAAAAATTCCAGTTTTCTGTACTATTCACTAAAGAGACAGCTTGTCACTCTCTTAATCATTTCCTTTCCTTGACACTTCCTGGGTAGGCTAAGGGTAGAGAAAATGGATAGACATCTGAGGGCAGGAAAAAAGTAGCTTTGCTTGGTTTCTGAAACAAATAAATCAGGGTTAAAGCTTTCATAATAGAAGGTAGGTTGCTGCCCCACTTTAGGTTAAGTTGATATTTGAACCATTATCTGACATATTCTGACTCTCTACATCTCTTTAGAAGGGTGTGCTCCATGCCACAGAAATAAAGAAGTCAAGGCATCTGGATCATTCTGTATTACAGATTCAAGGGTTTTAAGAAGAACCTTAGAGCAGTTTCCTGTTCTATCCAGTTTCCCTTTCCCCTTTGCTTGGTTGACCCTAGAAATTGCTTGGGTTGGCTATGTGATAGTAACAGCAATTATAGTCATTCATATGAACTTCCTGCCATTTATGCCTAATTACCATGCAGCACAATAAAAATTATGCATATCATTAAGACAGAAAAGGTCACAGAGAGCAAACACTCCCTCTGGATGGACTTATTAGCACCAAGATCAGAACTAGCAAGGGAAGTAAAGATTCCAAAGGAAGTCAAAGTTAGTTATCAGTTCATACAAGTTTACTATGCAACAAAATTCCAATGTTTTTCCATAAGTTCTGTAGAAATAAGGGGGGAGGGGAGAAAATTTCAAAGAACTAGGAGAGCATTGCCCAACCTTTCACTTACAGATGCAATTGTATGGTCCTTCTTCCTAAATAATCGTGTAAGGTTATCTTTCTTGTAACTTTTATTTGATTACAGAAACAACTTCTGATCTATATATTCATGTATATTTTGTTGCTTGTCAGTTACATAATATTGTCATCTACTCATAATTTTTACATATCAAAGGGAATATGAATTTTACTCTTTTTCCTTGGTTGTAGTTGGATAGTTCTTACATATGAATATATACATATACACATACCTTTACTGTATATAGACATATATACACCCATACATGTACACATATTTACATTTTATACACATATATGTATATATACATACATATGAGTCTCAGACATTTTTAGCACTTTCTCCCACTCTTGAGTCACTGCAGCACTCAGCAAGATTGCGATCCTAAAACTTGGGTTGTGAAATTATTATTTCTTTGCTCTCCAAAAGGTTGGTTTTAGATACTGACTGCTGTCTAACCATTTTGGAAAGGGTTTGACAATACAGAGGCAAAGTGATCCTCCTTGGGAGGCAGGTACTCAACGCCACAAGGCAGTTACTCCCTTAGGTTGTTACTGAGGGCAGTTATATATGATCTTTAATCTCCTTGTTCTGAAACAGGATTTTGAAAATTTGTCCTAGCCTTTGAGGAACTGTATTTGCCAAGAGGATGACTTGGAGATGAAGACATTGCTTTTTTATTATCAAGTGGTCAACTGAATTCTGACTGGGAGACCTTTTCTCGGTCTTCCTTCTGTTCTCTTAGCACCTCCAGTACTTAAGAAAAACATTGGATTTTCACTGTATATCCAACCTCAATCAAATGATTAGCTAACTTGTCTTTTGTAATTCTTATTTACTTTGCTGGTCCTGATCTTTTTCTAATCAGGACATTTCAAGGCAATGTGACCTTGCCTCTGGCATTGTGTTTGTGTAAAGCAGTTCATAGAAAATAAGGTCCATTTATAGGAAAGGTGAGTAGGCTAGGGAAGGTGGAGTAAAGTAGGTAAGCAAGTGTCAAATATGATAAGTCAATGGCCTTTTAAAAAATTAAGATATGTCAATGGTCTTTTAAAAAAATTATCTAAATATTTTGTAATCTAACAGACATACTTCAAAAGGAAGCAGAACACAACCCATCAATTATATCCTTCGTGAATGAATTTATCTTTTCAGCGGTCCTTCCAATTCACATATAGTTAGCTAAATGGTATAGGAGATAGAGCACTGGGTTTGGAGTCAGGGAGTTGTTGTTATTGTTCAATCAATCATTTGTGTCCAACTCTTTGTTACCCTGTGGACCCTGGCATACCAGTACTGACCATGGGGTTTTCTTGGCAAAGACACTGGAATGGTTTATCATTTCCTTCTCCAGTGGATTAAGGCAAATAGAGGTTAAGTGACTTCCCCAGGGTCATACACAGGGTCAAACACAAGGTGTTTGAGGTCAGATTTATTCTCAGGTCTTAGAATTTGCCTCAGTTTTCTCATCTGTAAAATGGAGATAATAATAGCACCCAGTTTCTTCATCTGTAAAATGAGGATAATAATAGCATCTATCTTTTAGGGTTGTGAGGATCAAATAAAATAATAACTATAAAGCACTTAGCACAGTGTCTGGCACGTATTAAGCATCATATAAATGTTTATTATTATTAATATTATTATTCACATTTCTACATTCATTTTCTGAGTTATGTCTATTGAAACATAGGTACCTCTCCCAGTAGTTAGATAGTTAATGATAAAGTTCACAAACTCAAGAAGATATCTTGATGAAAGATTCTCTTTTCTTTTCTTTTTGGAGGGCAATTGGGGTTGAGCAACTTGCCCAATGTTACACAGCTAGTTTGTGTGTGTGTGTGTGTGTGTGTGTGTGTGTGTGTGTGTGGGTGGGTGTGGGTGTGGGTGTTAAGTGTCTAAGGCCGGAACCGAACTCGGGTCCTTTTGACTCTGGGGCCAGCCTTTTACTCACTGCGTCACCTAGCCGCCCCTGAGATTCTCTTTTCTTTTACAATGGAAACCAGAGTATAATATTGTAGTATTCAGTGCCTTCAGAATGAGTTAATATTCTTGTGGTGTCTTCCAGGCAGTTAGTATTTTTCTTTGTGAAGTTTCACATCTGAATTGAGGAGTTATAACCCACCTTCATCTTATTTGTTAGGGAGATGATAGGGAGCAAATTCAACAGTTAAGTATTAAAGTTTAGCTAAAACTTAATCCCTGCTTTCGTGGTGTTTGCATGTCTAAAGGCAGATCTAATACATAAAGAAATAACTGCAGTACTGAATAACATGATATATAGATCTGAGAGGTGCCAGCAAAATGCTATGCATGTTTTTGGGTGTGGGGAAATCATGAAAATGACTTGGAAGTTGCATTTGAATTGGACTTTCAAGAATTAGGAGAAATTCTATAGGCACAGGGCTATGGGAGTAGGAACTACCTTTTACCTTTCTGTGTATCCTTAAAGATTAGCACAGTGCCCACTTGTTGACTGGCTGAAGATGTGAAGCACTAGGAGGCCGTCAGTGTGTGCAGTGGAATGAACCCTGGAATTGGTATTATAGGACTTGGGTTCCAATTTTGGCTTTATTACTTACTTCCTTGTAATGGTGGGAAAGTCAAGTTTGGCTCTCTGGGCCTTAGCTTCCTCATCTGTAAAATGAGCAGTTGGATAAGATTACTTATAAATTCCATTATAGTTCTAAATCTATAATCCCTTGACTTTATATAGCCCTTCCTTTCAACAAGTTATATATTTAAAAAATCTCATTTAAAAAGATCAGAATTTAAATGCAGAGGGTGTGAGAAAGAGAAGCACAATGCTTGTTTTGCTAAGTGTTCCCTCTATCCAGGCATAGAAGGATATTGTCCTTCATTGCCTGTGTGAAGGATTGTCTTGAGGGTATTTCCAGATGTTAGGAATGAGACAGGGAATATGGAAATCTTCATGTATGTATGTACTTCTAAAGCATATGGTCATTCTCTTTCTGGATAATGTGTACAGACAGTTGTATAATGTTCTTTCTTATAGCATTACTAGCAGGGATGAAAGCCTAGAAAAAAAAATGGTCAACTAGAAATAGATTTCTAGTACCTCAGGCAAAAAGAGAGCACATCAGCTTTCATTTAAAATACATACATTGTCGTTTTGTTTACCAAACAGTGGAGGCAAGCAGCCTAGCTGTTGGGCACAGTTCCATTTTCTACCTCATTCTGTTTTTTCTTGGACTCTGGCAATTTTGGAGTTGAAATATGAAAGGAAGGGATAGTATTCAGAAGTGTAATTTAGCTTTTTTATTTTTCAGGAGGAAAATGTGAAAACTGTCTTGATGAACCCCAACATTGCTTCTGTCCAGACCAATGAAGTGGGCTTAAAGCAAGCTGATGCTGTCTATTTCCTTCCTATCACTCCTCAGTTTGTTACAGAGGTTATAAAAGCTGAAAGACCAGATGGGTTGATTCTGGGTATGGGTGGCCAGACAGCTCTCAACTGTGGTGAGTTCTTTGAAGCTATTATTGTTTGAGCTAATAGGGGTTTGTCTGCTATATCAATGTGTGTTTTCTGAGAGTTTGAACCATTGGCAACTGTACTTTATATTTTTGTGATAACTTTCTTATAAAAAGTAGAATATATATATTTTTAAATGGAGGTCATAACTGTTATTGGGCCCATTTTATAAAGAAGTTGAGAGAATGTGGGAAATTTAGTGTTTCCCATTGAATGCTTTTCAGTCTTCTCTAGGGAAGGCAAGTGAATTTCTAGTTGTTCCGTTTTCTTTCTTCCAAGCCCCACTGCATCCTTCTTCCTGTAAAGGAGGAAAATACTTTACTTGACCTTCCCTTTGTTCTTCACATTTACTACTGGGAACTTTGGGAGAGGAATAAAGAATAATCTGAGTATTGGACCAGGTTTTATGTCCTTTGGGTATTTTCTATTGCTTCAGCAATAGATGATAGAATTGTAGAAATGGTCCAGTTCAGCCCCTTCATTTTAAAAATGCAGAAACTGAAGCCAAGAGAGGCCTAGTGGCTTTTTCAGATCATACAGGTAGTAAGTGAATAACTGGGATTTGAATCTAATCCAAATCAGTTCAATACCTAATTATTAAGCATCTGTTATATTCAAGGTAATCTGCCCATGGCATATAAAGACAAAAACAAAATAATCCTTGCACTCAAGGAGATTATATTCTAGTATGGGGACATAAAATGGACATAGATAAATAAATAAAACCCAAGTCGACCATTCTTAAAACCAGTACTGAAATATTTTAGAATATAAAAATTTCTAAAGAGTTGAGATTGATTCATTGTATTTGTAAGTGCCTGACATATAGTAGGCACTTAAATCTTTTTTGATTAAATCTCCAGGGAGGCCTAAATTACCTAGCAAAACTTATATGATAGGTTAGTGAAAAACTACAACCCAAGCTTATTGACTATCTTTAAGCAATATAGACACTTATCTAGGATTACTTAAGGAGTGAGTAGGTGGTAGTGATAAAGATAGTGGCAAGGTAGAATAAGGCAATTTGCTTTGAAATGCTGGGATAGATGAAATATGAGGGTCTTATAAAAGCCTTTTTTATTTTTATATAATATATATTTATGTATTAAAAATATAACAATATTTTTTATTATGACTACAGACTCCCTACTCTTCAAACTGTGCTAATGTGTGGTCATTTATTGATTTTAACCATAGCACAGAACAAAATTATCTAATTATGTAGGGGCAATTATGGTGATTATTGAAATGTATATCAAAATTAAGTATTATAGCCATCAATTACAGGAAGATGGAAGAGTCTGACTTTGGGGGAGATGAACTTATGTACTTTTTGCTGAGTAGCTTATAAATTGTAACTAAAACTTGAAGACATAAATTTTATTATATAGAATTTTTCTGGGAATTGAACAGGATAAGAACCAAACTTTAAGGTAAATAGTTTTCCTGTAGGTGTTTATAGGCCCAGCATCAGCAATGCTATAAGTGTGTTTTGGGATCTCCAGATAAAAAAAATCATAAAAAGACCCTTTTACTATGAGCAAACTACAAAAGGAATAGCTCTCCAGTGGAGAGGCACTTCTTTCTTTTGTATGCCCCCATACATGATAAGATAACAAGTTCACGAATGAAACCAGAGAGGCAGTGGGAAAGAAGAGTTACACTATTTAACCCTCTAGGAGGAATTTATTTTTAGATCTCAAAAATCTCTTACCATTTGAATGCTTAAAATGTCCCTGTTATGAGAAAAAATATTATTATTTACATTTAAATAAATCCACGTGCATAGATGATGATGATAGTTGTTAAAGATTTTGTGAGGATATTCCTAGGATACTTAAATCGATGTTATTTTCTTCAGGCTATCACACCAGAGACTTCTTGAGGTTAAGTTTTAGATAAAAAATGCTGTATAGCTGGGTTTGCTAAAGGAGAGGTCGGAAGCCAATTTGAAATTCCCTAAACAGCACTTTGTGTTTGGCCCTTCTGCAGGAGTGGAGTTGTTCAAAAGAGGAGTGCTGAAAGAATATGGTGTAAAAGTCCTGGGAACTTCAGTGGAATCTATCATGGCTACTGAGGACAGGCAACTCTTCTCAGACAAACTGAATGAGATTAATGAAAAGATTGCTCCTAGCTTTGCAGTTGAAACGGTGAGGAAATGGTGCCAGTGTTTGTTCTGATGTTGTGGGGATACTACTCATGGTGTATAATAATCATGGTTAAACTCATGTGTGTGTATAGGCACAATGTGTATGTGCATATATGCATACATGTGTATATGCATATATACTTATATGTATATTCGATCTCCAAGAAACTCATATCTTTTCAGTAGGATCTGTGTAAGAAATATTGGGGACAGGTATTGTATTAATTTTACATATGGAGAAACATAAGTGCAGAGATTAAGTGACAGACTACAGTGCACCCTGTAGGTCAATGATACAAGTGTCACTAGAACTCAGATTCCTTGGTCTGAAAATCAGCATGGCTCTGGCTTGCCAGGTGACAGGCAGCAACCATTCACTTGTGCTTTGTGTGTGAATGCAAAGTAGATTTCGCAAGGTCAGAAACATTTGAATGATTATATTGGAATGAAAATGATCCTGGAAATAGGTCATGATATACAATTAAACAAGCTTCATTTTGTGACTTATCCATGGATTAGATAAAAGTGAATATTATACCCTTTAAGTATAATTTTTGGTCAGTGTTAATTTTTGTTTGCTGTAAATTTGTCTGATGACTTCTGTTTCCTTAATCCCACTTGATTTCTGAGTCCAACCAGATTATCAAGAACATATTTTTTTTTTATTCAACTTCCTTAACATAGATACAGGGAGTCTCCCATGGTCAAGATGAGCATCAGTAGAATTCTACTTTGCTAAAATTAAATGATGGTGTGCATTTTTAGGGCTGAAATACTTCAGGAAGCTGCTGCCATCCATTCTTTATTTTAAAACTAGTTTTAACTATGTCTCACCTAAAAATGAAAAGCAGGCAGGTAGGGGCTGTATGATTACATTCCCTTCTGTGGTCTAATAATGCACCATAACCAAAAAGCATGGCCACCAAAAGATCAGCATTTTACTCTGTATGTGTGTGTGTGTCTATATCTCTGTGTCTGTGTCTCTATGTGATATTGGATTGAGTTCTGAACTTGGAGTACAGAACACCTGAATTCAAAACCTGCTTTAAGTTTGAATGTTTGTGATTCTGGGCAAGTCATATCACCTTTCTCAGCCTCAGTTTCCTCATAAATAGAATGGGGATAAGAGGGTGTCATGTGAATCAAATAAGGTAGTGTATATAAGATGCTTTTCAAACTTTAAGGTTATTTATTATTAATTGTTATTATCACCCATGACATAAGTGGATGCTTGTCTTTTTTTTTTTTTACCTTTTTGGAGGGGGGAAGGCAGGGCAATTGGGGTTAAGTGATTTGCCCAAGGTCACACAGCTAGTAAGTGTTAAGTGTCTGAGGCCTGAGGCTGCATTTGAACTCAGGTCATCTAGACTCCAGGGCCTGTGCTCTATTCACTGCAAATGACTTAGCTGCCCCCGGATACTTAAGTTTTATCAATATGAGTACTTCCTTCAACTGAGTAGCTCACAGCAGCTTCATATCTTATTATATTGTGTGACTCTTGTAAACCTTCAATAAAGGATCTACTCAAGGAAGCTTTCCTTTGTTTGTTTTAATATCTGAAAGTACCAGTGAAACATTTGGACTGCTACCTGTTAGAGATCATAAAATATCTTCCAGAGAGTACTTCTGGTGGAATAAAGGGCCTTTACTTAAGGAAAATCACAAAGGATTTAAAATTGAACAAACATTTTCAAATGACTCCTCCTTTGTTAAGGCACTTTTAATCAATTCTATCTAGAAATAGTTTTCAGAAGAAAGAAAAATATTTTCTTTAAAAGACTGACAAAAACGTTCTTCAAGTTTGAGTCCTTTTAAAATTAAGGAGGTAAGGGGATATTATTGAATTATGTTCAATTTTAACTTTACTCCTCAAATTTTATTCACATCAACTAAATAAACTCTTAGAGGTCTCTTTTCTGCCGAGATTGCTTAACTTTAAAAACTTGTTCCTTGTTTCCAGATTGATGATGCTTTAAAGGCAGCAGACAAGATTGGCTATCCAGTCATGATTCGTTCAGCCTATGCCCTCGGTGGATTAGGGTCAGGTATCTGTCCAAACAAGGAAAGTCTATTGGATCTTGGTACTAAGGTGTGTATAGCTAAAAACGAACCTGCTACCAATCATATATATTTCATTCAAAGATAATTCTGCATTTAGCCCAAATCAACATAGCCATGCATATAGATATCTTTTCTTTTTTTTTGTTATCTAATTACTGTTTTCTAAAAGTCTGTGTTCACTATATATTCTCTTAACTTGAATAATATGAACTTATGATTGATTTCTATCTTCTTTTGCTTCTAAATGTCCCAAATTATTAATAAGTATGTTGGTAAATATACTTTACCATACATTGATAAGGTTGGATAGAAGTTAAGGTATAGTTTTCTTTCCTTTCTGGAAATAATTTGATTATTTTAACTATACCCAGTAAATTAAGTAAATTCCTATTAATTAACACCTATTCCCCAGATGTATGATGTTTAATTTAGGTGTTATTGTATTATTTACCCTAGAAAAGTAAAATAGTGATAGCTATTAGTCAATAGCGCTTGACTGATTTGTGCTGGTGTGTTCTTTATTAAGAATTCTGAATACTAACTTCAGAGTTGTAGATAGGGCCAGAGGAATTAACAACTGGAACAATTTGGAAAGTTCTCTTGTTGGAGGTGATGTAGGAGGGATAGCTAAGGCCTTCAAGAAGCAGAGATGAGGAGGAACAAACATTCTAGTCGTGAGGAAGAGATTGGGAAAAGGCACGGAGGTGGGACAAAGAGTGTTACATGAAGTAAAAAGCAAATAGGCCAGTTTGGATGGAGCATTATATATGAGGGGGAATAATGTATGCTTATCCTGGAAGGATAGACTGGAACAAGCTTATAAAGGGCCTCAAATCCCAGACAAAGGAGTTCATATTTTACCTCCTATATTGTCTCTTCAAGGCAATGTGGAGTCACTGGGACTTCTTGACTAATGGAAAGATATAACCAGACCTACTATTTCAGAATATCAGCTCAGCAGCTGTGTGGAGAATGGAGAGGGAAGAGTCTGTGTAGGGAGATTGTTAGGACAGCCCAGGTGAGAACTGACTGGGGACAGAATTAAGGAGTTTGTGGCATGAAGAGAGAGAAGGGTACAGATGCAAATGATTTTGAAGGAAAGAGGAAACATGATGTTATGGAGCTTTATAAAACATGTTTTTTTTTAACCTTGATTGGAAGTAGAATTAACAAGATTTGGATTTGGCCGTAGGGATGATGAAAGTTAAAAAGTCAAGGATAACTCCAAGATTGAAAACCTGGGTGACTTGACTTTAAGAAGGGTGGCTCCCTGAAGAGAAGCAGGAATTTTCACCCGTTCTGTTCTCCTAAAGTATTATGGTTATTTATGTATGTCTCTTACTTTCATCTCTAATAGTAGATCATAATTTCCTTAAGAGCAGGGATTGTCTTGTATCTTTCTGCATTCCCAGTGCTCTTCCCAAAGCACAGTGCTTTGTCTAGTTGAGGCTAAATAATGATTTTTGAATTGAATTGTCATTATGGATCATTAAGTCACACAGTTAAACCTAGTTATATTTGTGTTTCAGGTGTGAGGTTCAGGCAGAACCTAAAAATGCGTAAACTTTTTGGAAGCACAAGTTAATGAGCTTATCTGTTCACTGTCATACGGAAAAGTGAGAGAGCTCATAAGAATCCATTTCTCTGTCAAAATTCATCCCTCTAACACTTTATTGAATGCATTTTTCCTTTCCCTGTGTGTAGTGGCAGAACCTGATGAGAATTAAAATGTACACCAATGATTGTCGAGAAGAGTGGAGGTTAACTGCCTGATTAAAATAGCAATATTTGAGTAGGCATACGGCTTGGAAGCTAACAAAATTGAGCAGGACTATGACTCTCTTACACTCTTATTCCTGTGATGAAATTGCATCAGATGGTTATTTTAGGACTATGATGTCTTAGTAAAGAGCTAAACACAAGTCATCCAAGAGCTTCATCATTATTACCTTTTGGGGGTGGGGGATAAGCCAGATGATAGCTTCTTTATTATCCATCATATTTCTGGAGAACAGATGTTAAGTAAGTTTGTATGTGTTCAAATAGTCAAACACAGTGACAGACTTATACATCAACTCAGATTTTATTTTTAAACTGGTGAGAACAAGGAAATATTCTAATATAAATGTTTCATATTTACCTTGTGAAATTCTGAGATTGTGGGTTTCAACCAAAGAATTTCTTATGGATGTGTGGGAGTTTAAGACTTTCTGCATTCTTAGAAATGCCAAGTAATATTAACATGATTTATTACCAATAATTCATATTTACCAGCAATTAAAATGTTTCTCTCTACAATGTATTCATTCATTCAACAAACATTTTTTAAGCATCCTATGTGCTAAGCATTGGGGGGATAGAAAGACTAGAAAAAAAAAGTCACTGTCCTCAGGGATAGGAGCTTGTAGTCTTTCTGGGGGAAAGAAGTTGTATACATTAATATAAATGAAAGTGTATACAAAATAATTTAAATATAAATTCTAATGGGGGAAAGAGGAGAGTAATTGTGGGGATTGGGAAAGGCCTCTTGTGGGCTGTGGCATTTGAGGTAAGCCTTGAAGGAAGAGAGGGATTCCACGAGGTAAAGGGAGAAGGGAGCACATTCCAGATATATGGTTCAGTTCATGCCAAGATACAGAGACAGAAGATGGAATTTTGTTTATGTTAATCAGTTTGCAGGTCCATTCTACTGGAGGATAGAATGTTTAAAGGGGAGGAATACACATCAATCCGGGGAAAAATAGGAAAGGGTCTGTTGCAAAGGGCTTTAAATGCCAAAAGGAGGACTAGATACGAATCTCAGAAGAGAAGTGATAAAGAATCATAGATATAGAACTGAAAGATACCTTAGAGGCCATCTAGTCCAACTCCCTCATTTACAGATGAGGAAACTGAGATCTAGATAGGTTAATTGACTTGACCTAGGTTACTCAGATGAACAATGTCAGAGGTGACAAGTGTTAGTGATGGGATTTGAAATCCCATCAGTGACTCTGACCCCAGAGTCACTTTCCACTCTACTGTGCTGTGGAATATTGATTTGGCATCTATGTGAAGTATGGATTGACTGAGCATGGAAAGCAATTAGGAGGCTGTTAAGATAGTATAGGTGAGCAGTGATTATTAGGCCCTGAATTAGTGAGGTGGTCATGTGAGTGGAGAGAAAGAGATGGATATAAGAAATATTGAGGGGGTAGAATCATAAGAATTGGCAACTGATTGGATATGGGTGAGGGAGATGGAAGAGTTAAGGATGACTCCAATATTTCAAACCTGGGTGATTGCTATAGGGTCAAGATTTTGTAGGGTAAGAAAGGCTAGAGTAGGAGTGATTGTACGAAGAAAAAAAAATCAGAAAGATGGTGACTGGATATTGTTGGCAGGATGGAGAATCATCTTAGGAGAGAATGAGAAACAATGAATGAATAGTAATTATGGTCAGAGAGAGGAATTTCAAAGTTAAGGATTGTGCCAGTGAAATCCTTGTGGGCAATGAGGAGACCAAGAGTATGACTAGTCCTATGTGAGAGAGGGTTGGGGTAGAAATCATTAGCCAACACAATTTTTTGAACAGTTTTGAAATGAATTTAATAGTCAGTTGTAGGAGAGGATGAAGCATTATGAATTGCAAAATAAACATGAAGATTATTGTCATTCTACCCAGAGCTATCCTCCATTCTTTTGCCATGCCCCCAAATGGGGGCTTTTGGATTTTTTTTGCATGATTACATGGGGAAGGTAATCCTTCTGTTCTAGAGAAACCAATAAACTGCTTACCTCTACAGATGTACCTGAAATAATGGATTGGACCATCAGATTTTATAAGAATTCAACGACCACAGTGTGCAGATACGTAAATAGAAAATGTAGGGCTTCTGGTTTTTGGGGAGTTTAATTTCTGAAAAGACAACACAAAAAAAGATGGTTTCAATCCATTTTTTGGGACATTTAAGTCAATCCAATAGAAAATAGGACTTCCTTTAGTCAAGATAAAAATCTATATAGAGCTACATAAAATTACATTTCCTTCTTCCTCTCCATATTTCCTTTTTTGCTCTTCCTATCTCAATTTTACTTACACCTGAAGATCCATTTCCTACCTGATGTCTTGAAAGTCGTCTCTTAACACTTAAAATCTAATGTCATTCAATTAATTAAGAAGCATATATTAAGCCAGCCACTATGCTAAACACTGGAGATATAAATAAAGGGAAAAAAAACTTGATTTCTACCCTCAGGGAGGTCTCATTCTAGTGAGAGAGACAATATACAAATCTTGAAGTAAGTACAAGATATATGCTTTGTAAATGGAAAGTAATTTCAGAGGAAAAGTATAAGTTGGGTGATGGGAAAGGTCTCCTAAAGAAGGTGAGATTTGAGGTGAGTCTTGAAGTCAACCATGGAAGTCTAGAGGAGGAGGGAAGGGGAGAGAGAATTTCAGGTATGGGGGATAGCCATTGAAAAGTCATGAAATTAGGAGATGGGGGGATAGTATTTGAGGGAGTAGTCCAGTATAACTAGATCATGGTGTATGTGGAGGGGAATTGTAAGAAGATTGGGAAGGTAGAAAGGGATTAGGTTTTGAAGGGATTTGGATGCCTAAAATATTATCTTTCTTCTGAACTCCCCAGAGCACTTAAAGAATATGTAATTTATTTGACAATTAATCATGTACTTCCTTGGGACAATTTATCTGAAGTTGTCTTAAACTGCCATTTAGAGCTTTGATTGTTATTTAAACTTTCGTTGTAAACTCTTTGAGGCCAGGGGGCCATATTATCTATATTTGCATAAAGATTCTAGTATTGTGCTCTGTACCTGTTAGGTGCTAATAAATATTTGTCAAAATAGTTTGATTTAATTGATTCTCAATTAAGCTTATCTACTTTTTCCAATAAATACATGAGCTACTTTGAGAGCTAACTGAAATCTTATAGACCACTAGTATAGAGTTTCTATTTCATTACAAAGAATCTTTTGATGTTTTCTTTCTTTTCATTACAAGTATTTGCCATTTAAATGAAGAGGTTTTATGGCAACCTAGCTTAAGAAGAAAAACAAACCAGCTGTAGGATATGGACAAGCAAAATCATTTAGTTCTTTTGATTCTGTTAACTTAGAAAATACAAGTGCAGATAAATGTTGAAAAATACATCTGGAAACTCAAACTTCCCCTTTAAAAGACTCATACTATCATGTGGCCAAGAACTGTTAGCTAATGGATCTTGGTGGTAGTATCACTCAATAACAAGCATATAGTAAGTGCTTACTTTATGCCAGACTGTTTGCAAAAGTGCAAAATAAATGAAAAAGTATGGAGAGGGTTCAGGAAAAATGCAGCTTAATGCTTTTCTGGGTTGAATGATCCCAGGGACTTGCAGGAATAAATGCCATTGCCATTGAGGCTTTCATTTCCCTTTCTGAATCCTAATTAAGTATATGTTTGAAGTAGAGACTAGACCAGATGAACTTTCAAGGTCCATTCCAACTTGAATATCTTGTCATTTTCTGTTATAGACAAAGAGAATGTTTGGTATGTTCTATATTTGTAGGAGCTAAATGTCCTAACTGATGCATTTTTGGTTCATTCTGTTGCTGATTGTGATTACTTAGTAAACTTTAAATGATTATATCAGTTATACTAATTTATTTGCCTACTCAGACTATATAGCCTAAGACACATGTCACTATGGTGAAAAAGTAGACTTACCAGCATAGCAACCATGCCATGTATTTCTAAAGCAATTCCTAATTTTAAAACTTTTTTTTAATTAAACCATGTTTCTATTTATGATCACTATTCATCATTTTCCATATCAATAACCGTTGCTTAGTGTTGGATCCAACCAAGCTCTTTAGAGAAGTTAAAATCTCCAGATTTCTTTTTCTACATTTATTTATATTTGTCATATTCTTCAGTTTCACAGAAGCCTAACCACTGATATAATTTCATTTTCCTATGCCTGATTGCTCTATTATTTTCTCCTTTTTAAAAATTAGGTTGATTTAATGTCATATCAGCAATTTGAATGGCAACTCTCAATAATGTAAATCAAGCATATTCATGGCTAGATGTTATTTCTAGCATTCCTCTGATTTTTCTGACACCCTGTGCCTCCCTGAGTGTTGGGAATGACAGTTAACTGGGCTGGAGATGCTGATGTTGGCCAGGATTCTATACAGGATATCTGCCGAACTTTACAAAAGCTCAAACTAGTAGATTAGAAAACCACCACCACAACTGCAACATATATCTTGTCATATTTAAGAAACATTTTGACTTTGTTTCTTTATTTTTTTTATCCTTTTTGAAAACTTTTATTTCTAGGCATTTGCAATGACCAACCAAATTCTAGTGGAGAGATCAGTAACAGGCTGGAAAGAGATAGAATATGAAGTTGTACGGGATTCAGCAGACAACTGTGTAACAGTCTGTAACATGGAAAATGTTGATGCCATGGGAGTCCATACAGGTAAATGGGAGTAATTATAAAGTGCCGAAAGGCATGAGATCTTTCTTTTTATTTACAATCCCTTTTTCTTCCAGTAGCTTTTCTTATTGACCAGAGAAGGTAACAGTAATGATATATTACATTTGTTTATAAGGCATATAAGATAGGCAGGTATTATTACCTCCCATTTTATGATTAAAAAAACAGGCTCAGAAAGATTAAATGACTGACCCAGGGCCACACAGCTAATCCATGGCAGAGAACAGACTAGAATTCCGTTGTCCTAATTTCTGGTCCACAATTTCCACTGCATCACAATGAATATTGAGAGAATACCAAATTAAAGTTACTTGCAGTGGACCCTTTTTGTTGTTGTTGTTTATCTCCACATGGAAATATTTAAAAATCTTTCTAAAGATCTTTGTGCATTCCCCAGGCAATCAAATTTGATGTGCCTTGGAATTTCTTGGGAGGCTTTACCTGAATGGGCCTTGGGACCAATGCCTGTCTCCTATCGTGAATGCAGGTAATGCAATAGGTTAGACAGGTTGTCAGCAGCTGCCCTCAATTAAGTCCTGTCTCTCTTGACTCCACAGGTGATTCTGTTGTTGTGGCTCCTGCCCAGACCCTCTCCAATGCAGAGTTTCAGATGCTCAGACAGACTTCGATCAATGTCGTCCGTCACTTGGGCATTGTTGGTGAATGTAACATCCAGTTTGCCCTGCATCCTACCTCCATGGAATACTGCATCATTGAAGTGAATGCCAGACTATCTAGAAGCTCTGCCTTAGCCTCAAAGGCCACAGGGTAAGTCCAGGACTAATGAGAATGGGTTTATATCAGCATAGGTACCCAATTTCAAGAATATAAATGGAAGACTCACTGCCAGAGGCAGACTGTGCTGTATTTACAAACTATATTCTACATTTCTGTATGTTGGCTGCAGATCATCTGTGGAACCCTGAGGACACAGTTATTAATGATTCTGATGCCAGATTGAAGCAAATGGCATAGCTAGCTTGCTTTGTCTGTCAGCTAATCATAAACTAATCAAAATCTGGGTGGTCAAAGCAGTCTGCTCAAAATCTGTTTCTTAATTCTGTCTTGCAGATGCTGTTGAAAAGTGCAAATTAGTCCTTAATTTCAGTCCTTAATCAACTTCTGTAGATTGGGAAGCCCTATGGCAAGATGTAGATAAATGACATCATAGAATCCCATCATTCAATGCTTTTTTTGGGGGGGAAGGAGGTAGTGAATCTCCTACAAAACAAAATGACCTGGATATTTTTTCACAGGTCAAAAAATGAAACAAAACAACTAAAAAGCAACCAAAGAGCTGTAGTAACTGGATGAGGTTGACAGATATCTTATGTCAACAACTTGTACAAGTATGATTAGAGAGCAAATTAATTCTACCCACTTCTGTTGTTAATATAGAACTCATTTAGAATTTATATGTGTATGCCCATAAAGTGCTTGGTAGTATAGTAGGAGGAATTCTGGGCTCGGCTCAGTCAATCGACCAATCGACATGTACTTAAGTGCATGTCATATGTGAGGCTCTAGAGACCTGGCTTCTAATTCTGGCTTTGTCACATCCTGGATGTGTGACTTTAGGCCACTTGTTTCCTGTTGCTGAGCATTAGTTTCCTCATCTGGAAATTGGGGGAATCCAACTAGATAATTTCTATGGCTCCATTTGGCTCTGAGGTCTAGGATCTCTAATGGCCATTCCAGCTCTCAGATTCTTTGATTCTACCTGTGTTTGTTGCCAACTCCTCAGCTACTTGAGAAAGATAGTTTTTGATATAGCTGAGGAGGTTAAAATTTCTATTGGTTTAGGCTTAGCAAGTTGCCTTAGGTTGATATATAGATAGAATTATCTTGGATGTTGATTTAGAGATAGAATATGCCTCACTCCTCACATACTTCACACTTCCTGTTGTTCATCCAATAGCTCTTTCTTACTAGCCTGTCTCACAAAGTGTAGTCAATTCTATACTTTTTCAGAACACCTTGGAAATTTTTACTTTGGAATAGGTCACTAAGAAATGCCTAAGTGAGCATCTTGTTTGTCAGAGGAATAGAGCACCTGTTTGCTTGGGGTTGAGAAGATACAGAATGTTAAAATACACCCTGGGTTAAGTGGGTGAATATTTATGTGAACTTTGCCTAGATACTTTATCATAACTCAAATTATGTGACACATGTCTACTGAAATGCTGTACAGTACACAGAATCCTATGTAACTCTGACAATGATTCTATGAAATGCAGGCTTGTATTCTCAGTTGCTATATTAATACATAGAAGTTAAACAAATATTTAGCAAAATGTTGCCTGACTTCTCTCCTCTAGGTACCCACTGGCATTCATTGCTGCAAAAATTGCCCTAGGAATTCCCTTACCAGAAATCAAGAATGTTGTATCTGGGAAGACATCAGCCTGTTTTGAGCCTAGCCTGGACTATATGGTTACCAAAATCCCTCGTTGGGATCTTGACCGCTTTCACGGAACCTCCAGCAGAATTGGGAGTTCTATGAAAAGTGTAGGAGAGGTGAGTGTCTTACTTCTTCCATTTATTCTTTATGAGAACAATTACCATGTTCTTTTTAAAAGTTGACTTACGTAGACATTTTTTGTGTGCTGAACATTTTTCTCATTGCTATACATAGGAAAATATCAGGAACCATCTTGATCCTCAAGGAATTTCAGAGCTCTTTTTAAAAAAATGTTTTGTTTTTTGCTTTTTGGAGGGCAATTGAGGTTGACTTGCCCAGGGTCACACAGCTAGTTTTTTTGGGGTGTGTGTGTGTGTTAAGTGTTTGAGGCTAGATTTGAACTCAGATCCTCGTGACTCCAGGGCCAGTGCTCTATTCACTGTGACACCTAGCAGCCCCAGCCTCAAAGCTCTTTTAGACTGTTTTTATATATAATATTCAATGAGTGAAACTAATAATAGTGACACAGCAGAAGGAGCATTTTTCTGAACTCAGTGAACCTGGTTTCAAATACCGTCTCTGATGATTACTCTCTGTATCATTTTGGAAAAGTGACAACATCCCTGAACCTCATTTTCCTCATCCGTAAAATTAGAAGTTGGACTAGATGGTCTTCAAAGGCCCTTCTATATCTAGATCTATAACCATCAAACTAATAAGATAATCTGAGAGGCAGCAAGGGAGGGTCTAGGAATTGGGAGAATAAGGACAATCTCTCCACTCTGTCATAAGTTAGCTTTCTCGACCAGGTTTCCTCATTTATAAAATGGGGTATTTGGAGTAGAAGATTTCTAAAGTTCTTCTAGTTCTAAATACTCTAAAAGAAATACAGAATACAAGTTTCACCAGCAGGTTCCCATATCATTGGAATCACTTAAAGATTTTATAACTTTTAATTCAATTTTAAAACCACATAGTAAGTGCTTCAAAGAGTGTTGTGTTAGGTGTTTAGGAAGGAACAAAGATTTAATATTGTCTTATAGATCCTCAGTGCCTGCCTTTATGGAATAGAAAGATAAGACATTGCAAAACATAACTGTAGTGCAAAGATAGGGAAGAGGTTATCCACAACAAAGGTCTGTGTGAACTTCAAGAGGAAAGAGGATATAAGAGATACCTCTGTAGAGAAATGGGCATTTAAATTCACTTGGCTGGTATTCCAGTAGGGACAATTGGAGAGGGAGAAAATTCCAGAGGCACTGCATGAGCAAAGGCATGGGGGTAGGAAACTATAATATGTATTCATGGAGGATAGAGAATACATTTGTTTGTGCAGATCATAGTGTGAAGAGAAGAAAAGGCTGGAAAAGTAGAGTAATGGTAGAGGATCTTAAATTCTAGGAAAATGAGGTTTGAGCTTAAAGGAACTGTAATATAATGGAAAGAACATTGAATTTGCAGTTAGAGGACCTGAGCTATATTCCTAGCAATACTTAATTACCTCTATGACCTCTATGTTATCTCTAAAATGAGAGATGCTATTTAGTTCTAAATCTAATATCCTGTGAACTTTATTCAGTAGGCTGTAGGGAGCCACTGAAAATCTTTATGCAAAGAGGTGATAGGACCATATCTCTGCAACAGGAAGATAAGTTTTACATAAATATGAATGAAGTATGGAGTAGAAATAGAGAGAAGGGAAGTGGGAAAATTTATTAGGAGGTAATTACAATAGTCCAGATGAGTAGTAAAGAGGATGGATATATATATATACACACACACACACACACACACACACACACACACACACACACACAGACACACATGAGGAGGAAGGGAACCCAGAATGGAAAATAAAGATGCAAAAAGAGGTAGAATTGACAGGATTGAAGAGATTGTAATTGGGAAGGGAGAGGAAGGAAGAATCAAACAGAATCCTGGGCAAATATTGGTGACTTAGAAAGAAATAATGGCATTGGAGGGAAGCAATTTTTTTGTTCTTTTTGGAAGCAATTTTTTGGGGGAGAAATAATAAACTCAACTTGATAATATTATGTTGGAGGTGCCCATGCAATGAGGAAATGACCTGCAGATGGTTGGAGATAGGAATCTGCATCTCAGAAGAGATACAAACCCAGGATTTGGGGTTTAAAGCCCATCTCCGCAACTCACTAGTTACATGGCCTTAGCCATTTCACCTCTTCAGGTCTCAGTTTCTTCACCTCTACAATGAGGGTATTAGGTGAAATGATTTTTAATGTCTTCTCAATTTAAATGTTTTGATCCTGTCAGCCCATGGGCAATAGAGATTTGGGAGTCATTTGTATACAGGTGAGAGTTGAATGTATGCTTTCAAACATTCTAGATAGGTAAACATGATTTTGGGCATTTCTGTTTCTTATTTATGGTTAGAGGAAGGGAAAGGACTCAAATGCTTGCCTTTGACCCTCCTAAAGAGTTTTTCCATTCAGTTACAGGTTTTAGTTTTATTATAATATTGATAAGTACAGGTGCCTGGAATTTGCTGTAACAGTACCTTGCTTATGCTTATTTATTGGTTAGAAATAATAGATAAAATCTAGGTCATGAGTTGAATCTCCATGAAAACCTGTTGGTTTTGATTTCTTCCATGGTCAGTCCTAATTACCTTTAAAATCTGTCAGCTGATATGCAGGCCCAGGCCACTGGTGCCAGAACGAACTGTGAGAGAACGTGGACAGAACAGTGTAAGGCCATCTTCATCACTTAAAGGGCAAGAGAAAAATCATAGGCTTGCCCTGGCATTGGGCCAATGGTGTTAATTTTAATTATGAAGGGTAACTTGATTATATGTAATTATGAGATTTCTTGATGTTTATGATACTAAAAGAGAATTTTTAAGCAATGACAAAGATCAATTTGAATTTAAAATGTCTCATGAGTTGCATATTTTTGTATGGTTGCCTGAATTTTTTCTTGTATAGGAGATCATATTGTCCAACTCTAATCAAGACTAGAATGACCATGACATCAAAAATACTTTTTTCTGATCATTTTTTTTTCAAATAGAAATGAAGCAACTAGATTGTATAAATTCAACAAGCAGTACATCTTCTCATAAAGCCCAAAGCCAAGTTTTTTAAATCAAAGGATCATGGGGAATTTAGACAGTGTTCACTTTTTGGTCATTAACTGAAGTTTTCACTTTTGCTGACATTCATTATCTATCATCATTTCAGTACAGGCAAGAATTTCTTTAGTTAACACTTATTCACTTGAAAGCTTTTTAAGGGGGGGAGGGAGAAGGACATGGTTCAAGTTTTGTGTGTTTTTACATAAGGCATTTCCAGAATCAGATAAATAGAGTTATTTTGGTTGTCAAAAAAAGCTAAGAAATAAGGGAAGAAGCCTAGGTCCATAGACCTACAGGGTTTATGTGTCCATCACTATTAGTAAGAGAACATTTAGTTCTTACTGTGAAACAAGAGTTCTTTAGTCAAAAATTATCACAGACCCAGTGGGGTCTCTTCCCAGGATTCAGAACTTGGGAAGAAAGGTGACTCAAAAATTAAAATTTGTAGATATCTATAATTAATATTGACAACTATAATTGACTTTCAAGTAGAAAAAAAGTGAAGCAATAATAATTTATTATTCAGTCAATTAGCCATTTATTTCTTCAAAATATAAAATTGATGATAATAGCCAGCATTTAAATAATGCTTTAAGGTTTGCAAAGCATTTTACAAATATTATCTCATTTAATCCTCACAAATACCTGAGAACTAGGTGCTATTATTATCCCCATTTTACAATTAAAGAAACTGAGGTAGGCAGTGTCTGAGTGACTTTCTGACTCTAGATTCAACATTCTATCTACCATAGCACCTAGTTTCCTTTATTATAATTAGATATAGAGAATATTTTGTTAATTGTATTCCCTCTTTCCCCCTTAAAAAAACTAAATTAATGTAATTATTAGGAATTTCAAGGCAAAAATTAACTAAGATCTATTTGGTCTGTGACTGGGATTCTTCACCATTTTTTGTGCAATAGACCCTTTAGGCAACTTTGTGAAACTTAGGAATCCTTTCTCAGGACAATGTTTTTAAATGTATGAAATAAAATAACAGAATTATAAAGAAAATAAATTATATTAAAATGCAGCCATAAAAATATAATTAAAAAACTAATTTCAGATACCACAGATTTAAAATCCTTAGCCATGATTCATTTAGGAACAACCTGGTGATAACTATTTACAAATGATTAGAACATATTTTAAATCTTATAGAGAAAATGGTTTTATAAACTTTAGGACTTTAGAGATGGCAGGAATTTTATAATTTAATTAAAACCTATTTTGACAGTTGAAATTGAGGCATAGTTTAAATTTAAATAAAATCCAAGTTTAAATGACTGTAAAGTCTTTTTTATAGATTTTTTAAATTTAGTATTTTATTTTCCCATTACATGTAAAAACAATTTTTAACATTCGTTTTTAAAACTTTGAGTTCCAAATTCCCTCCTTTCTTCCCCACCTCACTTCATTGAGAAGGCAAACAATTTGATATAGGTTATGTATGTGTAGTCATGCAAAACTTTCCATAATAGTCATGTTGTAAAAGAAAACATAGACAAAAAAGATCAAGAAAAATAAAGGAAGCTAAAAAAAAGTATGCTTTAATATGTATTCAGACACCATCAGTTCTTTCTCTGGGAATGAATAGCATTTTTCATCATAAATCCTTCAGAGTTGTCTTGGATTGTTGTAATATTGAGAATAGCTAAGTCACTCATAGGTGATCATCTGGCTGTTACTTTGTACCCTATACATTTCACTTTGCATCAGCCTGTGTAAATCTTTCCAGGTTTTTCTGAGAGCATCCTGCTCATCATTTCTTACAGTACTATAGTATTCTATCATAATTACATACTAAAACTTGTTCAGTCATTACATAATTGATGGGCATCCTTCTAACTGCCCCTAGAAAAGAGCTGCTATAAATATATTTTTACATGTAGATCCTTTTCCTTTTTTAAAAATCTCTTTTGGGATACAGACCTAGTGGTATTCCTTATAGGTCAAAGGGTATGCATGACATTATAATGACTATAAAGTCTTAAAGCAGATTAGTGACAGTCATAGCTAGTACCAAAGTCTCCTGACTGCTAGTATTTTCCAGTATTCCATCATGATTCTCATATTGTCAGCAGTTAAGACTTATAAATTTGCTGATCATGCTCCTCTCTAGCAGTAATTAACTAAGACTCGTGCTGCGCAAGAGATGGCAGAAGTAGTGGATTTATAGTCTGAGGACCTGGGTTGGAATCTAGGCTCTGTTACTTATAACTGGTGTGATTTTGGATTTGGTGCTTCCTTGAGAGCTTTAGTTTCCTCATCTTTAAACTAGACATTGGATTAGATAATCTCTAAGATCCCTTTTAACTCCATGAACCTATAAAGTTCATGATTTTGTCAATATTGCCTTTTCTACAAGACTAATTCTTTATTAAAATGATAGTATAAATATTGATTAAACACTAATTCTGTATGTGTGTACATTAGCATTATGAAAAAAATGCCATTTCAAGTAAGACTGGGAAGATTACAATAAAGCTAGGCTTAAATTAATGCCTTTTTGGTATAATTAAAATTACTTCTAATCTCTATTTACTTTAGTCCTAGGTTTTATTTTTATATTTCCCCATTTACAGTGCTATTATGTCATTTTAGATAGGTGATATAGATAGATGATAGATGACAAATAATTAAATTCATTTCAATGGATTATTTAACGCAGACATCTAAAAATAGCTCATTTATGAAAGTAGAATATTATTTGTGAAAATTATATTCTAATATTAATAACTTAGGTAGCATAAACCTTGGCAAAATATCCAAAATTGTGTGTTCACATATGATTGCATATTTGTGATTGTGTTATACACATATAACACCTATTACAAAGGACCTCTATGCCCTTATAAACAGATCAAGGATAAAGTAATCAGACTCAATTTTGTGTGTGGATTGTAGAACCTTTACCATAACTTTGCTCTATAATCACACCACAGCAGCAGAAGATTAAAACTTAGTAAAATTTTTAAATAAAGGTTATAAAAATGTCTTTATTTTATAGCAACACATAAGTAATGTACAGAGTGTTTCAGTTCAAGCAGACTGCTGCAAGCCCTTTCTTTGATTAGCTAGAAAATCTGGGAACATACTGTCTCATCTTATACACAACCACTGTGACAAGTCAAGGGACATTCTGAGTTATTCTGTTACTGTGTTACTCTTATTTTAAAGTTTAAAACCAAACAGTCTGAAAGCATTATCAGGAGAAATCAGTGATATTTGTATTAGTGTTATGCCATACAATTAAGTTAAGAAGTTCCTAAAAACAAGTCTGAATGAATTATATAAAATATTGGAACTGCAAGAAACCTTAGAGATCATTTAGTTCAGTCCCCTCATTTTACAGAAGAGGAAACTAAGCCATAGAAATTGTGTTTTGCCTAAGGTTACACAGGTACCCAGAATTCAAACTAAGGCCCCGAACCGCAAATTCAGCGCTCTTTTCTCCACACCATACTTTCTTGACAGTCTGGGGAATATAATTAGATGGAGAACTGTATTTATAGTCAGGAAGATGTAGGTTCAAATTAAAATTCCACTTAATTTACCTAATAGCTACATTGATTCTGGATTTGGAGTTTCTCAGCCTCAGTTTCCTCATCCGTAAAATGGGGATAATAATAACTTTACTACTTAACTTTACCTAGTTGTACTTAAGGAGATAAGAACATCTCTAATGTGCTTTGCAAAATTTATAGTCTTACACAAGGTATCCCAAAAGTCTCATGGTTATTTTTTTACCTTTAATAGCTGCAATAACTTCAAATCACACTAAGATTTTTGAAATGCTCTTTATAAATATACATGGTTGTAATATGAAGAAACAGAAACTCAGAGGCATTGGGGACTTTCCTGTGCTAATTAGGAATGGTGTGGAAACTAGAATCTATGACTCCTGATTTTTCGTCCAGCAACCTTTCAAACCATACTATTTTGCCTCCCAACAGATCACAGATTCATAGAAGCATCAGGTCCTAAAATTGGAAGATAGCTCAGAGGCTACCTAATGCACTCTCTAACTGAACAGGAATCCTCTTTAAAACATCTCTGAAAATGGACCATCCAGCTTTCACTTCACATCCTCCAGTGAAAGGGAGCTTAATTATCTCATGAGACAGCTCATTCAATTTTAGGGCAACTCTAGTGGTTAGGAAATGTTTCCTTAGATTGAACAGAAATATAACTCCTCATATTTCTAGTTATTTCTCTCCTCTCCTCTTTCTCTACTTAAATATTTGCTGCACTATAACAACAAATATTGTAATTTCCTTCTGGAGATATATCGGAGAGAACACTTGGCATCTAACAAGAGGATCAGCTCTGCTAGTTTATCTCTGGAAAGGTGGGGACAAGAGAAATGTTGGACCAACACACTATCCACCATGATAAATCCCCAAGATTCCTAGCAGTTATAAAGAATCCATAAAAAATAATGTTTTGAGAGGCTATTTTGTTTTGCTTTTCTTAGTAGACCTTCCCTTCTTATCCATTGTCATAGTCATCAACTTTTCTAAATAATTTACACATTGCTCAAAGAACAACCCAGGAAGCAGTTCTATGTAAGAAAGCATGGGACTTTAATGGAGCCAGTATTTCTTTAAGTTGTAGACCAAATACTCATCAGCAGCTTGCTACTTTAATGAAAAAATTCAAAGACCAAGTCTACATGATCAGAACAGTTAGATTGCCACAAGGTCACTCTATCATTTCTTGCCATCCTGTGGGCTAAAGCAGAATCCTTCCTCTCCCTCCCCCACAGTTGTTCCGAGTAATCCTCAATTA
>NW_027187376.1:9608486-9670986 GCF_028583685.1 Petaurus breviceps papuanus | reverse complement strand
TAGTGCTGAAGTGATGAGAATATGAATTTCCTCTTTAAAGGGAGAGTCAGCCTTTGTAATTTACCTTTGTAGGAACTGAAAGACACTGTCAGTGGTTTTGAACCCAGGGGCAGTTTTGTGTCAGTTATAAGCCCCAGGGGAGGGGAAGAAAAAGGAAAAAAAAATAGGAAGTTTTTTTTTAAATTACATATAAGTTGTATTCCTCTCTCTATTATTCTTTAGGTGTCTTAAATGCAAAATCATTTGATTTTTAAATGAAACTGAGGATTGGTGTTTTTTACTAAATAGGTGGATCCATGAGTTATTATGCTGATCTTGTGTCAAGGTTTTACAGAATTAAGATAATTAATGGCATTGGGATAAGAAGTAACTCCTCTAAGCCCTCATTTCATCTTCTTTATTTTTTCTTCCTTCTGCCCTCCTCTCACATGATTACAAAATCTGAGACTTAGAAGGGACCAAAATAGCTCTCTAGTCCAACCCATATAATGAAAGGAGTCTCTCCTGTAACATACACAATAAATGACTGTTAAAAACAATCCCCTAAAAATCATCTCCCAGTTAATACCCATCATGTTTATATATTCATTCCTTCAAAGGAAAGAGAAGGTGGTTTTTCCTATTCTCAGCAACCTTGCTCCTAGGCTCTCTTAAGAGAATGGGTAAGGATCCCTAAAAACAGGGACCCTATGGGCTGGGGTCAAAGGTCAAAAGTAATCCCCCTCCTAGAGCTATCTAAAGCTTGAAGATTCTCCCTTAGCTGAATTTGTGTAGGTGAGTGGAGGCTTTCTCCTGAAAAAGTACCAGAAAATCTATCAAGAAGGGAATATGACTGTGGTATAAATTATTGGCTGCCAGTAACACCACAGGAAGGAACTTATTTCTGTTTGTTAGAGGTCATCATTACTGTTTATTTCTACTGCTACAAGGAACTCGGTGATTTTGACAAAGAATTTAAGGCCTGGAGAAAGCTGAAGGGAAGAGAAAAACTGAAAAGGAAAAAAAGAGTAAAGGGGGGTGTGTAAATCTTCACTGGCTTTCATGAATCTCAGGAAAGGGCAATTTGCTTACGGGCTGGTTGTCTGCTACAGTCATATTGCAAGGTGACTGGATCAGCCATCTCTCCTGGTTTAGGGGCATGCAGGGCATTGTTTCTGATTTTGAAAACAGTAATGCAGTCTCAGAATTGTTTGGGGGTGATAATCACTTTCATGCCAGCGGTATATCAGAGCCAAGAGGTAGTGTGCCTGAAGACAAAGCAGCAAGGCCTAGCTAGTATTTGGCTTGCTATCCAATAAAAGTGACTGGAACTTCCCAAATATCTATTCCTCCTCATGTTGTAATGACCCACAATCACTGAGGTGTCACAGTAATTTGTAATAAGAGTTATAATAGTGCTGTTCTAAGACAAGTTTCTATTTACCTTACCCTGTCACAATCAGCATATGACTGAACATTTAAGAAAAGGATATTAGCTTATCTGTTAGAATATAAGCTCCTTGAGGACAGGGAATATTATCCTTTTTTATTTATATTCCTAGTATTTAGTGTAATCCCTTATTAAATGCTTATTGATTGACTAATTAATTGTCAGGATACTCAAAAGTGTTTAGTTTTGGGGAACTTACCTAATATCATTGACAAAATTAAAAAAGTAGAATATTAGCAGAGTGATGTAACAATCAGAACTTGAATGGAATGTTCTTATTAAATGGAACTTTTAGTCAAAAGGGGATTACATATTCTGCCTTCTAGTACTTTCAGTCATTTCTTGTGTGTGTGTGTGTGTGTGTGTTGGCAGTCAGGGTTTAATGACTTGCCCAGGGTCACACAGCTAGTAAGTGTCTGAGGCTAGATTTGAACTCAGGGCCTCCTTGCTCCAGGGCCAATGCTCTATCCACTGTGCCACCTAAGTACCCCATAGTCATTTCTGATAGTTGAAATACATCAAGGAAGATAGAGAATGATTGGATATATCACAAATTTGTATCATGAAAAAGCGGCTTTAAAGAAACAAAATACATGCATAGAAAATAAAACTGCATAATTTATAGTGGTATGTGTATTTCATTTTCCTTGGGGGATTAACAAAATCTTGTATCAAAATATAACATATTGCATCAGGGATAATATTGGATTGTTTTTTCCCTACTGAATATGGAGACATTTATTTTAAAATAATAAAAATGGAAACTAAACATCTTTAGAGAGGTTTGAAGACAGCATCTAATCAAGAAGGCTTAAAAATATGAAGAGTTTGGATTTCAATTTCAGCTTACCTCTTCTTTCATTTTGCTCATATAACATAATTGATCAATCAACAACTATTTATTAAGTGCCTACAATATTCTAGGTTCTTTCATAGGGTACAAAGACAAAAATGGATCAGCCTTTGCCCTCAAAGAATTTACATTATGTAGAAGAGACATATACACAAAAACACAAAGTACATTATATATTATATATAAGCAAAAATAATAAAGGTGATTAAGAAAGCAGTAGCAATAATAGTAGAGAAAATCAGGAAAGGTGTCATGTTGAAAGTGGCGTTTGAACTGAGCTATAAAGTTAGGGGAACTGGGTCTAAATCCTTTCCGTTATGCCTAGTAGTTATATCCCCTTGAGCAAATTACTTAGTCTCAGTTTCCCCATTGATAAAATGGTTATACTTGTACTACCTACCTCACAGGGTTATTGAGGAGAAAGTATATTATAAAATCTTGAAATATTCTTTTAATGTATCTGATTAATTTTCATTGTTTTGTTTAACATAGGGTTTTGTAAACTACTCTTTCCCAATGCAGGGGTCATATTCCTTTAAATAAAATGAGAATTTTTTCCATTAGTGATACTTCTCTCTGAAAGAATAATCTAGAAAAATCTCAGCAAAGAATAAACAAGAAGGTTATTATTTTGATCCCACCATTTCCGACTGGTGATGAGAATGGTATACTTTTGACTTTTTTTTTTTTTAAGATGACTTTTCCAGACCCTTTATGCTAGGCTTAGGAAGATAAGGCTAGGGAGAAACAGTACATTTTCATGACACTTTCCCAGGGTATATACTTCTGGGATTTACTTAACCAACTCACTGTATCCTGCTTGCAAATGCAATTGACAACGAGTTTGGGCTTATTGGAAGGGAACTTCGGTGATGCCAGTTTCATGGTTCATATCTCAAGTTATAGCCCCAGGGTATCTAAATAACATGGCAAGGGATGATTGCTAGACTTTTGTGAAGTGTTTGTCAAAGTATACACTTCTTTTCTCTTTGGCAGGCTATAGATGACAACATGCCCCTGGATGAGATCGTCAAACTTACATCCATTGACAAATGGTTCTTGTTTAAGATGCGTGACATTATAAACATGGAAAGGAAGCTAAAGGGACTAAACAGGTAAGGCAGCACTGTTCTTGGCTTCCACAGATGCTTCCCAGTTTGTCTTGGCACATTACCCAACAGCACTGAGCTAAGTGGTGCTGGGTCCTCAGAATAGCAGCTGTGGCCACAAAATAATTGAGAAGTTTTTTTTTTCCCTTCAAATTGTTCTCAGCATAGAAGAAATGGTTTGTCATATATTAAAATTTTTAACCTTACCCCTAAATAGATGATCACTCTCTTGTATAGTATCATAATTTGCTTTGTTGAAAAAATGTAAGTATGTATCATATACAAGATATACATTCCTGGTGACAGAGAATCCAGCTAGTTTTAATCTGTTTACTTATATGCTATTAAAATGATCTTATTAAAGTTTATGCATCTTTAAGTACTGCTCTTCTACAAATGAGTAGATCATTTTCTTGCTTTGTAGAAAATTACTTACCCATCATTAATCCTTCTCCCAGCACTCTTTTAATGATAGCTCATACCTTAGTATATCTTATAGAACAAATACATGCTTTTGTGTCTGCTAATATTTCAGAGAATCATGACCACTCACCTTACCTTGTAAATGGGCCAAATTCCAGCTTCCATTAATAGACATTTCACCACTTGCTCTTAGAATTCATTAACATTTTTCTCTACTTCAAGGCCAATTATTTTAAAAATTCCATTTACAGTTCAGGGATGTCCATTAGTACCCTTGTCATGCCCCTTCAGGAATACCCAGACAATGCCAATTGCTACTTAAATAATGAAGTTTGTTTTAAATCTCCTTTTTGCATAGAGAAACATTTGGGGGGGGGCACCTCTGACCGAAATTCAAATGCAGGTTTTAAATAACTACCTTTGGTCACAGGTGCAGTTTCTTCTTAGTTTCTTCACTTTTTCCCCTCAGACATTGTCCTGAACTACTATTTCATCTGATGTGACAGAGTAGTTCTTTTGCTAGCCTTGTGGCATGTTTACACAGAGAAATAATTCTCTCCGGATAAATTGTTCTTGTCGATCTTAGCTGATCTGAGGTCATATAGAAAGTCAACTTAAGAAGTTATCAAGGGCCTTGGAAAGATTCCAAAGCCCAAATTATTGAGCCATTTGAGAAACAGAGCATAATTTTTGAACTCTTATCTGCCTAGTTAGGATAGGTACAAGTGTGGCAATGAAAATATTTCCTTTTTGAACAAAACATTTCCTCCTTTCTCCCTTTTTTTAACCCAGGAAACTATTTAAAAAGTGTGTGTCTCTCTGTGTAGATTTGTGCTTCTTATTCTCCTAGCTTTAGAATAGCTATAATTTTAGAAGCAGTTATATATATATATATATAAATCTCTTATTTTATCTAGTGATCACATAAAATGAACAATAGATAGCAATAAATTGAGCATCAAGGCTATAAATTCATCTCTGAGTTTTGCTGACTTGAGGTTTCCTTTCTTGGTTTATGATGCCAGCAGATACACCATGTTGACTTATAGTCCATTCTACCACTTTCTAGTTTCATGCACCAGATTTTGAATGTTTCAGAAACTACTGAAATTAAACCACATGAGGGTGCTAGAAACTTATAGTATTCAGAATTGGACTAGATAAGGAACTGGAGGAGAGATAATAGATTTTGCTATGAAATAAACCTTCATTTGATACAAATTCTGCTTTTTGGGGAAACTGCACATTTTTAATTGAGTAGCTTGTGTTATTGTCAAAAGGTAGGCTGAAATTCTAGAGATTCTAACTAAGCAGAAATAAATGTCTAAAGATAATGAGCAAGGTCCTTGGGGAATAAAAGAAAATTCATTGTTATACAGCTTGTATAAATTCCTTCTGACCTCCTTACTGTGTTGCATTTGTTTGCTTTTTAGTTTTTTTATTTTTGGCTATTTAGATTTTTCAGTCTTCATCTTCAGGGACAATCATACTTGCAAAAACAGATGTTTTCTATATTTATAATGGGATACATAAATAGTACATTAAAATCTTTTCTATGTGCATTTCATAGTACTTCAAAATGATGGGTATAATAATATGAAATTTGCATCTTCGATAATTGGTTTAGCTACTCTGTTTATTAAAGCTCACGGAGTTAGCTTTAATACAGTTTAAAACAGTTACCAGTAAACCCAAAGGGAACCCCCCCCCATGGTTATGTCTTCTGAGTAAAGTGTTTGGACATAGTAGACACTTGATTAATATTTGCTAAATTTAATTGAATATGATTGAGTGATTCAGGACATAAAATAGTTAATGATCAAGGTGATTCCTAGTTTGTTGTATCTTTTTTTCCCCAGAGGCAGTGGGGGTTAAGTGACTTGCCCAGGGTCACACAGTTAGTAAGTTGTCTCAGGCTGGATTTGAACTCAGGTCCTCCTGACTCCAAGGCTGATGCTTTATCTACTGTACTACCTACCTTTCATTTATATGAATACTTTAAGAATTTCCAAGTTCTTCCCCATATATTATTTCATTTGATGCTCACAACAATCCTATGAGGTGTCAGTGCTATTCTAGTTCCAAATCTATGATCATATGACCCCATGATAATGACAAAAAACTTGTTTGCTATTATTTTATGAATGTAAACAAACACTGAGAAGAGGAAGCCAGATGTTTACTCTCTGATGGAATGTAAGCTTCTTTGAAATTTGCAAGAAGGCACACACTGGATATGGGATGGGGAGATAAATGTTGGGACTCATTGAATTCTGAAAGTTTAACCGATGAATATTACATGCCTATGGTAAGTAGTGGAAATAATGGCTAAAAAAATTCCTTTTTCTTGAAGGACAGATACATGTGTCATGCTCATGATGATCTATGAAATCACAGTTCTCTGTAGAATTACTAGACAAGGAGGGTAGGTGTTAGCATAATTGGTCAGCCTTCAGGCTAGACACTGTTTGCTCCCATTAGATCTCTGTTTGCATACATGTCACAAAATGAGCTTAGTAGTAACATTTTTTAGTCACACTTCTTGAACAATATCTATTGTGGTAGTCTTAGCTGTTATCATAACTTCAGGCAGCTTCAAAAAGAAAGATCTCTCTATCTACTTCACATCATTGACTTTCCTCTTTTTCTCTTAACTTGTTTATTATTACCCAAGGGCATGTTA
The DNA here is from genome assembly GCF_028583685.1 of Petaurus breviceps papuanus. Taxonomy (NCBI): domain Eukaryota; kingdom Metazoa; phylum Chordata; class Mammalia; order Diprotodontia; family Petauridae; genus Petaurus; species Petaurus breviceps. The sequence goes on along the minus strand of NW_027187376.1, from coordinate 9,664,489 downwards.
GGGAAGTTGACCTTTCTTGGCAGTTCCCCAAAATTTTAAGGCAGTGTAACACTAGCTAATTTTCTTAGGAGCATAGCTTCCCCCCCTCCATTTTAGATTGAATCTCTTCAGCTTTTTGAGAGTTGCTATTGATTTGCAGCCAAGTGATATGAGGGACTGTTAGTAGAATGCATATGTCCTGGAATTTATATGCTTGATACAAAACATCTATTAATACTAGCCTATATCAGCCATGCAAAAAATTGAGAGAACATAGGTCTGCCAGAACTTGTAGCAGGACTGCAAAATGTATATAAGTTCTGGCTACGCCCTTGCTCTACATCTCCAGTTAGGTGGGATCCATTCCAGATCTTAGCACAGTGCCTTGAAGCTAGTGAGCCCTTAACAGATGCTTGTTGATTGATTACTTATCTCTGGTCCACATTCACCAATATTCCATTCACACAACCTGCCCACTTCATACAGGGTCTTACTTTCATGCAATGCTTCCTTTCCCATAGATATATCTTAAAATGACCAGAAAATAAAGTATACATAAAATTATTTAGAATTTCTTTTTTAATTAAAAAAAAGTTGTTACTGTTACTGGGCAAATTCTTATCGGATTTGGCAAAAACAAAACCAAAACAAAACATCTGACCATAGGGTGATGGGCACTGTGATGTTTTTCTTGCTCTACTATAGGTAAAATGAAAAAAAATATGCAAAATGTTTTCATCAATCATTGTACTCTAAAATTGAAGTAGAACCTTGTTATAACTTAGCTTGGTAGAACATGGAATTGGATAAATGGCCACATTAATCATGCCCTCCCTTATCCCCCTTACAACAATGAACTTGAAGCAAGTTCATAAACTGAGCATTCACCCTGTACCCTCATACTAGGATATATGTACAAAAGGGTTCAACTATATATGGGAAATTCAAGTCAAACGCTATTAAGTGAACTCCTCAATTGACACATATCTGGGTTCTAGCTCAGGCGGGAAACCAAATGAAATGCAGTAAAGTTTTTGAATAGAGCAAATTTGGATGAACTATATACAGAAGCTATTTCAATTCAGTTAAATTAAAAAAAACTAATTATTTAATGGGTATATTAAATAAAGAATATAAGAAGCTAGGTAGTATAGCTATACTGGACTTGTAATCAGGAAGACCTGAGTTCAAATTTCCCTCACACTCACTAGCTGTATGATCCTGGGAAAGATTCTTCACTTCTGTTCACCTCGGTTTCTTCTTTCTGTAAAAGGAGATAAGAATAGTACTACCTTGCAGCATCTACCTTGTGAGGATTTAATGAGACAATATATGTAAAGCATGCCAGAAACCTAAAAGTACTATGTAAATGCTACTATTATTATTGTCAATTATACAAAGAGAAATAAGAATGGTACACAGAAGTAGAAAGAGCATTGAATTTGGAATCTATGAACCTGGGTTCAGTTTGCTTATCTGTAAAATGAGGACATTATATGAAATTATCTCTATGTTCTCTACCTGCTCTGAATCCCGTGGTCATATGTGAGGCCATATGGAAATTGGAATTGGAATTAGACTTGGGTTCACATCCCTCCTTTGATGCTAGGTACCTGTGTGTCCATAAGCACTTAACCTCTTGGTTTCTTCTTCTTGTGTAAAATGAAGGCTGCAATGCCTACCTTCTGGGATTGTTGTGACCATCAAATGCGATAATATGAGTGAACAGATGTGCGAGCTTTAAATCATTACGCACATATTAGCTGGGAACTTAGTCAATTAGTAAGTATTTATTGTCTACTATATACCAGCAACTCTGATGGGCTCTGGAGATATAGAGACAAAAATGAAATATTCAGTGCCCTCAGAGAACTTACATTCTATTGGAGGAGATGATATGTTGATGTAGAAGCATGTAGGAAACATAAACAAAGCACACATACGGTAAGTTTTAGGAGAGGCACTAGTAGTTAGAGGTCCAGTACAGTGGGTAGCATCTGAGTTGTTCATTGAAGGCTATCAATGATCCTAAAAGACAGAGGTGAGAAATGTGTTCATTCCAGACATGTACAAAGGCATGATATGGGAGATGGAAATTGTCATAGAAAGCACAGCAAGGAGGCCATTTTGGCTGGACTGAAGGGGAGTACAAGAAGGGGAGTAATGAATATAAAATAAGTTTGGAGAGGTATACATAGGTACTGTGCAGTGAAAGCTTTTAAATACCAATATATTTGATTCTGAGGCAGCTAGGTGACTCAGTGGATAGAGTGCTAGACCTGAAGTCAGGAAGACTCATATTGATGAGTCCAAATCTGCTCTAAGACACTTATTAGCTGTGTGACCCTGGGCATGTCACTTCACCCTGTTTGCCTCAGTTTCCTCCTCTGTAAAATGATCTGGAAAAGAAAATAGCAAACCACTCTAGGATCTCTGCCAAAAAAACCTCAAACAGGGTCACAAAGAGTTGAACACAACTAAAAGCAACTGAAAACAACATATTTGATTTTAGAGGTAATAAGTAGTCATTGGCATTTATTGAGCAGTACAACAAGTTAAAACATATACACAAATAAATGTAATATAGCATAAAATATAGAAGGTTATAAAGTGTAGAAGCAACCCAAGGAGAAGGGGAATTACTTCCAACATTACTAGTAAACAGAGTCAAAACTGCCCATTCTGGCTTAAAAGGCCAATTTGGTGTTTCTAGGAAAGAAACATCTAAACAACTAAGCAAAACTACATGGGTGTTTAATACAAGGGTAATTAGTTTACCCTCTCTGCGACAGCTATTTAAAACCTTCGGTTGTTCTTATTTTCTTACTCAGAAGATTGCCTCCTTAGCTCTTTTATTTTAGACTGAAAATCAGATCCAGTTATTTTCCTGTCTAAGTTTAATTATGAATCAAAGTTTAGCTATGTTTAGCGATCTCCATTCAAGAGAAAAGTTGCAAAGGACACCATAAAACTCAGGCTGTAGAAGAACCCTAAAAACTACTCAGATGGAGAATTTGTTCCATCTCTTATTATTGCTTGTATTTTGAAGCGTGTGTTGCATTTCACTCAATTTGGGCAATTTGTCCTGAATATTCCACTTTAATACCTGTTCTTGATGAGCTGTATTGCTATTGTTTTTTATAATGTTGTATAAAACCTTTTAAAAGAAAACAATTGTCCTCAAAATCAGGAGTAAAAAGTAAACTATTTCTATTTTTTAATGCTTGAACATTTTATAAAAATAAAAAGAATTAGAAGTATGAAATGGTTTCTCTTTTAGTTTCTGCAAACGTAAGAAATTTTAATTCAATTCAACAAGACTTTATTTAGTCTACCCATGTGCCAGGCATTTGGGATAGGTATTCTGGATGCAAAGGTAAAAAAATTAACAGTCCCTAACCTACAGAAATTTACATTCTACTGGAAAGAGACAATGTGTATTCTGATCATTAAACACAAAATATAGACAAGATAGAAACCAAGTAATTTCAGGTTGAGTGGGGGTACCAATATCTGGGGGAGTACAGAAACGTCTTTTGTAGAAATTTAAATTTAAATTGAGCCTTGGAAAGAGCTAAGGGTTTCAGGAGGCAGAAATGAGAAGGGAGAATCTTCCAGACATGGGAGATCAGGTATAGTGTACAAAGGTGCAGTTGTATAGAGCTTCCTTATCTGTTAACAAGCAGTAATCATCAAACATATGTCGATGTCTAGGATGCTATTGAATCCCTAGATTGCACACCTACCTGCTTCTTCCATTCTAATAATTCCTACTTAGCAAATAGCAAAAGGAGCTTCCATTCTGTAAGGCAAGGGAACACTCTTTTTCCAAGCATCTGTTTTTTTGTAAGTCTGTGCTTGAGGTGTGGTGGAGGAAGTCTTCGGGTGCATACTAGAAATTACAAGCAGAACCCATCATTTTAAAAACAAATTGAGGACAAATTTGAGGTTCCACATGAGCATTAAAGTGCTAAATTGAGTTCAGTAAACAGAAGTCTTATTCTAGAGGCCTCAAACCCCTAGCAGATGCAGTAATGTAAATATTAGTTAACTGGGGCCATCCCTTTGAATTAAAGGTCTATCTCTTCTGGCTTTTCTGATGTGTGTTATTTCTCATTGGCTTTTCATTTCTTTTGATTACTTATTACAAATACTGGGCCTTGTATTTATTTGACTAAAGATCTGGGAAAAAGGTAGACACTTGACAAAAACAAAATTTAAAAAAGTAAAGTTAAATTAAATGATGATATTAAAATTGATGATATAAAAATAGAAATGAATTAATTTTTAAAAACCATTTATTTTCAATTTATGGAATAAAAACAAGCAATTCCATAGCATAATACAGTAAAAAGATGATTATTCTAGGAGATAATATGGTATGGTGTAGAGTTGTCAAGTTGTGGCCCACTCCAAGCCGAAACTCCTGAGTTCTGACGGGACTAGTTTAAAATATAATTTAACAAAACATTTAACAAAATAATTATAGTTATAACATAACATAGAAAATGTTAATTTGTGTTTTTCTAAGTCAGAATGCACCAGCAGGAATCTGTTTCTGTTTGAGTGTGACACCATTGCTGTAATGTACAGGGAGCTGGACTTGGGAATCCAGAGACAGAAGTTTGAATTTTGACTCCAGCAAGTCTACTTCTTGTTTCAGGCACTGTGCTAAGTGATAGGAATACAAAGAAAGGCAAAAAAAATTGTTTCTGCTAGGAATATTTCCTGGATGTATAACTCTGGGTAAGTTACTTAGCCTTTAGAAGACTTTCTTCACCTGTAAAACAGGAAGAGTGGGTATAATGGGAAGAGAACTGAATCTGGACTCAGAGGATCAGGCCACAATCTTAACTCTTGCATGTATTGGCTCTGTAACCCTAGGCAAAAGGCTTTGTCTATCCAGGCTTCACTTTTTTATGTGTTAAATGAGGCACTCAGTTAGATGATTGATTTTCAGCATTAGATCCTGATATCCTGTGAGTGCTTATACTATTTCCTCATAAGAGTACTATGCAGGAACTTTGTAACCCTTCCAGCGCCAGAGAGATAATGTTTTATGATTAGAGGAAATTGGTTTGTTACTTGAGGAAAAAAAACAAAACACCAACAATGTTTGATGTGAATGTGTTTTGGGGAGAAGCTGGTGTGATTGTCATGTATGTAGAACTTTACATCTGCAGCTGGTTTGTTCTGACATATCAAATTAGTTTGCTGATTAACAGAAGGAAGCAGTGGGCACACCATGGTCACTCTGGGGAGCACATTGTAGGCAACTGTTGATTGATGGCTTGAATGGAACCATAGTATAGTCACTTAGATCATTTCACTGCTGAAGCTCACTTTCAATACCTATAAAATGTCCTTTTCTTATTTCACTGGTGTAATGTGAGACTAAAAGGAATGTACTAGATGAGATAAATTATTTTTTTTCCTTTGGTGAAAATAATGCTATAAATCATTGTTTATTATAGCTCACTTTTTAAAACACTCTCTTATCCCCAAATTCTTTTATACAATCATAGAACAGGAAGAGATTTAGAGATCATCTTTCAAGGGTTTCTTAAATTTGTGTGTGTTTGTGTGTGTGTGTGTGTGTGTGTGTGTGTGTTACAAATCCCTTTGGTAATCTGGTGATGTCTGTGGACCCCCTCTCAGGATAAGGTTTTTAAAATGCATAAAATAAATAAAATACAAATTACAAAGGAAACCAATTACATTCAAATATGGTCATCAAATTACTTTTTTTTAATGGTTCATGGATCCTAGGCTAAGAATCCTTGATCTAGTGTAACCCCTTTACTTGACAGATAACGAAAGGAAGCTATAAAGGAGATAAACAACAGGTCCATGGTCACATTAGCTAATTTGTAGTAGTTCCAAGGACTAGAGCTGAGGTTTCAAGATACCTAGTACATTTCTTTTTCCATAATACCACCTTGCCTCCTCAGTAAGTACTTTAAAAGAATGCTTTAGATTGGAATTGTATGCAAAGCATCCATTCTTTTCTAATCTTTGAAACAGAGGTGTTATTCTTGGGATTTCATCCTTCTATTAAGTGATCAATATAAAATTACATTTCTATTTTTAATTTGCTTTGTGTCTCAGATAATGATTAAGATTTTTTTTGATGATGCGATGTTTCTAAGTTAACCTATATGACTCTAATTTTTAAAGTTGTTTAGTAGTGATTTATTGGCTCAGAGAAAATTGGAAATGGCATATCAGAAGCATTAATATTCCTATATCACTAATTCCTTTTATTTTTTTAAATCAAGGTTCTTTTATGACTTTGATAATATTGATCATAATATCATGTCCTTAAGAGTATAGAAGAGTATTTAGAATTGTAACATAATGAGTAGCATGCTATTTGGTAGACAAGAAACTCAGAGTATACCTACAATGGGTAGCTTTTATTCATTAATTATAATATCTCTTATTATAGGCAGTTTGGTCAAAGAGCTGAACTTGGGAGACAGGGCTACCTGACATCAAGTCTTGCTTCTGGCACATTTTGACTGGGTGACCTTGGGATAGTTACCTGGCTTTTGAATGTCATGGGTAGCTTCCTAAGACTATAAGTGGTGGGGCGGCCAGGTAGCACAGTGAGTAAGAGCACCAGCTCCACTGTTGGGATGGCTTGTGGATCGAATCCAGGCTCAGACACTTAGCACCCACCCAGAAACACCTGGCCATGTGACCTTGAGCAAGTTACTTAACCCCAATTGCTTAGGGGTGGCCAGTTGGCTCAGCAAGTAAGAGCATCAGCTCCAGTGTCGGGATGACCTGGGTTCAAATCCGGGCTCAGATACTTAGCACCACACCCAGAAATAACTGGCCGTGTAATCTTGAGCAAGTTACTTAACCCCGATTGCTAAAAAAAAAAAAAAAAAAAAAGACTGTAAGTGGCAGAGAAGATGAAAATTTGAATTGGTTGATAGGGTTTCTTTACCTTGAAATTCCCTATACCACTGAAAACATGGGCATCTTTGTATCATCCTTACATTACTGCAGGTAGTCTCTTTAAGAGATCCAAAGCTATACATATGCATTATTTTATATATAAAGTCTCACCTAATATTCACAAGTAATGAATAGATTATGCCTGCATTGATATTTGTGTTTCCAAACTAATTGTTTTATTTATTCAACTGATGGTTTTCTTTGTAGAGGGCTATCAGCATGTAAAAATGATGTTCATTCATTCAACAAATAATTTCTTTTTAATTTTTGTTTGCAATACTATACCAGTTACCGTAGGTAATTTAAAGATAAATAAGATCTTTGACCTCAATAATCTTATAAGGTAGTAGAATAGAAATCAAAACTTGTCCAAAAATCATGCCATGATAGAAGAAATATATTTATATATTTATTCTTCTATTCTTTCCCCACTGATCTTCAAGTACATTGCAAAAATAACAGGTGACAAATACTATGATTCTATTTTTACAAATGGTAAAACTGAGTCACAGAGGTTTCATGACACACTTTATGTGTCATAAGTCAGGGAAAAGCTGGGAATATAGCCTGGGGCTTCCTCCTTCAGTTCTATTCTCTAACCATCATGACATGAAGCTTTTTTATTTTGAGAAATAATTTTTGAACCAAGAAGTTGAATATTAGTTACTCCTAGCTGTCAAGTCCTAAGCATTATTTTCCTGCATGAGTTGTTGACCTCTGTAACAGCAAAAAATACTGTATATACTCTTTTCTAGTACTCTTGTGGGTAAAGCACAAGGACTTACCTGATTGAAAGTCCTTTCAATTTACCTTTAAAATAAGTACTGAGCATTTTCAAGGGGAAGGGAACAAGCATCTATTAAGTGGCAGACCTAGGGCTATGCAATTTACAAATATTATCTCATTTCTCACAGCCCCTTTGAGAGATACTCTATTATTATCCCCATTTTTGAGTTGAAGAAACTGAGGCAGACAGAGGTTAAGTGATTTCCTCATACAGCTAGTAAGTGCCTGAGGCTGAATTTGAACTCAAGTCTTCTTGACCCTAAGCCTAGCATTGTAAATTATGCCACCTAGCTTCTCTATAACTATCTTAACAATTTCTTTATAAAAATGACTTTTTTCAATCAACCATAAAAAGGCTCTTATCTAATTTTCAGTAAAGCAGATATTCTTTTTACAGCTGCTAACACAATCAGGAATGATTATAGTTCCTGAAGCAGTACTGGTCATACTTAAAGGCTGGGTGGGCAATATAATTTCAGCAGGCTGTGGAGGGAACTTGGCTCTTCAATTACTTTTTCTATTTCTTTAAGGATTCTGGAAGTTTTTTTTTTAATAATAGAAGATGTTTTTTATTTTGCAATTAGAGAAAATAATTAAAATATATAAATGAGACATAAAACATACAAATTCACACTATGATGCAAATGACTGGTACTGGCTTCCTTCCTGAGAGCAGGGTTAGGTAGAGTGAAGGTACAGAGGCCATGAGAATGTTAAGGACTTTATGATGAAAAAGAACATGGAAGAGGAATAGGAGTCTGGAAATGATACATATGAAGCAATATGATACATATGAATGTATATGAAATTATACATATGAAACCACCTATTTTGGAGGTCTTGATGACTGATTTGTTGAGTAGGCCAAATGAGAGTGAGGAACCAAAGAAGACTATAAGAGTTTGAACCTTCCCTGTCCACATAATGCTAGTGATAAGAATTGTGTTTATACTGTAGCTGAGAATCAACTCTAAGGCATGGCCTGTGCTCAATAGAATTTTCAAGAAGGTTATCATGACCATTATGCATAAACAAAAACTTAAATATAAAAAAAATGATATAATAAAGTTGCCACACATTTCTTCATTCACCTACAGGAATAGGGATGAATAATTTCAAATGATAAAGGAAATACCCGGGAAAAGAAAACTCCCTTAGCCAATACATTTTTTTTCGAGAGAAAAATTTTTTTTTAAAAGCAATAAGGTTTAAGTAACTTGCTCAAGGTTACACAGCCAGTTATTTCTGGGTGTGGTGCTAAGTATCTGAGCCCAGATTTGATCCCCAGGTCATCCCGACACTGGAGCTGGTGCTCTTACTTGCTGAGCTACCTGGCTGCCCCTAAGCAATTGGGGTTAAGTAACTTGCTTAAGGTTATACGGCCAGGTGTTTCTGGGTGGGTGCTAAGTGTCTGAGCCCAGATTCGATCCCCAGGTCATCCCGACACTGGAGCCAGTGCTCTTAATCACTGTGCTACCTGGCCACCCCTCAAGAAAAAATTTAATGTTTATTGAGAGCTCAGGAAAAAATGCTTCTGAAGGAGAATATTTAAACTCATGCCACATTACCTTCCCTGGAAAAGTATGCATTTTATTATTGCAGTGTAAATTATAATTAGTGACCAAAAATACAGATAAAGTAATACCAATACATTCTCTGTGTCTTATAGTCTTAGAGCATTGTCTAATCTGGCATACTGAGAAGTGAGGGCACTTGTTCAAGGTCACACAGTCAACAGGAATCAGAGATAACACTTCAACCCAAACCACTATGTTACACTTCCACTTTGACTCAGCAGTGTTAATCAATTAGTTAATTAATTAACTAATTTATGAGACACCGTACTTGGGACCCCTTGCCTATGCACCAACTGAATTGCATCATCTTTGACAGTCTAGAACAGGGGTGGGGAACCTGTGGCCTTGAGTGCACATGAGGACTTCTAGGTCCTTGGGTTCAACCTTTTGACTGAATTCAGGTTTTACAGAATAAATTCTTTTATTAAGGGGATTTATTCTCTGAAGTTTGGATTCAGTCAAAGGGATGTATTTGAGGCCTCAAGGCTGCAGGTTCCCCACGCCAGTCTAAAACAACATCTGGCACATAGTAGGCATTTGTTTGCTGAAGCAACAAATGAATCCTTTACTGTAGGAAGCCTACACCTAGTTCTTACAATTTGTCCTTTGAACTGAGTATCATTGATGTCAGAGAGCAAAAATAATTACTAGTATTGCTACTTATTGTCACTTAATCTCCCCTTTGCTTTGAAGACCTCCAAATGGCTGAGAAAATTAGATTGCCATACAGATTGTCATCCTTTCAGCAACAAACACCAAACATGATATGTCACCAAATATTCAATTCTAGTAAATGCTCTAGGCTCACTTAGAAATAGCTAAGTGTGTCGTCTGTGACCTACAACATATTATCTTCACCTTTTTCATTCAAGGGCTAGGAAAATTTCATCCTGACCAGGTTACATTCTGCAGAAAAATACCATGGACCAGTTATGCAGCTGGTTGGCGTCAGCTAAGCAATTTAATAAGATTCTGAGTAATGGCCTCTAGAAGTCAACAGAAAGTTATTTATGGAGAATTCCTTCTCTTGCTAATGTCCTTGGGACTACAAAAGGTAAATTTTGAAAACAGCTTTGTAGGAACATGACTTGATTTTAAAACATGCTGTAGTGAAGCTTCAGAAAAGTATAAAGCTGAAATTAAAGTTGATTTTTGATATTCTGAAGTAGAAACAATGGAATGTAAAGTATCAAAGAATCCTCATTCAATCACAGTTTTATATTGCAGTGCAATAAAGCATTACATTTTATCTCCTGGGTCCAGATTTGATGCATTAGGTGACCTGGATTATTTATTGGAAAAGACCTGAGGATTTTATTAACCATGTAAATTAAAAAAACAAAAGCAAAACAATCCAACCTTTTTTTTTCCCATTTCTGACCTTGTGATATTATTATTTTGATTAAATAAATGTAATTAATAAGCATTTATTGAATACTTTCTATGTACATGGGGTTATAAGTACAAAGAATGAAGCAATCCTTACTCTCAAATGAGGTTACATTCATTAGGGTGGGGAACCCCTCCACCAAGGCATATCTGTCTTAGAGAATGGCCTGGGACACTGAGGCTTATCCAGGATCACAGATACAGTATATGTTAGAGGCAGAATTTGAATATGGACCTTCATGATTTATCCATTATGTTTATTGGCTGCTTTCAATTAGAGAGACTCTAACTATTAGCCTTAATAGGAAATCACATTCTGTAAATAGCAAATGAGAGGAAGCATTGTATTTATTAGGTAAAGGTTCTTTTTTGGGGGGTCACAGACTCCTTTGGCAGTCTTATAAGCTCTACAGAAGAGTGGAAAGCACATTCATTCTGAAGTGAGTGAGAAGATACAGAAATGAGCTATAAGCATATTTTCATCTCCATGAATCCAAGTGCAGAGTTTAGAAATAGACTTGATCTATTTTAAAGGTAATAGGTCCTAGGGCTTAGACCTGGAGACTTTTCTGATTGTTTCCCCTCCAGAATTAATAGAATAGGAATATTCTATGTGTATAGATTCAGGAAAAAAGAACCCACCTGCCATAGCTCAGTTAAAAATTTAGATCTACGAGAGAGCTAAATTGATTAACCCAAATAAACTATATGATACCATATCCCCAAATAGAGAGTGAAAAATTCGGTTACAATGTTTGTTAAATATCTTGATGTGTGTCATAAACATGATAAAGCAAAATGATTGACTGAATGTTGTCCCGTCTACACCTATATTGTTGCTAGATAGATACAAGCTTAGTCTTGTCAAAAAATGGGATGGCGGAAAGGGTGGTATTTGCTACAATCAGCTACTTTTCTATCTCCTGCCTTTCTAAATGTTACTGCTGCTTTTGACAGTCGTCTTTTGCATTTCTCTGGAGAAAGAAGTAACAATCTGTCTCCTTAAGAGAAAAGACAAGGAGATAAACAACTTTTATACTGATCTCATCATCGTAATTGCCATTTACTCTAGAGCTCATGAAATGCCAGAAATAATCAGTGAATCTAGTGCAAATCTCTTGGAAGAAGCTTGTAAGGAGGTAGTGAGGTAGAATATCTAGATCTATATTAACATATATCTGTATGGGATACACACACATACCTTACTCAGTTCCCTTTTTAAAGCTAACAACATTACTAAGCATCAGGGCCTGGGTTTCCCTCAACTTCTGACTTTGGGGAGAATGAAAAAAAAACCAATATAATAATAAAATTGTAAGCCCATCCAATAATTGTAGGCCAAGTGGAGTGCTCATTTTCACATTAGAGCTGGTACAATCTGGAGGGAAATTTGTTTAGTATTACTTGTGAGTTGGTGGATCAGATAAAAGCCAGTCAAGTGGAAGAGAGGCCTGTGTGAAGTACACCAACTCCCTTGGTAATTGCAATGCTGCAGGCGTTTCTCAAGTCAGTTAATAGATTTCCCCAGCTCCTCTATGCCAGGTGAAAATTTCCTCATTAAGGGGAATTTATTCCATTTCCTTTTATCATTTATTATTGAAGAAGTGTGAGTGGATGAAGTTTCAAAGATGACAGGGTAGAATTTTAAACAACAACAACAAAATCTACATTGGAAACTAAAGAGAGAAAGAGGGGGGAGGCTTGTATTGTTTATAAACTGTAGAGCTCACTATAGATGGAGCTCTGTAGGAGCTGAGCAACATTGTCTAACTATTAAATGATTATGGCAGAGTGTGTAAAAGTCTGATTGTTTGGTTTGAAAACATTTTTCCCTTCTAAAAATTCAAGATGTCATTTTGTGTTGGTATGTATTGAGAAAAAGATTTTTTTTTGAAGTTAGAATCATAGTAACTTGTTCTTTTATCATTTTATTGTTTAAATCGAGCTATGCAATGGTGAGAGTGTAAGCTTTGAAGATTTTGCCCTTGAACTATGAAGTGAGGAAAGCTGCTGGGGGGAAATCAAAGTAGATATGTTATCGATATGTAGCAACATTGGTGGTTATGGAAGAAGGAAATAAACACATGTATGTGTGCCTTGTGTGTATATGATTGTATTTAAGGGTAAAGAGGAAGACATCGCCATGTAGATAAATGTATATCAGAAAGGTGAATACATTTTCATATGTCTTAATATAATGTGTGCTTGGATGAGTATACCCCAGTTTACCGCATTCCACTTTGAAACATTAGTCCTAAAATTTGCATTCTGATATGAATACAACACTATATGTTTTGCCTTCAAAGCACAATTCAGCTTAAGAATATTCATTTACAATTGAAGGCTTATATTTTGGTTTGTTTTTCTGTATTTCATGCTTTGTATTGCTTTAAAACGAGCATTTCACTTAAACTTGGAAAAAAAAAAGCCTATTAAATTCATGGTCCCCCCAATCAGTTTTTACCTAGGCAGTTTTATTTTTTTATTTGTTTTTTCTTTGCTTGCTTTCAAGATTAGATCCTTTGTAGAACAGGAAAAGTGGAGGGCTTCCCAATTCAGGCTGGTGAAGGAGATAAAAAGACATTTGATTCTCCATATTGGTACATTAGCTTCGCACCTGGGTAAGATTATTTATTCCCATGTCTATGAAGAGGCTTACCCTTATTTAAGTTACTGGCCCAAGGCTAATGAATCGTGTCTCCAGACTGTCTCTTCTTTTATTTTATTATAATGAGACACAAAATAAAATTTTATATCAGAACAAGCTGCAAATGAAGCCAATTTTAGTTCTCTGTCAGTAATGAAATGACAGCCAGCCCTCTGTTTTTCAGTGGCAGATAAAAGAGAGTGAATATATATAGAAAAACAATTCATTCATTTTTCTTGGGATTAAGTCCCTTCACTCATACTTAGGCAGCACTGAATTGGAATGGGGAAATTTGGTTTGGCTGTGCCTTCACTAATTGCTGTTGTGGGTCAGCATCAGCATCTATTTTGTGAGATGGGAATGGACATCAATTGCTTTACTTCATTTCATGAAAGCTTAGAGGTTAAAATATAGAATAGCAGATTGTATATCAATGAAATATTGAGAAATATCTTTCACCTGGAACTTGTGTTCATATTCACATTGCTGATGGAATATTTACTAAGCCATCTAAGGTAACCAGTAACATGATTGCATATTTTTGTGTCATGGTAACATTCTACATACTTAATGAAAGCTACTATAATAACAGCATTTGAAATATGTATTGGGCTAGAATTCAATTAATATAAAAATTATAATTTATTAAGTGTTTGTAGTACTTACTAGGTGTCTGGCATTGTACTTAGAGTTGATAAAAGCAAAAATAGTTCCTGTCCTCATGGAGCTTACATTCTAATGAGAAAACAAGTACACAAATAGGCAAGATACATACAGGATAGATACATAATAGCCTAGAAACTGGGGAATTGGGTGGAGAGACTGGCACCGGCTTCATACATAGGTGGTGTTTAATCTGAATTTTGAAAAAAGCCAGGAATTCCAAGAGGTAGAGGTGAAGAGGAAGAAAATTCTAGGCATGAGGGACAAAATGTCCTGTACATTTGCCTGGACCGAGGGACAGAGACTGGAGAATGAACTATGGTTGGGGAGGAATAGTAAGTAGTAGTACAATGTGACTAGGTCGTATTGTCTACTCTCCCCTAGTGAATGGAGGATCGTAATGTGTAAGGAGATTGTAAAGATAGGAAAGCTCCATCTTGTGAAAGCTTTAAATACCAAATAGAAGAGTTTGTATTTGATTCAGAAGGTAATAGGGAACCATTGGAATTTATTGAGTAGGAGCATGCCATGCTCAGACCTACACTTTAAGAAATTTACTCTGGCAGTTTTGGTAGTAGTGAGAGATTTAAAGCAAGGAAGAAATTGTAGTCAGAAGCTACAATTCTTCCACTAATATGAAGCACTTAACACCTATAGCCTGCCACATCTACAAAGAAGAGAGGGAGCTGCATTTGCAATTCTTGTCTTTGGGATCAAATTTGGCTATTACAATTACATAGAATTTATGGTTTTGTTATTCTTTCCATTTACGCTTAAAGTCATTGTGTATAGAGGCAGCTAGATGGCACAGTGAATAGAGACCGGCCCTGGAGTCAGGAGGATCTGAGTTCAAATGTGACCTCAGATACTTAACAATTATTAGCCATGTGACCTTAGGCAAGTCACTTAACCCCAGTTGCCCTGCCCTCCCCCCTCCAAAATGGAAAAAAAAGTCGTTGTGTATATTATTTTCCTGGTTCTGCTTACTTCACTTTATATCAGTTCACATAATTTCTCATATATTCTTCATAATTTCTTAAGGTACAGTAATATTCCATTACATTTATGTACCACAATTTGCCTAGCGATTTCACAGTTTATGGGCAACTACTTTGTTTTTGGTTTTTTGCTACTATAAAAAGTGAGGTGATGGGAACAATCAACTACAAATTATGATTTGAGGAATCTTCTAGGTAAAAAAAAAATACCCAATCGGTACTTAAAATGTCACCATTTGTGATTAATTCCTTTGTTATGAGCACTGTCTTTTTCAGAGGCATCTCTTTCATTTGTATTATGCCTGGGAGCACTAACATGACGATAAAAAATACCTTTTCCAGATCCCCTTCCTGTCTGACAAGAAAAGGGGGAGAGGGTGGGACAGCAGAAGAATACTGGGAGTGTGTTTGAATTTAGTAGTGAATATCTCAGGATGTGGGGAAAGTAGAAGGGGGGATGTGACTTGGATATACGGTAGCACTGTTGAACCCAATATTTATTTAGGGCAGGGCTTCTTAACCTTCTTTTTGTGTGTATATGTGTCTTGGACCTTTTTGGCATCTAGTAAAGCCTATAGACCCCTTCCCAGAATTATGTTTTTAAAAAACTATGTAAAATAAATACATAGAATTACAAAGGAAACTAATTTTACTGAAATGCAATTAAGTATATTTAAATATATATTGAATATCAAACATATTTTAGAATATATTATTATTTTATCATATTAGATATTAATTATGTATAATCGATTATATAACATTAAATATATATTAAACACATGTGTGTTTAAAACAAAAGAAGAAGAACTATTGATTTAGGGCTATTTCTGACTCTCTACTTTTTCCATATTTTTGTTTTCATTTGTATATGATGAAAAGTTAAGTTTTGAAAGAAATTAGCATCTTTTCTAAACAGTATTTGTCATATTTATATTTTTTCTTTGTCTAATGGGTTGGGGATATTTTTAAAAAAAAAGAGGCATGAATGTTCAAGAGGAGAGTAAAATAGCATTGGAAAATGTAAGAAGGACAAATACACATTTTTCAGCCCAATTGCAATTTCATTGTTTTTAACCAAATTGATATGGTAAGATTGACCCTAACAATATTGGTTTGCAATAACAGTTGATTACAAATGAGTTCCGCTATACTCTGATAAAACCTTTCAGTAATCATAGATGACTAACCTCTGAAGATGCAAATCTTCTCAACCTACTGTTTGTTAGAGAATAGGACATCTGGGAGCCCTTAACACTTAGGCAATCTCAGCTTCCTCCTTTGTTCTGAATGACCTCTATCTTGTAAAACTTTTGATCTCCTCTCTTAATGCCTTGGATTTCCAGGGAAGTTTCTGGGGCTGGCAAAGTAGGAATACTATGGAAATATGCAGACTAGCATCTTTTTGTTCCTGTGATTTTTATAGGATCTGGAAGGAACACTAAAGACTATCTACATCTTCATTTTGCAGTTGGGTAAACTGAGGTCCAGAAATGTTAGGTGACTTTACAGAACTTTGTATTTGGAAGGGCTCTCAAAGGCCACATAATCCAATGTTAACTGAACAAGAATTTCTGCTACAGCATCTCTAATGGTTCATCCTTCCATTGAAGACTTCATGTAAAGGGACTCTTTACCACCCAATGTACTTTTGTATGACTTAAATTGTTAGGAAACTCCTTTACATCCTCACATCTATGTATCTTCAACTTCCATATATTGCTCTTACTTCTGTTCTTTGGTGCCGAGAAAAACATTTATCATTCTTTATGATAACCCCTCAGATACTTGAAGACAACTATCATGTTCTCCATAAATCTTTTCTTCATCAGAGTAATGTCTTCATCAGACATGTCTAATGTCACATGGTAAGTAGAAACGCAGGAAGTTGAATCCATAACAGGGTAGTGCTGTTTTAGCAATGTTATTGCATTTAACATTGTTTTAACAGGATGAATTGATGATGTTAGGTGGAGTAAGCACAGCACCCTGGGAGAAAATAAACCTTCTAAACAAGTAAGAAAGGGAGTTTGCAAAAGGAAAGAGCCAATGAAAAGAAGGAACCAAAATAGACAAAGTAAAACTGGATTTCCACTTTTAGAGTTTAGGAAATGCCTGTCATAGTTCTTTTCCTAGTTATTTTTTTCACCCTTTCAGACATGAGGTTCCTCACTTTTAAGTCACAAGGTATGTTCTAGCTTATGTGAGTCAGAAGTATATCAAGGCTTTACTGGCATATGATAGTGTATTTCAGAAACTAGTCTTTTTCTAAGAGCTTTAATTTGAGTACAATTGAAGAATAAAAATAAACATATATTTTTTTCAAATATTTAAAATTTAATGGGACTTTTGAGACACTCAGCAAAACTCCTGCTTCAATGTATTTATGTAAAAAAACCTTCAAAATCTACAATTTGGAATAATACCTTGTTTAAGTATTTTTATCCTCTTGATTAATGCTTGCTTGTACATTAAAAATTGATTTATTGAAAAGACGAACATATCCTTAGCAAAAAAAGTTATAAACAGAGGTGCCCATGAATTTTTCCCTTTTTATTTCTTATGCTAAATTAAAAGTATGTAGAAGCCATGAGATATCAAGAACCTCAATAATTTTGGCTCAGCCCTACCAAGCCAACCTTTCATTTCTAACTACTCTAAGCTTGGGTGAAAGCCCAGTTACAAGTTAACTAGAGAAGATTTATACCTAAAGTAGGGATAGATGAGATGACTCCTTTTTTGTTTGTCTTTGCAAGCTTCTAGTTTACAGCTTTTGATTCAAAAGAAGATCCAGTTACTATGGACTTACAAACTCAAGTGACAAGTTAAGGTTGCAATTCATTCCATCTCCCTTACACCCTCCTGAAAGGTTTAATATCAATAGTAACTGATCTTGGTAACAACAGCCTTCACCTTGTCCCAAGTAGCAAGAACAATAATAATTTATTAACTGCATACTCTATGTATGACTATCCTAAGTGCTAGGGAAACAACTACACAATCTCTTTCCTTGTGTAGCTTATATCCTGCTTTTTTGGTTTTGTTTTATTTTTTTGCATTTTGGAGGGCAATTGGGGTTAAGGTTCTCCTGACTCCAGGGCCGGTGCTCTACTCACTGCGTCACCTAGCTGCCCCTTATATCCTGCTTTTTGAAGAATAATTTTATATATTTTTCTCAACTTAAACACTCTAAGATGAGCATTTCCATATCTATAGCAGAAGACAAAAAGAAGATTGTATATGAAACCATAAATATCCATTTCATATAGATCGCTTTAAATATATATATATATATATGCATATATGTATGTATATGTTAAAACAACCCTTTTGATAAATACTCATGTTCATATAAAATGAATCCACAAAGTGGGTAAGTCCAAAAGTGTATGTCTTTTTCTGTACTTTGAGTCTATCACCTCTCTGCAGGTTACTTCTAAAAATGCTTCTTTTTTTAAAAGTTCTTCTTGTAAGATGATTATGACTTTATTTGAAACATAAATCCTTGCATCTGTCCTTACTATCCCTTAAACACAGCTTATTTTTCTGACTTCTAAATCTTTGGTCATACCATTTTTCCTGTTTGGAAAACTTTTGTTCTATTATCTACCCATCTAAACCCTAATCTTCCTTTGTAGCCCATTCAAAGCCCCAAGCCACACACTAAACTTTAACAATTCTAGCCCACACTCCACTCTTTTGTCTTTTGCAATGCTTTCCTTATTTACTTATGGAGTTACATTATTTGAAAAGTGTGACTCACTTGCCACTCTCTCTATGAAGTCTTCCCTGATCTCCCTGCTTAAAAATGACTTTGTCCCTGAGACATCACATTTTGTGTTATTGTTATCTATTTTTTTGTCCTGTCTCCTATTTATCCAATAGGCTTCATGAACACATGAACCATATCTTATTTAAAATTTACCAGCACCTAGTTTAGTGCATTTCATTTAGTAGGTATTTAGTAACTGTCTGTTGAATGAATATCATATAATTTTGCTTTTCATAAACTTCTATATATCTTTCTGAGTTGTCATGGATTGTGTTCTGGGTATGTCTTGAATTCGTAATGAGGCCTAATGCTCCTTGGGAAGGGGTCATATTTTATTTCCTTAGTATCTTCAAGAGCACATAAAAAGGGCTATTCACATAGTAAATCTTAACTATATACTTGTTGATTGATTGATCACTTTGTTATTCAACAAGGAAAAGGACAAAGGGGAAAAGGCCCAGAATTCTTGAGAATATTAAGCATTAAAAGTAGTACTTGAAAGAAGAAATTAAATTCTCAAGGGTAACATAAAGCATTGATCAGAGAAGCAGCAGGAAATTTAGAGTATAGTAGTATAATAGAGACTATATTGACAGAGAAAAGTTATAACTATACAAATAAATCCAGTATTCACACTTGTAAAAAAGCAGACATAAATCTCTTACAAAATTACAAATGACATGAATGAATTAAATAAAGAAGATTAGAGAATAGGATAGATAGGCTTGGTTCATATAAATTAAGTTCAAAGAATTACTATGATAAATTGAAAGAGCAATGGATTTGAAGGCAAAGGATCTGGATTTAAATGTTGGTTCTCATACTACCTGGTGAGATCTTAGATAAATTATGTAGCTTCTCTCAGCCTCAGTTTTTTTTTTACCTGTAGGGGTCTGGATTTTATGATCTCTAAGGTACCTTCAAGTTCTAAATCCTATGATTTTATTAATCTTGTGACAGCAGACTTTAAGGAGGTACTCACCTTTTGCTATACTAAATTTAATTGTGTTGAATATTTTGGAAATGCAGTCCACAAATTAAGACTTAGATTTTTTTGTTGTAATACATCGCCCATAAAAATAAAATTAACAATTGGATAGATAGATTGAAGAAGGATGAATCAAAGATGGTTCTATTATTCCTTCTCTGGGAAACTGATAGAAAAAGTGGTAGTTGGGAAAGAGAATTGGTTTCCTGAGGAGGAAAAAGGGTGAGTGCATTTTTAGTATATTGAATCTAAGGTAATAGTGGAACTTCTAGGTCAAGATATATTTTGGATAATTGGAGATTTGAAATTGGAACAGTAGGTCAGAGGGAAAGGCCGTTTAGGCCTTACCAATATAATGGTGATAGTTGAAAATATGTGAGTGGATAAGATTCCTGGAGGAACAGGTATAGGAAGGAATGAGCTGAAGAAAGCATCTTGGGAAAGAGACAACAAAAGAAGAGAGAAGAATTAGGAAAGAATATAACAAAGTGGCAGTTTGAGAAGTTGTAGGAAAATCAGACCTAAGTCAGTATTGTAGAAGTCAAAGTAGTTTTAAGAAATGGAATATAAGTTCCTTGAAGGCAAAGAGTACTTTTCTTCTTTTCTTTGTATCTCCATTAATGAGCATGGTGTGTAAAATACAGTTGGAACTTCATCAATGTTTGTTGAAATGAATTGAATTAAAATAAGAATACCTGGTGAGTAGAGTTAAATGCTGACAAGAAGAAGGAAATCTGGGCGGCCAGGCAGCACAGCAAGTAAGAGCACCAGCCCCAGAGTCGGGATGACCTGGGATTGGATCCGGGCTCAGATACTTAGCACCACACCCAGAAATAACTGGCCGTGTACCCTTGAGCAAGTTACTTAACCCCAATTGCTTTAAAAAAAAAAGAAGGAAATCACTTTTAAAATGTCATTGGATTTGGCAAAAAGGAGATATTTGGCAGATAGATTAATTTACTCAATGAGAAATTAACATAAGTTTTCAGAGGGTAAGAAGGGAAGTAAAAGTGACAGATGAGGACCACTGGCCCGGTGATGAAAGAAAGGTGAGAGACTTAACAGTAGCTCCAAGGGAAGACAGAGTCTATCAGAGTTTATTTAATATATTATGTTCTGGAACATATTGAAGATGGAAAAGAACAGTCATTGGAAAGGGGGAAATTGAAAAACTCACCTTGTATGTTATTCTTGGCCTAATTTTGAACCTTTCTTTTTCATTGAATCTTAGTGATTCCATTCCAGCAGAAACTCTGAAAAAGGCAAAGGACATAGGATTCTCAGATAAGCAAATTTCAAAATGCCTTAGACTGACTGAGGCCCAGACCCGGGAACTGAGGGTAAAGAAAAACATTCACCCTTGGGTTAAACAGGTAAAGGATGCTATTTTCTCTCATAGTATTATTCTGGTAGAATGCAGGATTCTGTTTAAAGGAGCCTTTTTCAACATTTGAAATGACTACTTGGGAAGTGGTCTTGCTTGAAGCCTGAAAATACTTGATATACTAGTCTCCCATGATCATTAATCTTGTTCTATAAAATTTGATTTCATGCTACCTTTAAAGAGGGTAAAGTTAAAAGCAGCCACTTCCTCCAGCCAAAATAAGAAAAAAAAATGCTCTCATCTCTGCCTGATCTATATCTAAATGCCATACCTTTGATGAAATAGAGGGGCCCGAAAAACCCTGATGTTGGTACTGACCTGTAGTGTTAGAGCCCATGAGAAAAAAAAGCCAACTCAACTTGATAGTAACTTTTTACAGGGCAATACTTTATTTTAAGTGTTCCATCATTATGGGTTCATTTAGTATTCATTGTGATAGGGCTGAGCATAATGAGTTCATCTGGTATTCATGATGATCACACAAGAACTTTCATAGGTATGTCATTGTAATTTTTGCCATTAGTTTAAGGGCTACCTTTACTAAAGTGCTACCAGCTGGTTTTTGTCCTTAAAAATCATTGACTGTTCTATTGTGGGCTCTGGGGGCCTATATATACCCTTAGGCCCTAGTCCAGCTGCTGAATATTATTCACTCAGCATTTATTATCTTTCTTCCTCTTTACTTGGCTCTTCAAACTTGCTAAGTTCTGCCTCCTATTCCTTTCTGAATGAGGGTGTGTGCCTTCTTCTTGAGCAAAGAATTTATCTGTCCTTACCAAATATGATCGGTGATATAAACTTTTTCCCCAAGACTTATCATGTCTTGGCTTTTGGTGCTTTATTACTTAAATGATTACCAGTACCCAAACAGGGCTCGAATCTTCTGCATGCTTTTGCTTAGATTGTTTAAATAGCTGGTTCATGTCACTGGATAGGCAAGTCTAGCTCATGGCCAGTTGACATAATCATTACTTACTATCTATCAGATGGACGATTGCAGTGACTGCACAATAGTAGTGCGTGTGTATATGTGTGTGTATGTATGCACATACAAGCTTGCTTATGTATGGGGGTGATTGTATTCTCAGGGCATTTATTGATGAGGCAGTTCTCTATATTTTGTGGAATTATCAATAATTTTCTCTGCCATCCTCCAACAGGAAACATTTGAATTTCAGTTGCCATTTCCTGCCCTGGAATTAGTAGCAAAGGAAAATAAAAGAATATGAATGGAAATAATTTTTAAAAATAAATACTATTAGAGTAAGGATATGTTTATCAAATATATTTCTTGTCTCTTCTTTTTTGCAGATTGACACACTGGCTGCAGAGTATCCATCAGTAACAAACTACCTCTATGTTACTTACAATGGTCAGGTAAGCCTTATAAGTCTTATACCTCACCTGGTATGTTAGTTCTAGTTTTGAATCCTGGCTTTCTCTTTATCATCTGTATAACCTTAGGCACTTTATCTCTCTGGGCATTAGTTTACTCAGGTGCATAATGAAAAAATTGGGTCAAATGATTTTCATGTTTCCTTACATCTCTAAATCCTGTGAATCAATAGATCTCTGTTCACTCCTTGGGCATCTAGTGATGCTGGTGGCAAAAATGGAAACATACACACACACACACACACACACACACACATATTGCCTCCCCTATTACAAAGTCATCACTGTGAATAGGGACTGTTTCATTCTTTACATTTATATTCTCTAACACCTAACAAAGGGTGTACCATTTAGCAGGTGCTTAATAAATATTGGCTAATTGGAGTCTAATATAGGGAAAAAATAACCACTAGGGTGGTTGTTTTTCAGAATACAAATTATTTTCCTTATTAAAATAATTTAAAATAATATGTGCATAGAAATAACCATAATTAACTATGTGGGATAGCTGCTGAGTACACTGATTGTGACTGATTTTTCTTCCTCAGGAACATGATGTAAAGTTTGATGATCATGGAATGATGGTGCTAGGCTGTGGACCCTATCACATAGGTAAAGTTTCTGTATTCCATATAATGATGACAATGCATGGAACTGATTTAAAAACTAGTCCCCATTCAGGGAGTTTGGTCAATATGTCAGACTTTCTCTTCCTCTCGAAGAGTTCCTTGGATCCACATCTATTAGTATATGGGCTTTTGTGCACTCTAAGAGCAAGTGCAAACTAGTCTTTACTGTATCATGGTGATTACTACTTATCCTTAAATTAAAGGGTCCTACTTAATGATTTTTAGTTGAAATTCCATATCATTTAACAGAAGAAAAATACACATTTTGGTTATTAAGTACATTTTTTCTCCATAAGACAAAAATAAACCTTTTCCCTCCAAAGTGGATCTGTATCTATAGCTAGCATTTATATAGCACTTTCATATTTGCAAGATGCTTCAAATATATTATATCATTTGATCTTCACCACAATGTTGTGAGATGGGTGCTATTAATATTACCATTCTGCAGATGAGGAAAGGGAACTAAAAGTGGTGAAGTCACTCTGCTACTGCTACCCTCTGCTGTATGATCACACTGCTAGTAAGTGTGTGAGGCAGGATTTGAACTCAGAGCCTCACTTCCAAGTACAGTGTCCTATCCACTATGCCACCTAGATGCTCACAAGAGTGATATTTTATGAGAAACAATAATAGTAATTCAACAAGTATCTTTTACATGCACCACAAGACCCTATGCTAGGTGGTAAGTTGTGAAAATATTTATATTAATTATTTTAACCTCACTTCTCTATTCAAAGGATATTGAACAAATCTTTATCATATGGTATTGAGCATGATTTTAAAGCCCTTTACCACCTTATCCCAACTTATATTTCTTTTACTTAATAATCCAGCCAAACTGGCTTTCTCTCTGTTTCTTACATATGCCACTGTCCATCACCCTTGCCTGGAATACACTCCATCCTCACCTCTGCCTCACTTCCTTTAAGACATAGCTCCGGCACGGTCTTCTACATTAAGCCTTTCCTGATCTTGTTAACTTCAAGCTTATCCTGTAGTTAACTAATTTGTTCTTAGTTGTATAAACTTGATTTATTCTGAATATACTTATAAATGTACTTGCCTCCTGAATTAGGATGCAATCTCCTGTGCATAAGGATTATTTCATTCATTGCGCAGTTCTCCATATAGCCTAACACAGTACCTGATATGTGGTAGTACTTAATAAATACTTATCAGTTGTTTAAGAGACAAAATAAAAAGTGAAGTTAAATGTACTGCTCATATCCAGAAGGTTGACCACTGAGTAATTAATTAATAATTTAATTAATTTTATAGCAGAGAAAAATGGAACCATCCCCTAAATGTGCAGAGGTTGCTTGACATCTATGTAGGCAGAGGGAGTACCTGCAAGTTTTTTCAAGTACTGGAGTTGTTTTCAAATTATAAAGGAAAACATGATGAAATTATGATTTTAAATATCCACTATGAATTTCATAGATTGAACATAGACTATAGGCATTTGTGTGTATCCTACTTGGGGCAAAATATAGTTGTGATGTGTAAAGAGAAAAAGGAATTCACTCAAGTCCTTCAAATGTTTACAGACATTCATTAATGAGAAAAATGCAACTGAGCAGTTCAGGAGATATGAATGGCTATTTTGTGAAGTCAAGGGATTGTTCAAAGAGAAAAAGAGTCCTGTTCCTAAATCAATTATTCATTCAATGAACATTTATTGTTGGTTATATCCAAGACTGCTGTCATGTTTCATGTTTCATTTTAATTTTCTTCACGTTCAGCATATCTGTATTTGAAAATTGCAAATTGATAGTGAAAGTATTATGGATCAAGACTGACAATCATATGATCATTTCACTTAATCCTGAATGTATTTTAGCATGTGTGTCATAAATTTGATTTGCTGATGATATTAAAAAATACTTTTTGCAAAATTGGATCAGCTCTTTTTTTTCTTAAATCTTGAACTTTCAGTACCAATAATTGTCTTTTAGCTGAAAGTAACTTCTTACTAAGTTGATAAAATACATAATACATCTCTTTCCAGAGCATATTTAAAGTCACAGAACAATTCTGGGCCTCTTTCATCATCAACAATGTGGGATGTTGGGTCTAGGTTATCTCTAAGAGTCATCTTAGCTCTAAAATTACATAATCATATTCTTCATATAGTTTCAGCAATTCTTGTGAGTGTGACAGCTCCCTACTTTAGGCTAAGCTTGTTGTAATAGCATTTTAAAACCCTGTTCACCTCTGTGCCATGATGAGGCATGGTATTAAGACTTCAGTGTAGACTCTTAAATTACATAGAATGTATGCTTGAGCAGCTCTCTTTTGTATGTCTCAAAATTTCATTGTAAAGACAAGTGGATTCCTTAACTTGGACCAACAAATCATGAATTTTTCCTTAACTTTGATTTTTCAATTCTCTTTTCCCCCTCTGCCCCACCCCTCATTTTTGTTAATCTCTTTGTCTTTGTAGGGAGTAGTGTGGAGTTCGATTGGTGTGCTGTCTCAAGTATCCGTACCCTGCGTCAACTTGGCAAGAAGACAGTGGTGGTGAATTGCAATCCTGAGACAGTGAGCACAGACTTCGATGAATGTGACAAACTCTACTTTGAAGAGCTTTCCCTTGAGAGGATCCTAGACATCTACCAACAAGAGGTAACAAAAAAAATAACAAAGGAGAGGTGTGCACTTTTTCTCATATGTTGATATCTACATATGTATCTATCTATCAAATATCTATCTATAGCAATTAGGTGGTGTCGGATCTGGAGTCAGGAAGACCTTAGTTCAAACCCAGCTTTGGATACTTACTAGCTATGTGACCCTGGATAAGTCACTTAGACTATTTTTACCTTAATCTACTGGTAAAGGAAATGGTAAAACTCCAGTATCTTTGTCATGAAAATCCCATGGAAATTATTGATGTACTATGGTCCACAGGGTCACAGAGAATTGGACATGACTGAATAACTGAAAATAACATATTCACACATGTACACACATGCACATTATATAACATATATATGTCATATATATGTATATATATATAACCTCTTAAGAAGAATATTTTTGAATCCTCCAATCCTTATACCATAAAAACCATGAAAAATTAATCTGTCATGAGACCTTCAAGAATAAGGGTTCTTAGTTCAAGATTGTAAACTTATATGGGAAAAAAATTACATTTTTATTTCAACATAATTGATTACTTTTGTAATCCTGTTTATTTTGTTTTATGATTTAAAACCATTATTCTGGGAATGAATCCATAGGCTTCACTAGATTGCCAGAATAGGGATCCATGACACATAAGAAAAGGTTAACAACCCCTATTCTAGTAGTACTTGTCAAGAATACTCATTTTATATGAATACTCATGTTTTAAATATTGCAGCAACACCTTGAGGATTGCTTTGTAGCATATATCACATAAATGTTAACAATTGTACAAAGATGGCATCATGCAAAATGTTTTGTGAGGATTTAATTGTTCATCTAGATATTTGTTGAACAGGCTACCTTGCCCTTGGATTACTCCTGTTTAATGTAGAACAGATGTGCTGAACAGCCCCACATATGAGTAGTAATAAGAAAGGGTCATTTAATTCTTTTTGCCACTAGAGTAGACCATTCACCTATAATTTAAAACCCAAAGAACAGATTCATGATTTAGATTACTCTAGCTTTTTCTTCCATTTTGCCTGACGTTTTTCTTTCAGTATGTGTTGAATAGACCTTCATTGTTACCTTTATTGTCAGTGAGGATGTTGAATTCCTAATCATTTATACTTTAGCATGAATGAATTGTGTGAATTATAAAATCTCTTCCTGACAATAGATGTGATTTTGGAGGAGGTATTAAGAGAATGTTAGTATACAACATCCAAAGAGTTATTGAGTGTGCATTTGTATGTGTGTTAAATGAGGAGATATGTCATAAGAGAGATGTGTTGGGAAAAGTCCAGCTTGGATATACCAAAAGACATACTGCTCTAATTCACATTTTTACCTAAAGCCAACCTCCTAAAGGAAAATGTGCCTTCTAATTATTAGTTCACTAATATGAATATTTTAAAAGGCTTATAATGTACTTATAAGGTTCATTCAATAACTCCACTTCTCTTATTACTACTATTGTCTGGAGCTTCAGAATTGTATAAAATTTTGTATAGTCTACTACCACTAAACTTAAGACTTCATTTTCTATTCATAGATGAAATTATTTTCAAATAAATATTTTCAACAAGTCTCTCAGTCCTTTCTCTCTCTCTCTCTTTAATCACCAAAGAACTTTTTGGGGTTATAAATGGATCTGAGATTCTCAACTGTTCCAGCTGTTCTAAGTTTTGCTTGCTTCCATGCTTCCCAAGAGATTTTTTTCTAGAATAAAGTATAGTTGATCTGAGCAGCTTTTGTGAAAAAAAAAAAAATACTCAGCAAATAGTTTGAGTGGTCTGTTTCTTTATATGCCTGAATATGTATGCAAAATTATCTCTTTGAGTTCCAGGAAGGTGCTCTACACAAAACAGATGCTTAATTAATATTTGTTGATTGGAATTTATAAGTTGCCAATAAAAGTTCCATGCAAGAGAGAGAGAGAGACAGAGAGACAGAGAGAAACAGAGACAGAGACAGAGACACACAGAGAGAGACAGAGACAGAGAGAGAGAGAGAGAGAGAGAGACAGAGACAGAGAGAGAGAGAGAGAGAGAGAGAGAGAGAGAGAGAGAGAGAGAGATAGAGACAAAGACAGAGAGAGAGTGTGAGAGAGCGAGATCATGATCATTGTGGAGGCCAGAGATGTAGTAGATTTAGGGCTTGGCCTAGTCTTGATGATGGATGAGTAGTTGGGAATAGAAGTTAATCCTATAAGGGGCATGAACATGAGCTAAAGCATGGAGATAGTGACATATATATTAAGGAACAATGAGTTTGCTGAAGTCAAGAGCTTGTGTGGAGGATTTGATAGGAGATAAAGCTGAAGCAGAAAATTGGTGGGTAGATTGTGGTGGACCTTGAATGTCATGTTAAGAGTTTTTACTTTGTCCTATAAGTCCAGGGACCTAGTATCTTGTCTATGGACCTTTGTGTCTCTGTAGAGTTATTGTAAGGGGTTCAGAAATCCATATCTGTACCAAAATTGTCATTTTAGCTTTGTTTAGCTACAGCATACAGAATGGCGGCATAATAAATAAGCACATATCCTTCTGATGACTATTGTAATAAATGTATCTTGAGCATGTGTATATTTATTACTGTTTTTGAAAATATACTTGGGTGTTTTTGAATTAAATGAAATACCAATTTATTAACAAACCCACTGCAGCTTCTTGGAGTCAAGAAGAACAGCCTTTCTGACTTCTAGTCTCAGACACTGATCCTGGGCAAGTCATTTAATCCTGTTTTCCTCAGTTTCCTGATCTGTACAATGAGCTGGAGAAGCAAATGGTAAACCAGTCCAGTGTCTTTGCCCAAATGGAATCACAAAGAGTTGGACATGAGTGAAATGACTTAACAGCAACAACGATCTCTGCCTCTGAATTGCTCTATCACTTCTGTGAATGACATAAATTATATTTACGATTAAATCGCATTGTCAGTGTTGTATATATTTTAAGAAATAGTTTCTTGGAGAGCAGACACTAAATATTTAATTTACTTTGTATAACACTGCACATGTGAACACTTACAATTATTCAATGATAGAATAAATGTAAATATCATTATCACTAATTTAGGCATTCCCAGCAAGGAAAAATTAAACAACATTAATACAAATTGAGAACAGTTATCCATTAAGAATGAAGTTCTACTAATGACTTGTTTTGTGAACTTCTTCTCAGGCATGTAATGGCTGCATCATTTCCGTTGGAGGGCAAATTCCAAATAATTTGGCAGTGCCACTTTACAAGAATGGAGTCAAGATTATGGGCACTAGCCCGCTACAAATTGATCGGGCTGAGGATCGCTCCATCTTTTCGGCTGTTCTGGATGAGCTGAAGGTGGCTCAGGCACCATGGAAGGCTGTTAATACTTTGGTAAGAAGAAAAAATCAGCGGCAAATGGCTTTTCAACTTTCTCCTTTCAAGAGAATGTAGCATGAGACAGGTGGGCTAAATTTTGCAGAGTATATTCACTTCATGGTTGCCACATTTTCATGGCAGATGATTATATGTTGACAAGTTTTCTTTGTAGGATGATGGTATCAAAACAATAACAGTAAGGTAATTTTTGGTTTATAAAATGTTTGTACATTATCAGAAGACACATGCATGCAAGGTAGTTTGTAAACAAAGCATATATGAAAGTAAGTTATTATTCAATTCAAAGGGTGTTTAGTCCCAACTGTGTGCAAAAGAAATAGTTTCTGCCCTTAATGAGGTTACATTCTACTAGGTCAGAATTTATTAACCTTTTTAGTGTAAAGATGGTTTTTTAAACCTAATTTAAATAAATGATAAATTTCAGTTATAGATGAGTGAATATAAAGATGTAGTATGTTTTTTTTTCCATCCAAGTTCATAAAATGCATAGAAATTTGTCCACAAAGCCCTGGGGGGGGAAGGAGTATACAATATGTAAAAGAATATATGTGTGTATATATATAGTATATATGCATACATATATACACATGCATGTGTATACATGTATGTATACATATTTCTGTATATAGACATATATGTATATATGTAAAGATAGACATATATACAATATGCATCTCTCCCTGTATGTACACACACACACACACACACACACATATATATATATATATATATATATATTCAACTAGAGTAATTTTCTAATTTCTCTTTATAATGGAGAGACACCACTGAGGGTCCTGAAAGCTATGTCTGGTGAGCACAAGTTCTGGCAAAGCCTTCAAGACCCTGTAGCTTTTGAGTCTTGATCCCATGACAGACTATCTGTTGCTGGAGGAAAAGTCTTCCTGAATGAGTAGAGACTTATCATTTGATTTTGTGTTTTTTGGCCATAGCAACTCATACAATTATTTGATAAGGTACAAAAAAATTGTAGTTCTAAACCAGTGGGTCAGGTATGCTTTCATTGAAGAAATTGCCTATACTTAAAAAGATTAAAGAAAACATTATTGTTAAGTAGTAAGCATTATGTTTGAGGTCTATGTTCTAAAAGGAGAAATATTAGCTTATAACCATTATTTGCCAGAAGTAATGGAAATATGGCACTTCCAAGTGAATCCTCTGTTCACAGCTTAGTTTACCTGTCTTGATACTTCTCCTATAGTAAATGGTCAAGAGGTGTCTTCAAAAGAAAAAGTTAAAAAGACACATACCATTTTCCCATTCTAGGTAACTTCTAGATAGCCAAAAAAATGGTGGAGTGATGAATGTTAGGCAGACACCCAGATCTGTTTAAGGACAATACTTTTAAGATCTTGTTCGTGGGCTAGATAATAGAACTTCCATATACCTCAATATTGCTTAAGAGTGAGACATATTGGGGGTATCTAGGTGGCACAGTGAATAGAGAACCGGCCCTGTAGTCAGGAGGACCTGAGTTCAAATCCATCCTCAGACACAACACAAAAAAACTAGCCATGTGACCTTGGGCAAGCCACTTAACCCCAATTGCCCTGCCTTCCCCCTCCAAAAAAAAAAAAGAATGAGACATATTTAATGGGGTCATTGAATCACATGTGCTATAAGGGGAAATTTCTACTTCAACACAAAAACACACAAACACAAAAAAGTGATGACTAATGAAAATAGAAATAAAAGAAGCTAAGAAACATAACTATTTCTCAAAAAAGGATAAGAAGGTAGTTTATCAATTGAAATCTGCCCCTCACCCAAAAGGGCCTACTATAAGGTCACCTCTGAAAGGACCATTGTGAGAGAGAGAGATATACACACATACACACACACACAGATAGAGAGGGACAGAGAGAAAGAGTGACAGATAGAGATATAGAGAAATAGAGAGACAGAAGGACAAAGACAGAGAAACATCGAGGCAGGGAGAGATAAAGAGCCAGAGAGATCCAGAGAAGGAGAGACAGAATCAGAGACAGACAGAGCTCTTGCTTTCTTCACCCTTGGGTGGAGGAGCAAAGTGTTCCCCTGGCCTGCCAAGAAAAGAAGAGAATGATCTGAGGTTGAACCAAGCTTCTGCTGTCTTGTTCAACAGAGATAATGAGAATGAGGCCAAGAGATGGGAACCCGGAACACACTGATCTTGACCTAATAGTTCTACTCAAATGAGTTAGGTCATATTCCTTCTTGCTATAACACAGGCCTGCTCAGCTCTACCCTCTGGAAGGGTAGATGCAAGACCATTCCTTCTTCCATCCAAACCCAGGCAGTTCTGAAGATCAAGAGAGATCATTCTGGGAAGAAGCCTGTCTTAACTGGAGGACATCTTTCCCCATTCATATGAGAAGACCATCTCCTCAATCCATCACCTACCTAGTTGGGAATGCTTTTTTCTGAGATCTGTTTTTCAGTTATAGTTGAGTGAGGAGAGGTGGGCTATTCTTCACTTTTGTCCTTTTTCCAAACAGCTATAAAGAAATGCTGTCAATTGTTGACTTGCAGACTTTGCCAAGGGTGGTGGAGAAGAGTGGTTCCTCACATAGTTGGGACCTGAGTTCCAGCTATACAGATAAATTGGCTATGTGTCTTTAGGCAAATCTCTGGGCCTTAAGTTTCCTCATCTGTAAAAAGACAGTGCTAAACTGAATATTCTATAAGTTCTCTCTCAATGCCAAGTCCAACACATACTGAATTAGATTTGGCATTTAGGAGTACTAACTAGGGGTTCTATGGACTTGAGCCTTGTTTAGTTTTTAATTGCAATTTTTTACATGAATGAATGAGATAAATTTGGTTATGACTTGACAATCAGCATTATTCTATGCTATGTACTTTTAGCTCTTAATAGAATGATTTGCCATTTCTCTCCTTTAGAAAGAAGCTCTTGAATTTGCAAAGTCTGTGGGTTACCCCTGCTTGCTGAGACCTTCCTATGTCTTGAGGTAATGTATCATCAGTGTGAATTTTGTTTTGTTGTGCTCCTTAAAAAGAAATGTCCCAAAGAGCAGCTACAGAGAATAGAAAACAGAGTGAGAAAGCTGTGTGGTCCATGAACCGTGCTAAAGCCCTGTAGCTTAATTAAGTGTATATTTGTGGGCCACCTCCCAAATCATCTCAGGCAGGTCGAGGGCCCACATTCTGTCATTCAGTGGAACGCTTTTACCTTGGAAAAGATAACATGAAGGGGGTTTCTGGATCTCACATTATTACTGAGAATTTGTCCTTGCCATGCTAAGGGAAGAAAGTTTTATGCTAGAGGATAGGGAAAGGAAAAAAAAAGCCCAACAATATAGGAAATTTCTTTTGCCAGCATCTGTTTTCCAACAGTCAGACATGACAGCAAATCTTTGCCTGTTGTCACTCTGGTCTTAGGGTAACTTTTTTTTTGAAATGATGAATTTTTAAAGCTCTGATTTAAAATAAAAGGGGGGAGGGAGATCTTTTAGAATTAAACTTTGAAAGGCTCACTAATGTAGAAGTTGTGAATTATCACTTGCTCTCCTCAGATGTTAACACTTGTAAAGAATTACTTCAGTGAACATTGGATAAGAGAAACACAATTTGCTGCGCACAATTTGCAAGTGTAAATGGAATCTTAGACAGAGTTCTTTAAAAATAATGAAAAATTTCAAATGAGGTGGAAAATGTATTTTTATTTAAATGAGATTTTCTATAAACTATAGTTTCATACTATTACCCTTTTGAGGTATTATTTTAAGTAAATTCAGGACTTTAAAAAAACTTATGGTAGTAGAACACAGAGAATGGAGAGGAATCTTTGCTCTTATTTTTTGGTGAGGGGTGGGGCAGGTGTCTTTCACCTTTTATTATGGAACCACAGCACATAAATATCATTTCCATTGATATGCCTACTTTGTGAGGAATGTGGTGCTTTAGACATAGGAAAGACCAATGTTTTCTTATCTTCCTTCTGTCTACAATTTATTCCCATCATGCCTGGTTTTTGTTTGCTTCACTTTCTTACAGAGCTAATAATGTTATTTTTATGACCTACTACCCCTCACCCCATCCCCTCCCCCCCCAGCCATAACACCTGAAGGCTTATCCAGAGAATAAGAAGAAATTGGAAGACTTTCTGCACAAATCTGGAATAAGTTGGGAAAGTAACTGAAGGAAAGGAAGTTGAAAGTCCTTTTCACTGTTTTTTAAAAAAAGCAGAAAGTAAAGCTGACTTCTTACTTATACTAATTTTTCCTGTCCTCTCTCCCCTTCATCTTTTCTCCCTTATTTTTCCTTCAGATTCATTTTTTCCTATTATAAACAAGCAAAAACCTCACAAAACCCTCTGACTTTAGAGTAAATTCCTCATTCGCAGACAGTACTCTTTCCGATACCCAGAAGAAAGGACATAGTTGAACAAATCCCAGTCAAATACTGTATATTTACAAATTTTGTCAAAAGGTTCAATTTTGCCTTAGAAGTAGCACTCTATTCACATTATTATAGTGGCTGATGGGCCTAAAGAGCTAATAAAGTGACCCCTTTAGATAGTGTGCTGGTGGCAAATATACCCAGGCAACCTTGGAATGAATCTGAGGCCAGTGGTGAACTCTGATGAAGCCAGGTTAGGGGTACATTAAGTTCTGCTTGAAATCCTGCTGAAAAAATGAGAAACTCCTGCGATATAAAGTAGATATACTCTTTCCTTTAAAAATGGAATCAGAAAGAGCTGCCTTGGGGTAGGTATACCAAAAAGCCTAGTCCTTGTCTTTTATTCTTCAGTAGGGGCTTTCCCCCCCCCTTAGTATTTCACTGAGGTTGATTGTCGCAGTAAGTAGAATAATGACTCACTTTAGAGACATGAACCCTTTGCAGCCCAGGCTGGAACAAGAGATTGGAACTACAGAGGTTGCTTCAAAATGTTCTGAGAATCAAAGAGGTCCTGTCTTGCATGCTTTGCTTCTGAAACCATAAAAGAAACTGACCTGCTTTTTTTCCCCTCCCATTTCACAGTGGGTCTGCCATGAATGTAGTATTCTCTGAGGATGAGATGAAGAAATTTCTTGCAGAGGCAACTAGGGTCTCACAGGTATCATCTTTTATCTCTTTCTCACCCTCTCACTAATTATAGCCAAATTTTCTCTTTTTTTTTCCTTTTTTAAATGCTTTTTCTGAATATAATGTTGTTAGGCAAGTTTATTCTGGCCATTAGTCTCCTCTCTGTACAAATGGGATGATGCAGTCACAGCAGTTAAGGTTAGATTTTTGTAGTCCTCTCAGGGTAGATGGCTGAAGTTTAGCACATAAAGAATCAAAATGGAGATTTACCTATTTGCAGCTCTAGGCATATGCCTGGTTAAGAGTTTTTGACCTTCTTATGGATTAGATGCCAAATAATAGTGGTACTGGGGCTTCTTACATTGAGTCATCTCAATCATGATACTCAATAGAAAATTAAAGCTTTTATGGTTTTTAATTTAATGTAATTAATTTATTAATTTAATTTAAAACTGGCTGGGCACTTTTGCTTTTGTCAGCAGTGTGGATTTGTACTTAATGCCCTCACTCAGCTTATCGATTTTTTTTCTCTTTTGATGCCCTCCTCCATTTGTAAATTAATAAAGTTTTGTACCATTTTCTGGTAACTCAACTGCTTTCGTCTGCAGTCTGCTTGTTTTTCTTTTTCCCACTGGTATTACCTTGGTGCTCTCCGCTTAAGATTTACCCAGTGGGGTTATTGATCTGTAGACCTTGTACTGTAGAAGATGAAAGTAGTGTTTTCCTTTTAAATGCTTTCAAAAGCTAGTTGGGGTAAAAAAAATTCACAGGGAAGAGTTTGATGTTAAGTGAATGAAATTTGGAGGGAGCTGAAGAGTGAAATCAGAGGCATTTCAAAGAGGAATGAAGAGTGTGAATGGTTTCCATACAAATGAAGGCAGACACCTCTCCTGTACAGTGGTGCTTCTCTTCATTGAACTTTCTGGTAGTAGAGATTTTAGGTGTTTGAGGAAAAGGAAGGAATATAAAATAAAATAAACACTCTGGGTTTTCAGTCCAGATCTGATTAGAAGTCTAGTAACTGAGAGGTAGAATAAGGGTCAACTTTAGCAAATCCAAAGAGAAGTTCCATTCTTTCTATCTCCTTAATTCCCTTTCACCCCAAGTTCTTATAATGTTCTATGTTTTAAGAGAAGAGAATGGTATAGATAAACCTTTTATTTCCAAACTCTCCTCACACAACTTATATTTTGATATCTTTAATCTCTTTGAGAATATTAGATTTCATTGGACCTCTGTACTAAGGATCTAAACTTGTGATCTTTTATCTACCATACACTTAAACCATATGAGCTCTCTGGGGGACTAACCTAAGTTACATTGCTATAACTGAGAATCCATGTGCCATAGCCCTCCTTCTAGGCTTATACTCAGTTTATTGAAGGATCTAATAACACTCACCTCAGTTTACCTTACAGTGAGAACAGACCTCCTATCAGTTATTAGGGGCTATTTAAAATATTCATTATAATGGCTAGTGAGTTTTTCTATTTTAGAATAATGTCTCTGCCATCAAAAGTAAACCTATTTTTCCAGACTGATTTCACAAGTAAAAGACAGAGAGTTGGCATGGTTAAATAGTTCATTTGAGAAAAAAAAAGATTAGAAGTTGAAAGAATTAGAAATGTTTGTTCTGATAAATAGAAGACTTAGGAGAAACATGATTGTTACATTCTAGTATTTGAAGGGCTGTCATATGGAAAAGAGATTTAGCTTCTTTTTGACCCCAGATGATGGCACTAAGATCAAATGGGTAGAAGTTACAAAGACAGATGATTTAGGCTACTTTTATAGAAAAATATCTTAAGAGTTAGAGATATCCAAAAGGAGAATAGGCAGCTTTGGGAGGTAATATGTTTCTCCTTGCTAGAGATCTTTAAGGTTATTGTAAAAAAAAAAGATTCTTATTCAGACTGGATTAGACGGTTGCAGAGGTCTTTTCCCATTCTAAGATTCTGTGTTTGGGAGACAGAACTTGAACCAAAAACAATGGGTTAAGCAATGAGATTTTGATGGACATGGAAGCTGGAAGTTTTCCATATAAACAATGCACATTTTTCCAGATTTTATGCAATTTTAGAATTTAACTTTAGTTCACCAATCACTAGAAATTGTGGAAAGGTCTCTAGCCCAACTATCTGCCCTTAAATGTTTGTGTTCTTACAAAAGACATTTATTGTGAAGTATTTAGAATTAAGTATTATCTGAGAATCTCCCATCTGGCATTCATATAAGCTACATCAATCATTTGGTACTCTATGTAGTTTCAGCTACAAGATTTCATTTTATGTTTTGTTTTTGTGACAGGAACATCCAGTTGTGTTGACAAAATTTGTTGAGGGAGCTCGAGAAGTGGAAATGGATGCTGTTGGTAAAGACGGAAGAGTAAGACCTTACCAAACCTTCCTTCCTACATTTCTGCTTTTACCCTCCTACTTTTTAATTTAAAAAGTTTGAAACCTAACAAACTTTAGAATTCATGGATACATTTAGTAAAACAGATTTTTAAAACTCAGTGGGAAAGTATTTTAGTACAATTAAAAATACCAGTTAATTGGTATTTCAGCTGATGTCACAGATGCCATATTACCTATTTTTTTTACCTGTTAGAAATTCCTTTGAAAATTTTCAGAATTAATTATCATCCTGTTGTTAGAGTTCTTTTAAAATATATTCTCCTTCATTTCCTTTTTCTGTAGTTTTCCTTTCATATTTCAATGGAGGCTGTAAATATACCCAACAGCTCTGATGTTTACAATTGAAGCCTCTGCCTTTTTTTCTCTGCAGCTTTCTCTGATCCTTCCTTTGATTGGGTTAGCAAAGGCAAAAAAAAATGGATATGGTGGGGTAGATGAAGATAATGACATAAAAATTACCACACCATATTAGATCTTTGTCTACTCAAGCTTGTGGCTAGTTACATGCAAACTTTTGGAGAAAAATGAGAATTCTGAAGAATGCAAAAATAGGGTGTGTTGTTTCATCTGAGAAAATAAAAATTCATTTGGAGGTGAGGCCATTTTGTTTCCATATAGGATTCCCTTTTATAGTATCCTCAACAGGTGACCATCCTACCCCTGCTTAAACATTTGCAGTGATAAAGAATTTGCTCTCTCATAGGATAACCATTCAAATTTTGAAGAGCTATAATTATTTGAAAATTCATTCCTGCATTAAACTGAAGTCTTTCCCCCTATTATTTCTGCCCATTAGTTCCAGTTCTGCTCTTTGGTCCTACAGGGAACAAATTAAAAATTGCTTCCATATGATACCCCTTCAGATGTTGGACACTGCCACGAAGTACCCCCTATCCTCCCTGTCCTTTATTAGGCTGAACAGGGACAGTTGCTTAATCTGTTCCCTGTATGTCATGGTTTCTAGGCCCTTGCTCCAGTTCATTATCATCCTCTTAGAATTTGTCACAAAGAATCTCATTCTATATGTGATTTTACCAATTCATATACATTAGGACTCTGACCTCCCTTGTTTACAGATACCACTATAACTCCGCTAGTGCCCTCCAAGATTAAGTTAGCTTTATTGGGAGGCCTATTATATTGTTGTTTTATGTTGTGGCTACCATCAGCTAAACCCTCACAATCTTTTTTTCTTGTGAAATCTATTGACAATTTACAATTATATAGTACTTAAAGATTCATAAATTGATTTTCTTACAAAAAACTGTGAAGTGCAGAATTGTAAGTATTATCCTGTTTTTTATGGATGAAGAAATCAAAGTTAAGAGAGATTATGGTTCTTACCAGAGGTCGAAAGTGAATACTGATGTCAGGATTCAAGTCCTGGTCTTTTCTGACTTCAAGTGTAGCATCCTTTCCTGTAGGACATCATGCTTCTTGTTAAGCCAAATCTCCCCCATCCTGAACTGCCACATTTAATTTTTAGAACTTAAATGCATGGCATTTGATTCAACTTCATTTTTGTTAGTTTTAGTTCATTGTTCTAGCCTTGGCAGATTTTTTCCTAGTCCTATAGGGATGCCTCTTTGCTAGTTATATGCAACTTTTGGAGAAAAATGAGAATTCTGAAGAATGCATTTATTCATTTTATTTTTTTAACTTTTTTTTTTTTGCTTTTTGGAGGATGGAAGGCTGGGCAATTAGGGTCAAGTGACTTGCCCAAGGCCACATGGCTAGTAAGTGTTACGTGTCTGAGGTTGGATTTGAACTCAGGTCCTTCTGACTCCAGGGCTGGTGCTCTATTCACTGTGCTTCCTAGCCACCCCCATATTCATTTTATAGTTCTAAAAAAATTGGGTTTGTTGTTTCATCTGAGAAAATAAAAACACAAACTCATTGATCATTCCCTCTGGGTCTATACAGAATAATATCCAGTTGGAAATGGGTTCAAGTTCAACTTTTGAGACATACTGGCTATGTGACCTTAGGCAAGTCACTTATTGTAGAAAGACTGTAGGCAGATTTTCAGGACTATAAGTTGCAGAGAAGGAGGTGACCTGAATTGCAAGTGATAGCAGAATGAGACTTCTATCAGATGTCCAAATCATTGAAAATTCCCCCTTCACTACTATATTTTTGCTTTTGTGCCTTAGTATTTTTATGTATTAGGAAAATATCATTTATCTATCTAGCTACTGATGTTTCCACAGTATAATTGCTCCTCCTTCTCTTTCATTATCATCCAAATGCTCTTTGTTTCTCTCTTCACATTTGTGATGATAATGTGTATAGTTTCTTAACAGAAAGTGCAACTCATATGTCATTTACTACATTTCTTTTGAGTGTAAAATATAGTA
This sequence comes from Petaurus breviceps papuanus, assembly GCF_028583685.1. NCBI lineage: Eukaryota > Metazoa > Chordata > Mammalia > Diprotodontia > Petauridae > Petaurus > Petaurus breviceps. Next base: position 9,625,479 of record NW_027187376.1, on the reverse strand, counting down.
TTTCATATTTTCATCATGACTCTCATTCCCACAAATTTTACCAATATATTGCCAATACATAGCCAGTAATTTCAGCAAGGGCAAGACTTAATCTTGGGTTTTCCTGACTCTTAAGACAACTTTTCCAATGACTACATGATATTGCCTCTCAGTTAAAAAAAGCCCCTACCCATAAAACCAATCTAATTGTTCAATACTTTCCTCCCAGCCATATTTTCTTACTTTTCTTCTTTTTCATTTTGAAGTAAGTACCTTTCTGAAAGAATAATTAAAAGTATTTATCTCCCAAGTTTTTTCTGGTTAATAAAACCAGAACTTTAAAGTCAATCAACTAACATTTATTAAAGGCTTATTTATGTGCTGTAGTTACAAGGGAAAACAGTCTCTTCCCTAAAAGAGTTTACATTCAAATAAAGGAGACAAAGAGCAAATCAGTAGGTATATACAAATACATTTGGAGCAGGTAGAAAGGTTGTTTTATAGACTAAGACACAATGAGTAGCTAGGGCAACAGGAAAAAGCCTCCTTGAAGTAGCCTTTGAACTGAATCTTGGTGCAGTCAGAGATTCTGAAAGGTAGAGGTGAGGAAGGAGCAACCAGGGCAAAGATGGGAAATGGAGTATTGTGTGTAAGTAGTAACAAGGAGGCCAGTATTCCTCGATTGTAGAGTGATTGAGGGGACTAATGTGTCACAAGAGAGAAATTCCAGATTTCTTTTCATAGTGTAACTTATTTTCATATTAATTAGGAGAGGTCAGTACTATCCATTTAAGATTTATGGTTCTGTATAGCATACACTTTTTAGTAAGGAAACATTTCTCAATTAGTCAAATCATAATTGTATATATCCACCATTGTGACATTCAGTGGGGAATCATCAAAAAGATAGATTCTTTGCTTCAGGGCAGGTATTCTTCTTAGAACTGGTGAGTAACCAGTTTTCTCCCATCTCCCTCTCTCTTTTTCTAGGTTATTTCCCATGCCATCTCTGAACATGTGGAAGATGCAGGGGTCCATTCAGGAGATGCCACTCTGATGCTTCCAACACAAACCATCAGTCAAGGAGCCATTGAAAAGGTTATAATTATTATATAATGATGCAAGGATTTTAACCAGATGCAAAGATATCAATATATTTCACATAATGTGTAATGATATAAAGCACATTGATATTATGCTTTAATCAATGTAGGTATTCCATCTCCTGATGAAAATTGTAGAGCCTCTACCCTTCTCATTCTTTGAAAATTCTTGCCCATGTTTTTATAAATTCTCTAGATATTCTACACAATTAATGGTAGAGTCCCTCTTAAAACAAAAACAAAAAACCTTGTAGATACTACGGTAGAATGCATTGGGCCAAATTTATTTCTCAAGATCATTAAGAAATTTTGAAGAAAAAACTAGTACTTTTCCTCCCCTTTCAAATATAAATTCAGTTTTATTAGATTCTTATAATCTTTCCCAAGTATGAATACTCTGATTTAACATATAATATACTATACATAAATATTTTCAGACTACAATTTAATTAACAAGGAATTTCTCACATATGATGTCCACTTAATATTAGCTTTCAGTTGTTGTATCTAGTTTGCTTATTCTAATATTTCAGACAATCCTGCTTTCTTTATCTTCCATTCTAAAGTGTTTTGTTGCAATGAAAGTCACATGGCTCTTGGAAATATTAGATTGAGGAAATAGCTCAAAACAACGAGGATATTTCATAAAATGCACCTATTTCAAATATGTCCCAGCTTCAGGATAATTATCTCAAGAACTAATTTCCCAAATCTTTCAGAGCTCACTCCCTGGAAGTGATCCACAGGTCCTCGTTTCTTTCATCTTCTCATTAAATTGGTGCACTGCTCTCCAAAAGATAATATGTGAAGGGCCCATGACTTCTTTTATCAGTCTGCTCTTCTGGTGTGCTTGCCTCTGATTTTAGCTAGATTCACACAACATGTATGTGACTCTTTAGGCCTTCCTACAGAGGAATGCAGCTTCCTTCCCACCCTAATCCTCCCATCTTAGTTTAACTCCTGCATGGGACAGGGCAATTGTCTGTCTCAGGGATGCAACATAAAAGAAAGCTGTCCAGCCTCTTTTCAGTACCATGTAATTTCAGGACCTACACTTCTCAGCAGGTGAAATTTTAGCTTTTGAGAAGGAGTTTTGTCTATATTTTCTGGTACTGGAATCACTAGTCTGAAAAGTCCTCAGCTAGTCATCAATCTAAAAAAATAGCTGCTTGTGTGACTGTGGAGAGGTAATAATGGATAAATTACATATTCTTTCCACTGGCCATAGTGCCTAATTTTTATAAATAATGAAAAGGATAATAGATAAAGCTTATCAGGAATTTAGCAGTTGCAGAAATTAAAAGGTTAAGGAACCATGCATTTTCAAACCTGCTTTATTAATGTTATATCTTATGTATACAATATCGTTATGGCATTATCTTATCTCTTCACCCTAGGTAAAGGATGCCACAAGAAAAATTGCAAAGGCCTTTGCCATCTCTGGACCATTCAATGTACAGTTTCTTGTGAGAGGAAATGATGTCCTGGTAAGAATTCTTATTGTTGTTTGAGAAAATGCTACTTGTAACAGCAGTGTTAGGTCAGGTCAGTTCAAGAACCACAGATATTCTATTTCTTTGTGGATACCCACCAGAGAGTCCCTGAGACTACTATAGTTATTTATCTCTGTGTGTGGGATGGTATTGGGCACATAATACCTGCCTTGTGTGATGCCATATGCTCTGTGCCATTGATATGTCATTCATGGCTTTGTTAAGCACTCTGAGTTACTTGTAAGGAAAGTATGATCTCTGTCCATACAATCTGGTAATTTGAGGGTATAACAGGTTTATAAAATTACTGTCTGTCAGCAAACATATTGGTATGCTTCTGAAATATGAGGAAGAAAAGGGACTAGTTTGAATGCTATTTAAAGAAATATGATATGGGAACTAGGTTAGCCTTCATTAATTTAGACTATATTTAAAGTTTGGGGAAATTATATTCTCCAATCCTTCATGATCCCAGGGCATTTCAGATTGTATCTTATATGATAAATGATATGTACTACTCTAGAGAATGGTTCTTACCTTTTTCCATCACCTCATTCAATTTAATATTTATCTTCAGGTGATAGAATGTAACTTGAGAGCTTCCCGATCATTTCCCTTTGTATCCAAGACTCTTGGAGTGGACTTCATTGATGTGGCCACAAAAGTGATGATTGGAGAAAACATTGATGAGACACGTCTTCCTACATTAAATAACCCTATAATCCCTGCTGACTATGTTGCTATTAAGGTAAATTAAAAATACATATACAATACATATGTATTTGTGTATACACACATAAATATATCCACATGTGTACACACATTTAAATATATATTCATATGTGCACACACGTAAATATATATATATACACACACATACATATATGTACACCCAGATAGGAATATGTGTATATGTGTGTATGTATATGCATATCTGTGTGTATACACAGATATTAAAATCCCACCTTCTCTAAGAAATCTGTCCCATTCCTCCTTAATCTTAGTACCTTTCCACTGTGACTACCCCCAATTAACACTATCTATATCTTATGTGTACATAGACGTTTGCATGGTGTTTCTCTAATTAGTCTATGAACTCTTTAAGAATAGGGACAATTTCTTACCTTTCTTTGTAGCACTTAACATAGCACCTGGTACACCTAGCACATAGTAGGTAGTTACTAAATGCTAACTGACAGACTAGTAGCACCAGGCAAATGAACAGAATAAATTTCTCACTGAAGATAAGGTTGATCTCAGTGTATCCAGGCTAAGAGTCTGTATTAGACCCTTCTCATTACAGGGTTATTTGAGCCATTTACTCCTTCTGTAAAATAGGTACAGTGCTACATTCTCACAGTGATCCAGTTGTCAAGAAAAAAATAGATGATAATATTGGTCTTTCACAATATAGGATGAGAATTATCAGTCCAGTGTCTCATCCTATAATCAAAAGTTTACATATGCGATTCAAAATTATTAAGCTTGTGTTTTCATGGTAGAAGGTACATATGGAAATTGGACACCAAGAAATCATTAATGTAGCATCATTAATGGCCATTAAGGAGAATTAAAATGTAATTGGAGGTTAAATAAAAATAATTTTTAAATACTTAAAAAATTTTTAAACTTAAAACTTTTAAAAACTTAAAAAATATTAAAAACTGGTGAATCAAATAATTATAGGAAAAAATGGAAAATTTCACCAGAAAAAAAAAACAGAAACCCAACCATTATGGTAACAGAGTAAATGACAGTATACCAATACAATGCAATGTGGGATACAACTAAATTAGTTCCTGAGGGGAAAATGTATATATCTACATGCTTTCACCAATAAAATAGAGAAAGAACACATTAATTAATTAGGCATACAATTAAAACTTGAACAACAAATCACAAATCCCTAACTAAACAACAAAGTAGAAATTATGAAAATTAAAGAAGAAATTAATAAAAGCAAAATACCATTGAATGGATAAGTTAAACAGGGAGCTTTTAATAAACAGTAAAATACACATTTAGTTAAATTGATTTAAAAAGAGAGGAGATTCAAAATTTTCATATAAAAATAAAAAGAGGAACTCACCACAATTTAGGAGAAGATAAGGGAATTATGAAACAACTTCATCTAATTATGTGCTAACAAAATTGGTAACTCAGAGGAAATAGATGAATAGCTACAAAAACGTAATACCCAGTTAACATATATGTATATATGTATGTGTATGTATACATAAATATATGTGTTCATATCCCTAATAAACATTGATGTAAAGTTTTTAAATAAAACATTAGCAAGTAAGCTATGCTTATACATCAGGAAGATTATATACTGTGACCATATTGTGTTTATACCAAGAATATAGGAATGGTTCAATATGAAGAATATAAACATAATAAATCTTTTAAATAATATACACAATAAAAACCATGTATTTATATCAAAAGTTGCTGAAAAGGCCTTTGAAAAAATCCTATGTTCATTTATATTGAAAACTCTGGAAGTCATTCCTTAATATAGCAAATAATACTTATCTAAATTCAAGAGCAAATATTATATGTAACAGAGAAAATTTTGAGGCCTTTCCATTAAGATCTAGGATAAAGTAATGCTGTCCATTATCACTACTACCATTCAACTGCCAAATATAGGGGTGTCCAGGTAGTGCAATGAATAAAACACTGGCCCTGGAGTCAGGAGGACCTGAGTTCAAAGCTGACCTTAGACACTTATGTGACCTTGGGCAAGTCACTTAACCCCAATTGCCCTCCCTTCCCGCCTCCAAAAACAAAAAAAAAAAATGCCAAATATATCAGTAAGACAATAAATAGAAATTGAGGGAATAATTATATGCAAATAGGAAGCAGAATCATTGGTTGTTGCGAATGACATAATGGTGCATTGAGAGAATCCTAAAGAGTCAACTCAAAAATTAATTGAAATTATTAAACACTTTAAGAAAGTTTCAGGATATATGATAAATTCATAAAATTTATTAGCATACATATGTAACTAAAACCAACAAAACCTACCAGGAAGAACTAGAAGGAGAAATTCCATTCAGAATAACTACAGAAATTATAAAATATTTGAGAGTGATAATTGAAATCTTTCAATAATAAATAAAGACCATCACTGTTTTAGTATTCATATTTCAAAGGAAGATACATATTCTTCTTAACAAATTATGTTACAGAATCTTTCAATTATTGTGTTCTATGAATGAGTTGTAATTTGTGAAATTTCTTTGGGGAGGGAGCAAGAATTTAATCCTGAAATATCTTTTGTTATTTGAGAACATGATTTATGAATTTTATGAACTTATATTCTCTCTGCTTTGCATACTATACATTCATATGTATATGTAAATATGGGTATATATATGTGTGTATATTTATGTAAATGTTATGGGTAAGACAGGACAATTGTGGCTCATGACAGATAAGTTAGTTAAGGAAATGTGATCTAAACAATCATATCATCACGGCACCATCTGATCGCTTAACTCAAGGTGAAGGATGCCATCAGAATAATTATATATATATATATATATATATATATATACACACATATATATTTTCATATCCACGTAAAATGTATGCATAAATGAACATAATTTAGACCCAATGTATATGCACAATGCCATATACATATATGTATATACACATATATGCAAGCATATATATATGTATGTGTAAACATATGCTATTTAAAGTTTGAAACCGTATTAACACTTTTGGGACACTCCATCTACATACATATACTGTAGAGAAGCTTGGAGAGAGGACAACTAGGGTTCAGCTCCTATTTTTAACACTTATTGTCTCTATGATCCTGGGAAAGCCATTTAATATTTCATTATTCCATGTGACTTTCCAAGATTTTAAAATACAAAAACAATTGCTGTATTGGGCCTGAGAGCGTCCTTGTTAGGTATTCTCCTATATCAATTCAGTTAGAGATTTGGACAAATAAATACATACTTGCATTTATATCTGTATATGTTGGTCAATTTCTATCTCTGCATCTATTTGACCGTAATAAAAAATGGCCAATACTTCTGAAAAGAGCCCTTCCTTTCCTTTTTGCTTCTTAGATAGTCATCATTTAGCATTTTGATGACATATTAATGCAGTTTTAAAACTTTAAAGTGCTCTAGAAATACAAGTTTTTGTTTTTACACTTATTTACTTAAATTATCTCTTAATTACTCATTAGTAGTTACTATAGTGGCAACCTAGTGAGGTGGGTGGATGCTTACTTACTAGTGGCATTCCATTCTGAAGTTGAGGTAAATGAGCTTAAGAAATATTAAATGAGCTCCCTGGGGTATATACAGTGATCTTTAATTGGAATTGGAATTAATAAAATAAATTGTCTCTGCATTTGGTGCTTTCTAAGTTTAGGATAAATATAGGCAATATACATATGCATATGATGAGAAATAAATATTTGGTTTCAAAGTAAATTTCACTGATAAAGTAAAAAAGGATCTCTTATCTCTTCATATCACATGAAACTTCTTGGCAGAAATATTTTTAAACAGAATGTTTTCCTTTTAAAGAGTTGTCAGAGACTGTTTAATGTTTTAGAAGTCAGCTCACAGACAGCCTTTTCTGGCAGGGTTGCCTGTTCTAAGTCCAAATCATCAGAACATGGAGATGAATGTTTAAAAATCCTACCAAGAAAAAAAAAATAATGTGTTTGAACTCTTTGTCTTGGGAGTTTGATGCCCAGTAGACTTTGTGTTAAATCACTGTTTGGGAGAAATTTCTGTGTAGGCTAGATTAGAAACCTTGGCATGGACTGGTCACAGGGGCCCTATTACTAAAAGAATTTGTGATCATTTAACCCATATTTTTTGGCTAAGAATGCAGGAAATTCTTGGAACTGAATTTTATAGCAATCTTTCAAGTCAGTAGCCTTCACTGATGAGATGTTGATGTGTCTACTAAATGAATTTTATGAGAGATGACTTGTTTTCCTTTTGTCTTTCTTATCTTTCTCTTTCCTTATTTTTCATTAGGCCCCAATGTTCTCCTGGCCCCGATTGAGAGATGCAGACCCCATTCTGCGGTGTGAGATGGCTTCCACTGGAGAGGTATTTAGTTAATGATCTTTATACTTACTATTATCATTTTTATTATCACCACCATCATAATCATTATTATAATCATTAATAAACCAGATTTACAAGACATGAGCTTATGATAATATGTTTAAGAAAGAAAAGAAGAGAACATAACAGCTGTTGGCAGTCAGAATAACTCTTAAACTCCTTTAAGGTTAATACCCAAGTTATTTCTCTTACCTCTTATTTTTCAGTGTGAACATGTAATATTTCTAATTTGCTTCTAGATACCACAATGAGATTTTATTTTTCTAAGTATTTATTATAAGCTATCCAGAAAAGCTCATGGACTTTTATGATCCTAAAGACTTTTGCTACCTTTGTACTAATACATTAATATTAACAGTATCAGGACTTTAACAATAAGGATACTCAACTACATAAAATGAGTATAGTATGCTAATATATTCAAAAGCCTAAAAACAGATTAGAAGAATCCATGCACATTCAAGTCACAGGACTATTTATCTGAGAAAAACAATGTAATGGGACTGGCCACTGGATGTCTCATTTCACTTGTATTGGGACTCTTTTGAAGAGTTTTTCTTTTTCTTTCTTTTTTTCGGGGGGAGGGGGAAAATTTGGGGGAATGTAAAATCTGCTTTTTGGAAAAAGCTGTCATATTCTGGAAAGTTCTCTACATGTCAGTGTCAGTACATTTAATGAATCACCTAGCCTTTGACAGACATATGAGCTGCAAACTTCAAATTCTCATCACAGCACATCAAAATGGTAACATCAAACTGTTTACCCTTTATATGAATGAAATATTTGCTAAGAGGAAAAAATAACAATTACATAAAATATATGATATTTTATGGTTGCATAGTTAGAAGCAAGCTATAAATCAGGAAATCAATGAAACAGAGACAATAGGGGAAAGATAGTTGGTTAGTCTGCTTGTGTCAGGTCTAAATGAGGGTCATTGCTTTAGCTTCTTTGCTACATTTTATAATCATTTCCCCAAATGCAATCTAATTTTTGCTGAAGACTAATAGGCTGGGAAAACCAAATTTTAAAATTATAATATCATTCCATGTTTCCATTATGTATAAGGAGGAGCTCTTCAGGTTAAGGTTGGTATTTGGGGTAATACAGTAGTAGGTCTGCGTTCAATCAGTCCAGTTTTCGGTGTGTTGAAAGATCTGTTTTCCATTAGTGCTGTTTTCTGTGAAGTGACCTATCTGTTTTCAGAGTTTAATGGTCAAAGAAAATACCCTCATGTCTTTTCTGCCTCCAGACACACATTTCTGGAGCTGATGAGAAAATGAAAGGGTTAGAAACAGAGCCAATTTTTGCAGATGGAAGTAGAGAATATTTTATTCATAAAAGAGATCATTCTTATGAGTTAGAAAGATCTATATTCACAAGTATCATAAAGTAAGATGTCAGAAGGTCTGTCTCATAGCTAAAATAAGAATAAGTCTTGCTTAGTGAAAACTCAATTATTCTTTAAAGAGGCATTTTCAGTGCACAGATGCCTTGTTTGGGATTGAATCGACCTCTGCCCTTGGTAAAGAAGCTGTATTTTACTTTCCTTAATGGTAAGGTGCATGTCAGTACTAATCCCTCTGGGAAATCTGACCATTGATCTAGGCTTCCTATTTCTGCTTTATTGATGAAGTTCCTTGCATGTTCCACTTTGGAATCTTTTCTCTCTTCAAGCCTCCAACTTCAGTTCTTAATGCTACAGATGACCTCGATCATTTAAACTATATATTGTGTATTATATTCTTCTTTATACTTCAAAACTGTACTACACCTGCAACCATCTTTCCATCCTTTCCTTTGGCCTCTGAAAATGATATCTTTTTGCCAAGGTTAAACTCTCCATTTTTGTTCTTGACCATATGTTCTCCCATCTCTGCTAGAACTTTGTTTTACCGACCATTCTTTCCCATGCTCTCTTTTTCTCCTTACTTTTCTTTCTTTCTTTCTTTTTTGCTTTTTGGAGGGCAATTGGGGTTAAGTGACTTGCCCAAGGTCAGATGGCTATTTTTTGTGTTAAGTGTCTGAGGCCAGATCAGAACCCAGGTCCTCCTGACTCCAGGGCCGGTGCTCTATTCACTGCGTCACCTAGCTACCCCTCTCCTTTCTTAAACTTTCTCTCTCCTATTTTTTCCTGTCCTCTCTTCTTACTCTCTCTCTCTCTCCTCTTACTTTCCTTGCTATCTCTGTTTCTATTTCTGTCTCTGGATGTCCCTGTGTCTTACCCTCCTATGAATATGTTATGCCCTTCTATATCCTATAAAAACCTTTCCTTGTGTTTTCTACGTCCTTAGTTTGTTCCACATCTCCCCTCCCCCATAACTACTAGACTTTTAAAAAGAATACTCTACATGTGTCACATTCACATCCTCCCCACCAGCTCACTTCTCTATTACCTCTGATTTAGATTCTCTCTCCATTACTCCTCCAAAATTGTCCTCCCCCAAATTACTAACCACCTCTTAACTGCCATATTCAAGTAGCTTTGCTTTTCCAGTCCTCCATTCTAATTGTTCTTTCTCCAAAATTTGCTACTGTTGACCACTCACTTCTTGAAAATCCCTCCTTTCTTATGTCTGCTTGCTTTGATAATTCAGTTTCTTCTTACTGCTATGGGTCCTATCTTCTCTCTACACTTTTTTGATAATTCCATTCTCTCCTAATTGAGGAATGACTACATGTATACATATTATTTCCAAATCTGCATATCTAGCTTTCATTTCTTCCCTGAACTCTAGCTATGCATTTTCAAGTGTCTGTTGGACATCTCCACCTGGATGTCATACTATCACATCAAAGTCACCCTGTTCAAAACTAAGCTTATCATCTTCCCTTGCAAACTTTCCCATCCTCCTCAATTCTCCATCTCTGTCGGTGTTAGCACCATTCTCCCAGTCAGTCAGGCTCAAAGCCTGGCAATTATCTTTGACTTTTCAGAAATCCCACATCTAATGTACTGTGGCAGTTATCTTTTTTATCCAAATCCTCTACTTTATGTGCGATGTCATCCCCCCTCATTCAGTCTTCATTACCTCCAACCTGAGCTATTAAAGGACATTCCTAACAGATCTCCCTGATTTCAGTGTCTCTCCTCTCCAATTCATCCTTCACACACATACAGAATAATTTTCTTAATGTATAGGTCTGACCATGCTATTTTCCTATTCAAAAGCCTTGAGTGGTTTTCTCATTGCCTGAAGAATGAAATGCAGACCCCCTACTCTGACTTGTGAGACCCTGTTCAGTCTGGCTTCAACTGACTTTTCTAGTCTTAATTCTCTCTATTTCCTTTCATATAATCTATGTTAAAGTAAAACGTGGTTACTAGCTGTTACCTGGTCTGGCCCTGTGCTTTCTTGCCTTTCTGGGTCCCTGTAGGCTGTTATTCTGGAACCAGTTTCTTCTGTATCCCTTCCTGTTACAATCCTCTTCTTCCTTCAAGCTCTGGACTCAGAGCCGCCTTCTTTATGAGCCTAGATCTGATGACCCAATTTCTTATTTTTTTTTGGAGGGGGGAAGGCAAGGCAATTGGGGTTAAGTGACTTGCCCAAGGTCACACAGGTAGTTAAGTGTCAAGTTTCTGAGGGCGAATTTGAACTTAGGTCCTCCTGACTTCAGGGCTGGTGCTCTATTTACTCCGCCACCTAGCTGATTGCCCAATTTCAAAGGGATCCCTTCCTCCTTACACTTAGAGCATCTTTTCTAGATTTCTTCTTGGACTTTATCATGTCCACTTTGTGTCATACTTCCACAGGCACACATATCTGTCCTCAGATGCAGGAACTATGCTGCTGTCAATCTTTATATCCTTATCTCAAGCAAGATATTTGTTCATTTCTTGATTTTGTTAAAGTCACTGGAATTAGGCCTAGGCAAAAACCTAAATATCACCCCTTTAGAATGTTTAAGAGTCCCTAAGCGTTTGTTTAGTTAAGATGCTTATTGTTGAGTGAGAGTTGGCATATACTAGTAGCAAGCAGTGTTTTCGTTTAGAAAATGCCCCATAGGTATTGAGGAACCTTTAGCTTAAAATACAAATTTAGATCCCAGGATTCTTTAGTAATGTTGATAAACCACTGATTATGATAAAAGGCACAATAGATCAATTGTCACCTTGTGCAGAATTGTATTTGTTCTTTACAATGTCCCTTTTGCTTTTAATTATAATGTTATATACCTTGTAGGTAGCATGTATGAAATGTTACATAAGTAAAGCTTTATGTAACCATTGCTAATGTTTAATTTTATGCCAGTTTGGGTTCAGTTTTAGAAAATTCCACATTATTCAGGACTGGCAACAGGATATTTGTACTCATATTCCCTTAAAAATAAGAACAAAACTCAAATTCCTTTTCTATTTCAGTGGAATATTCTGTAATTGACTTTATCTGAAGAATTTTCTGTAAGGAATATTTAATGTTGTTTATTTATTTAATTATATTGCTACTTTATGTACAATGCAGTTTTTACTTTTACTGTACTGTTGAGTAAAGAAATAAATGATTATTCATTTATTATTTCTTAATGAAAAAATATAAGACACATTTGTCCTAACTCTGTCTATATTTGGATCTCATGATCCTGAAATCATAGGCAACCTAAGTTAAATAAGTAAAGGAGACATATGACTAATCCAAATGTTATTCCTTCTCTTTGATTATTTCTTTTGAGAGGTAGAAGATGGAAGGTTGTCCATATATTGTTTTATATTATATTTTAACACTTCATATTATAGGCAGCATGGCATCGAATATATCAAAAAGACATTAGAATCAATTTCATATCTTGTTTTGGACATGTTTTGCTGACTGTTTTACCCTATCACTTAACCTCTTCTGCCTCATACAACTCTCTAATACTAGAAATGCAGAAAAAATTGTTATCTATGTTGGTAAAAATAGTTTTCTTACCAGGATTTGTCCACACTGATGAAATCACAGGCCCACCGGAAGATTGGTTGGGATTCCCTGAATAAATCCCTTGGTGATCTTTCCTCAGCTATTGCTGTGTATTATTTTGATTGTTAAGTTAATTATTTCATCTTATCCCAAAATAGGTTGCTTGCTTTGGTGAAAGTATTCATACAGCCTTCTTGAAGGCAATGCTTTCCACAGGATTTAAGATACCACAAAAAGGCATTCTGATTGGGATCCAGGTAAGTGTGCCTAGGGGCCAACTGCATATATGTGAGAGAAGTGGCTAGGGGTAAAAAAGAATTCCATTGTTTGGAGAAGGGGGAGGGGGAACAGTCCCATTGTTTAGAATTTGCCTTAGAAAGTGAGAATTTACAAAGGGAAATGCTTGTTCTTAATGGATTATCCATCCATTTTTGTTTACTTTTAAGTAAAAGTATGAAGAATTTTTTTAGTTCAGTAAAATCAGAGAACACAGAAAAAGTCATGGGAAAGAAAATGTCTACCAAAGGGGTATTTATCCCTAAAGTAGTACCGTCCCAGGACTAGAGGTACTAGCGGCTAGGTGTCTCTTTACATATCCTATACTTCTGTTTGCTGGGAAATTTAACTGGGAGGGAATATTAATTTTTCCCTCGAAGACAAGGACATTAGACATCTGGAAAAGTAATATAAATGGAGAACCTTATAAAATGAAAAAGTGTTCCCTTGGTTTGTAATTTTTAATCTGAATGCATTTCTTTGGGCAAAGGTGATCAATACTCTAATATGGGTTCTTAATTTGTGGTCCACTGGCCCCCAAGGGAATTGTAAGTAGATTTCAGGAGGTCTGTGAACTTGGATGGGAAAAAATACATCTTTATTTCATTATAATTGATTTCCTTTATAATCCTCTGTATTGTATTTTATGTTTAAAAATATTGTTCTAAAAAGGTGTTAATAGACTTCATCTGACTGTCAAAAGGTTGGAATACAAAAGGTTAACATCCTCTAACATAAGGATAATTGCTTATGTTTAGAGATACAGTAGTCTGTTTTGCTTGTAAATAAGTAAAGGTTGCTATATTATTTCCCAACTGTCAATCACTTTATTTTGTGATTAAATAATTCTAGGGTCCTATGAAAACAATCGACATGATAGCCTCTCTGTGCTTTTAATAAGATGATGCCCTCCATTGTTACATAAAAATCAATAAAAACATAATTAAAACAGTACAAGATATTTTTCAACTAGTGGGTGATTATTACAGAAATTATCTCATTAGGGTATCTTTATATAAGCAAAATAGACTTAGGGGGCTGACTAGAGTAATAGAGTCTTTGGGAGAAGTTTCAGAAGAGAATACCTTAGGATATCTCTTCTTTAAAAAAAAAAGTTGTATTGATTTTTTTACATTGCAAACATTATCAGATTATACCATCCCATGAGAGTTCTCTTGTACTAACTACAAATGTAAAACTAACAATATAACAATAGTCTTAACTGAAAGAACATGCATCAATCCACACCTGTAGCTCCCCCACCTCTCTATTTTTAAATATTTTTTAAAAAAATTAATAGAAATCTTTCCCCCCTCCCACCCATTGACAAAAAGAGAAAAGACAAACAGATTTCTTGTAACAAATATGCTTAGTCAAGCAAAACAAATTCCTTCATTGGCTATATACAAAAACATACATGTCTTGTTCTGCACATTGAATCCATCAATCCGTTCTTACAGCTTTCACAGTTCATCTGTGCAAATGACTATTATCATGTAAATTGTTCTGGTTCTTCTCATTTCATTCTTCATCAGTATATGTTAATTTTTATAATATTGATATTATAATATAAATCATTGTAGTTCTGCTTATTTCACTGTGCATCAATTCATATTTTTTTCCATGTCTCTATGACACCATTTATTTCTTCATTTCTTTTAGCACAGTAGTATCTTATCATATTCATATATCATAATTTATTCAGCCAAGCCTCATTTGATGGACATCCTTTTAACTTCTAGTTGTTGTTGTTTTGACACTATGAAAAGGATTGTTTTAAATGTTTTTGGTACCTGTAGGACTTTTTCCTAATTGTTTGGTATCTTTTGGGTATAGGCTACTATGTATAGCTGGATCATAGAACATGCACTGTTTAGTAACTTTCTGAACAGTTTCAAATTGCTGTTTTAGAATGTTTGCACTTCTTCACAGGCCCACTAACAGTGCACCAACATGCTTGTTTTCCCATACCTCATCCAACACTTATCATTTTCCTTTTTTTGGTCAACTTAATCCTTTTTTTAGGCCAACTCTGAGAGAGGTAGCATCTCAGAATTGTTTTAATTTTCATTTGCCTTAGTTAGTCTCTTAGACTTAGAACTGCCTATTCATATTCTTAGACTATCAATTGGAGAATGCCTTTTATTCTTATACATTTGAATTAATTACTTGTGTGTATTGGAAGTGAAACTTTTATCAGTTTGCTCCAAAGATTTTCCTTCAGTTAATTATTTCCCTTTTAATCTTAGTATTGGATTTGTTTGGCCAAAAAAAATGATTTTAGGTAATCAAAATTAAATGTTTTATCTTCTTTTGGCTCCTTCCCCTTGCTTAGTCATGAACTTTCCTTTTGTCTGTAGGTCTAAGAAACATTTTTCCTTATTTCTCTAACTTCTTTATTATGTCATCTTTAATGTCTAAGTCATATATCCATGTGGGACTTATCTTTGCATACTGTGTGAAGCATTGGTTGAAATCTAATTTCCTCCAAACTGCTGTCCAGTATTTTAGTCTTAAAGGTGCCCAAAAGGTAGAACTGAGTTGTTGAAGCAGAGGATAAAAAAAGTTACTTGTAACTGCCAGTTTTAATGGCAATTCAGAGACAATTTAAACCTTGTGCTTGATGCTTCACATCACAAGTAGGTTTTAAATATTATTCAATCTCAAGTATGAGAAAATTTGCCCAACATCCTGCTATGGTTTAAAGTTTAATGTGAGACCCATAAGCCTTCAAAGGAGACAAAGCCCCAGAGCAACTCTTCACAACTAATAATCTTAGTGCTAGGATTTAAAGCATCAGTTTAAAAAGGTAGTAATGTATAAAATGGCTAAGCATTTGGTTCTAGCGCTTCCGGGAAATGGGAGGCAATATCTAATATGAGCCATACTAAGTATTTTTGTGACTCAAACACCAGTTCCCATTAGACTGAGCAGAATTTATCTTTGTAGAAAGGAAAAAAAAAGGTTGTGTTTTCTTAAACTTTAAAAAGCTCAAAGGGGGCTTCCCAAGGAAGGCCTACTTTCCAGTGTATTTTATTAACAAAGCAATGTGCCAGCAGAAACAAGAGTTATTGCAAGAAGCCTCCTTATGTCTCAGAATACTTTGCTAGCAGGGGTTTTATGTTTAACTCACAGCATTTGAAAAAAATACATAAAGAAATATCGAAAGGTTGATGCTTGTATTTTATGGAATTGATCCACATAACTATAAAATAGCAGAGGACTACAAGAGCCTTTTCTGCCATCTAGTATACACTGTATATGGAATGCCTGTCATCACCAATAGCAGTAGTATGGTCTCTCTACATTTTGTAGGAATCTTTCATTTCCAGTGATTTGGATCTATTCTTTCTTTATATTTTTTTGCAAGGCAATTTAGGATTAAGTGACTTGCCCGGGGTCACAAAGCTAGTAAATATTAAATGTCTAAGGTGGGATTTGAACTCAGGTCCTCCTAACTGCAGGGCCAGTGTTCTGTCCAACTGTGCCATCCAGCTGCCCCTAGATTAGTTCTGATTCTTTTTTTTGGAGGAGGGAAGGCAGGGCAATTGGGGTTAAGAGACTTGCCCAGGGTTACACAGCTAGTAAGTATTAAGTATCTGAGGCCTGATTTGAACTCAGGTCCTCCTGACTCCAGGACTGGTGCTCTATTCACTGTGCCACCTAGCTGCCTCATCAGTTCTTATTCTTGAAGTCATAAACTGTAAAATCACCAGGTATCTGCCTCAGTGATAACGTCATTAGCTACCAGTCTTAACTTTTTCCCTAAGATTTTAGTAATTATAGATCAAGTCACTGGCATTTTATATTTCAGGTTGTTTTGTAATTTTTACCACTTAGTTTAGTAAGACTTGACTTCATATGAAGCCATATGAACATATGAAGGAAGAGTTTAAAAGGACATAGGATAGAGAGGTAACTATTGTAAGGATAACCATTTAAGGATTAAGCATATAATGAAGAACTAGAAGGAACACACCTTCATCTCTTCATCCTTTTATTCCTCCCTTCTTCTCTCCTCCCTTTTCTCTCTTCTTCCTATCCCTTTTCGCTTTTTTCTTCCCTCCCTCCTTCCCTTCCTTCCTCCCTCCTTCCCTTCCTTCCTTCCATCCTCTCTCCCT